>NC_136920.1:29795464-30138067 GCF_949752795.1 Hyperoodon ampullatus | reverse complement strand
CTTAGAGGGTTTCTCTCACTGCTCCAATCCTGCCTTCTGACTTGAGTAAGCCACTTGTGCGTGTGCTTCGTGGGTGATTTTTGGCTCTCCTGCCCTGTGTCTATTCTTACTTGTGAACACTTGGCAGAGGCCTATAGGATAGAGTTGGTGGGTGGGGTGCGGAATCTATATTGTGCTTGGAGGGCGAAGGATTCTAAATTGTCGTGCCAGTCTACACTTGGCCTTTAAAATTAAAGTTCATTTTCTTCTTATCTTGTGTCAGTATTGTTTCCTGCTCCTACAGCTGTGCCAAAGGTAAAAATAGTGATGGATTTTTTTGTCTTCTAGGGAGGGTCGTTTCATTTGGATTTGGGTTCATTAGGTTTCTTTGAGTCCTCAGCTCCCTATTTAAAGAAACGATTGAATTTGTAGAATCTGGCTTGTTCTCCTGAATTATTCCTATCTGCATTAAAATGTGCCATTATTTCTCCCATCTTTGGAAAAAAAACCTTTTCTCTCAACCCATTTCTGCCACCTCTTACCCCAACTCTGTTGTTCTTTGCAGCAAAAACTGTTTCCAAAAGTTGCCTCTGCTTCCTTTTTCCAATCTCTCTCTTCCTATCTCTCTTAAACCTACTCCAGCGAGGCCTTGTTCCTGCTACTGCTCTCTCTCCCTGGTCCACTGTGCCTCTTCCCCTACCTCACCCGATTAACTCTACTTATTGTTTCAAAATTGTCTTAATTGTAACCCCTGCCTCCCCTTCTCTCTACCATGCCTCCCTTCCTCTTGGGTACCGTCCCCTAGTAAAAGTGCATTTAGTGTTATTTTCTCTAGGAGAGGTATAGCCTGCAGGTGAGGAGAATGAGGGTAGCTGGAGTGTGATTAAAGGCTTTTTCTGCTTTTCCTTTTAGAAGATGGAGAGACTTGAGCATGTTTAAATTTTATGGGAAGTAGCCAAGAGAAAGCTTGGGATTTAAGTTGTAGGGGAGAGAGGATAACTGACAGATGTCAGAAGGGAATGGCATCTGAAGCATAGGTGGAAGGATTCCCTTTCGGTAAGAGAAGGGAGGGGTCTGTCTCTATTGTTATAGGAGAGAAGGAAAGTTGGATCCAAGAGCTGGTTCATTTGTCAGTTTGGTAGCAGGAAGATGATGAGCTCTCATTTGGTGGTTTCTTTTTTTCTCTGTGAAGGAGAAAACAGAGTTATCTGTTGAAAGAGGAAGTGGAGCAGCAAATTATAGGAGAGAGAATTCCAACTAGTGTTATTCTGGGAAGGTTCCCTATAAGTAGCTGAGTGTGCTGATAGCAGCAGGAAGTCTCAGCCAACAACTAACTGTGCAGAAGGCAACCAGACCTATAAAGTGGCATTAAAACAATCAGCCTAATATCTTGGCCTTCTTTAGCCTGGGTCACAGTGCCTTTGGTCCCTATTTACAGCTTAGTATGATAATTTATATTCAGAATTAATGGCCATAGCTTAAATTATGTTCAATGTATTCTGTTTAAGAAGGCAAGGAAGTATGTGGTAGTAAGTATATAATTAGTAGCATGTATGTAGTACTTTATACTAGTTTATACTTTACAGTTTACAAATGTGTTTATATCTTTTCTGGTTTTATCCTTTCAGCAGTCCTGTAAGCTAGGTAATATTATCTTCATATTTGCAGTTGAGAAAACCAAGGCTTAGTTATAGTTAAGTGATTTGTCTGAAATACACAATTAGTAAGGTGTAAAACCTAGGCTTGATCACATATCCTCTGCCCCTAGACTCTCTCCCATTATATTAGACTTCTCATAATTGCCATCCAGAAGGGTTTACAGTTGTTTAAAGGCATAATTTTCAATTTTCTGGATTTCAGTGGAACACCTCATTCATGTACAGTTAATGAAATAGTATAGTTTAAAGTTCATAAGCTTTCTTTCCAATTTGAATTACCATATATTTTCTTAGTCTGTTCTTTGACAATGTCACAGATCAGTTGGAGAATAAAATTACATTTGACAAATACTATTCTGTGTCTAATTTTGTAAAAAGGCACATTTATTACATGTACTTTTCCAAGTTCAGAAGACTTTGAATTTAACACCTCCTACATAATTAGTTGTTGGGATAAAATATTGCTAAATCGCAGGCTGCTAAGTTTATAGTACATGTTGATTTAGTAAATGCTGTTTCCTTATTTCAGTCTTTGTAAACGTAGTACTTACTCAAGGTCGTGATTCTGAAAAAATTCTTATTAACTAATTGAGATCTTTTAGAATGCTTTAAAGATACATATAAACGTAAAGTGCCGAATTAGCTCGAAAGACATTCATTTCACATACCATTAAGTCTGTTGCCTAATAAATTACTATATAAAAATAAAAGTAATTAAATCAGCATTTCCCAGCAGTATTGTATTAATAGGGACTTTATTAATAAAAGCGCATTGTTGTTCTTTTTTTATGAATCAATTTTTAAACTATTTTTTAGTTTTTTTTAACATACGTTGAATGATAATTCATTGCTTTGAAACGGTCTAGGGTCAAGAATGATTAGTTATATTATTCCCGTATTTTTTGCAGTTATGCATGTGAAAATTGCTGTTAACTGAGGATAAAGCTTCCCCCCAGAAGCTTTGTGACATTGAAAATTGGGGGTCTTTTCCCATTGATGCTGATAATATTACAGGATACCTTTCAACTGCAAAAGAATTATTGTGTTGGAAAATTATATGCTGCTCTTACAATATATTCCATAATCTTAAAGAAAATCCGTGTAATTTGAGGCGGAAGTGTGCAGTATGCTCATATTCTTAATGTTGGAAGGATATAAGTGCCTTTAACACTTATGTGACCATTCAGTGGTTCTCTTTTGATTACAAGTGATTATATAGATTAACATTAAGTTTGTTATGTAATACATTTTAGCATCTTGAAAAAGAAAATAAAAAGGGTTCCTGTGCTATAGGGGGGAAAATACCACATCAGCAAAGAAGGGAGCTAAGAACAATTCTTTAAACAGGTCTTTTGACTACACTGCAAAGTGATGTGATCTTGATCATAGGAAAAGTACTTAGGTATTAAGAGAAATTTTCAGAAAAAATCTGGGAGTGTTGTAAGTAAAAATCAGAAGAGTGTGGGCTTCCCTGGTGGCGCAGTGGTTGAGAGTCCGCCTGCCGATGCAGGGGACACGGGTTCGTGCCCCGGTCTGGGAGGATCCCACATGCCGCGGAGCGGCTGGGCCCGTGAGCCATGGCCGTTGAGCCTGCGCGTCCGGAGCCTGTGCTCCGCAACGGGGAGAGGCCACAACAGTGAGAGGCCCGCGTACCGCAAAAACAAAAACAAAAACAAACAAACAAAAAAAAACAGAAGAGTGTAACTTGTCTTGTAATGAACATTAAGATTTTTGTTAATGTGGTTAACTATTTAGCTGTCATCTGGGTGCCGTACAGGGTGCAAGGTATTTAACAATAAATTACTTTCATATGAACTATTCTCTTCCATGATAAGAATGGTAGGAATGACATTTTAAGTGAACATTAAATAATAATTTTAGCTACTACACAACACTGTGTATCAGACACTCTTCTAATCACTTTATGTGCATTTATTTATTGAACTCTGTAAAGAGAGATATTATTATCCCTGGAAACTGAGACTCAGAAATTAAGTAACACGCTGGTTAGTGGCAAGAAATTATGACACATTCTATATATGCTTTGAAAACTGGGAAAGTAAAAAGGTAAGAGTTACTTTTTTCTTAATCTTTCAGTTTTTTCTTAATCTTTCTACTGCATATATACAGCAATAATAGATTGTATCTTTAGAGAAAAGGTAGCATTTATGTTAAAGGTGCAGAATAGTGAAGGGTTAAAAATGTGGGCTCTGGAGATAACTTCCTGGGTTTGAATTCTGACTGCCACATAGTAGTTCTGTGACTCTGAGCCAGCTCTATAATTTAGGAGCTTGTTTCCTTATCTGCAAAGTAGATGTGAATCATTATTTATTCATAACTAATATTGAATACCTACTATGTGCCAGCCCTGTTCTAGGCATTTAGTAGCTAAATATCTATTTCATAGGGCAGTTGGAAGGATTTAAATGAGTTATACACATAAAGCATTTAAAACAATGCTTGGCACATAGTAAATGCTCAGTTATTTTATAGTTGCATGTAATAATTCAGTATCAGGAGGTTGACACTTTTCTGGTTTTTTCCAACACAGTGAAAATAACACTTTAACCTTTTTTAATGGCTTAAGGGTCATCATTGTCAATATAGATTTTTGTACTGTGAAAATACAGACATAGATGTTTGGGAAGATAGTGAAAAATGTCAAATGTCAGCTTGTTTTTTTATCTCTTAAAGTGAAGATGAAGAATTTATATCTATACATGGCTGCGTATTTACAGGACTGATTAATCAATCAGTGAAAGCACCTTTCTCCCAGATAGGACTTGCATTGTCATTTTCACCCTCTTTTTTTTTTTTTTGCGGTACGCGGGCCTCTCACTGTTCTGACCTCTCCCGTTGCAGAGCACAGGCTCAGTGGCCATGGCTCACGGGCCCAGCCGCTCTGCGGCATGTGGGATCTTCCTGGACCGGGGCACGAACCCGTGTCCCCTGCATCGGCAGGCGGACTCTCAACCACTGTGCCACCAGGGAAGCCCCACCCTCTTTTGACTGTCAGCATTCTCTAAAACTTTATTTCTAGACCATAAGAACATTGTACCAAGTTGACCTTCTTGTCGACTTCAATTTTTATTAAATCATTGTTCATTGACGGTATATCAGAAAGAATTCCTCCTCCTTTTGGGAATTTGTGCCTCTGTTTTTTGACCTTTTTTCCCCAGTTTTATTGAGAAATAATTGATATACATCATTGTGTAAGTTTCAGGTATACAGCATGATGGTTTGATTTAAATATATTGTAAAATGACCACAATAGATTCAGCTAACATGCATCTTCCCATAAAAGTACAATAAGAAGAAAAGAAAAAAGGAAAAAAATTTTCTCCTTGTGACGAGAACTCTTAGGATTTACGCTCTTAACGACTTTCCTATATCTTATATAGCAATGTGTTAGCTATAGTCATCATGTTGTACATTACATCCCTAGCACTTCCTTTAATCTTATAACTGGGGGTTTGTAACTCTTTGACAACTTTCCTCCAGTTCCCCTCCCTCACCTTCTGCCTCTGGTAACCACAAATTTTTTTTCTCTGAGTTCATTTTTTTTTTTTAAGATTTCACATATAAGTGAGATCATAGCAATATTTGTCTCTGTCTGACTTACTTCACTTAGCATAATGTCTTCAGGGTTCATCCATGCTGTTGCAAATGGTAGGATTCCCTTACTTTTTATGGCTGAATAATATTCTGTTGGAGACATATGCACAACTTTATCTGTTCATCCATTGATGGACACTTAGATTGCTTCCATGTCTTGGCTATTGTAAATGATGTTATGGATGTTATTCTACACCAAAACCCTAAGATTTGGCTGTTCCCACTAGAAGATACTTTAGTACACATGACCCAGATTTTTTTTGCATTCAGTGCTACTACAGAGATAGATAACACTAAAAATAAATCTTTAAGTAGCTGGTTGAGGTTGGTGGAGGGGATTGACTACAGAGGGGCATGAGGAAGCCTGGAGGTGATAGAACTGTTCTGTATCTTGATTTTGGTGGATCTTACGTGACTATATACAGTTACTAAAATTCATCAAACCATAGAGTTGAAACGGGTGCATTTTACTGTATGTAAATTATTCCTCAATGAAAAAGGAAACAAAATGAATCTTTAAAGGTATGAGGTAGAAAATCTCTTATAATGGATTACATTTCTCATGAAATATTTCTGTAAGATTCTTTATTTTGAATAATGTCTTAGGACACAAGTTGAATCATTGAAATGAGCAGAAAATTGTTAAAAATTTTTATTTCTAATTTTTGACTGTTTCCTTAGGGTAAAGATTTTGATTTTACAGTTAATAGATTAGCTAACCTAAGGTAAGCTTATACTTCTTTTTTTTTTTTTTTTTTTTTTGCGGTACACGGGCCTCTCACCGTTCCGGTCTCTCCCCTTGCGGAGCACAGGCTCCGGACGTGCAGGCTCAGCAGCCATGGCTCACGGGCCCAGCCGCCCCGCGGCACGTGGGATCCTCCCAGACCGGGGCACGAACCCGTGTCCCCTGCATCGGCAGGCAGACTCTCAACCACTGCGCCACCAGGGAAGCCCGTAAGCTTATTCTTCTGATACTTTATTTCATTGTAGGTATAAAACAGTGAAATGAATCATCAAAAAAAATTCTTTTGATCCAAAAAAATTTGGTGAAAAAGATTTTTGATGAACCATGTACTAGCTTAGATGACACTTTTGAAAACTGAGTCGATTACATTTTCAATCATGAAACGTCATTTTATTTTGTATTATTTAAGCTTCTTTTTTGCAAGCAATAAAAACCAACTCCTACCAAGCACAAAGATGGCTATTAGAAGAGTTTTGTGGGGCTCAGAGAATTGATAGGAGGCTGAAGGCTCATGTCTAAGAGAAACAAACCAAGGGGACTGCAAAGGGCTTAAAAAAATAGGAAGCAGGATGCATAGCATCTGTTTCACAACTGGGGCAGCCTGGTCAGGGCACCATTGCTATTACCTCTACTGCCACCATTGCTATGAAGAGCTTCTGACTGCCTTGGTAAAAATTCAGAGTTGCAGGAGAGGGCTGTGGTCCAGCTGGCAAACTTTAGCTGTGGAAGACCACACACAATTTGAGAGAGGTAATTCCTCAATAGTGTGTGAGGAAATTGAGAAGAAAGGATACCAGGCACTGCATAAAGTCGGGAGTGTTGCTATGTGAATAAATTCAAGAACAGTTAACCTATCCTCCATCTTAAACCCAGCAACCTATAACTTACTGCTCAAGTAAATTTGGTTAAGTTGCTAAATTAAAGTAACATGAAATCTTTCAGAGTGTTGTATTAGCAGATGGGTTCTCTAAAGCATTTCCTTAGTTGTTTAGTAATGTTACCAGTACATTCTTCCTTCTAATGACATGGCTTAATTTGAAATGCCAAAATTACTCTAGAAAATGTACAGCAATCATTTAATCATATTAGCTAAAAAAATCCTTTTTGGTTAGAATATAGATGCAAATATAGGTTTTAATCTTTTCAGTGAGGCCTCCTCTTATGTAAATCATAAATACATAAAGTATGGTATATTTCAGTACTGTTTCTTAAAGTGTGGTACACTTTATTGATGATATATGCAAAAATAATTTTAAATAGTATGCAGGTGAACAATTTTTATGTAAGTAGTTATATTTTTACTATAAAATATTTCATTTATACATATATGTATATCGCAGCAGATACTTGGTTTTAGAATGAAGCTGAGTAATAAAAATGAGTTAAAGTCTGTTTACCAAAAAAAGTAAATAAGAATATTAATAGTATGAGAATATGGCAAAAATCTTAAAGATGGTATAAGGATGACTGAAGTTCGGAAATCCCTAGTCTATACTACAGACCCAGGAGTCACATTCAGGCAGAACAGTGCTTAGGATTTTTTTTTTTTTAATGAAAAATATTAAGAAAACTGAGACACAGGTCTGGGCTCAGGAAGCATCCATTTTTATGCTTTGAGGTTAGCACAGTTTTAAACTTTCCTCCATTTGTAGATGGTAGCAAGGCTTCTATCGTGGGTCTAATGGTATACTTCTTACACAGTAGGGCAGTAGTATGAGCATGTCACTGTTTTGTCCTGAATAGATATAATTATGATATGTATATATTTTCTTTAGGAAGGCAGGGGACTGTGTCATATTTCAGAAGAAAAATTATTTTAGCAAGTGAATGAAATAAAAGACTTAGCACAGAGAGTTACTTTTCAGCTCTGGAGATACTGTTACTCATCATGTAATACTGTGCAATTTTGGAAAGCCTGTATTTTTCTAAATTAGAAAAAAAAAAAGGAAATCTCAAGAGGCGGTTAGCTTTATTAGGTTGATTGGTGACTCAATTCATCATGTTTCTGGTGTTTTGTTATTCCTTTACTGTGAATTGTTGAGGTTTATAGGACTGTTATGTTTCTTTATTGAGTATCTCTACGTGGAGTATCTCCATGCTGTTGCCCTGTTGTTGAACCATCCCCCTTTCTCCCATCTTCACTATGTCTGTTTTCTGTTATTATTTTTCTTTGAACTGTTTCTCATTGCTTCTCTTGCTTCTTCTCATCTTCAGTCATTATTTCTCTTATCTTTTCCTTCTGTTGCCTTTGAATTTTTGTCTCTTTTCTCTCCTTTTGCTATTGTTTCTCCATGCATCTTTGTCATAATTGGTTTCCAAAGGCCATTGCCAATTCATGGATATGCATCCTTCTGATTAATGAACTTAGGGGGCTGATATTTTCCTCATTTATTGATTCTCCTGGATTTTTGTTGATGAGCTTGGAGACTTTTTTTTGGAACTTTCTGGCTCATGACTCTTACAAGTATGGATAAGAATGAGCATTATTGCATGTTGTTTCTAAGAAGGCATGTAGTCTAAAGCATGACTTCTCTTTAGAAGTTTGTGGTGTAGTAGAGTCAGGGGCAGAGAATGCTCAGGAAATTGATGAGAACCAGTGTACTGGCCCAAGAGACATAGTAGAGTGTGAGGCTGGGAATGTCGGTTGTAAGTCAAATTGTGTAGGGGTTTGAATATAGGCTGTAGAGTTTAAACTTTATTCTGCAAGTCCTAAGGATATTTTTGAACAAGATTAGATATATATTTTAGCAGGTAATATTGATAACTGTAAATAAGATATGTTGGAGTGGAGAGAAACTTGAGGCAGAGAGAACATTGCCTTTGTAACAATTACACCAAGAGGCAATGAGGACTTGAACCGTTGCATTCGTATTGAGAGTAGAAAGGAAGAGGGAGATGAAAGAGAATGTGGAGGTAGGTTTGTGGTGGATTGAATATGTCAGGAAATGGGGGATGGGAAATGAATTTGTGATTTTGAACTTAAGACACAGTAGGTAGGTGATGTTCTTAACTAAGATAAGGAGCAGAGGAGGAAGAAGTTTTCTGGGAAAAAAGATGTTTGGTTCATTAAAAAGCAAGTGGAGTGGGATGTGTCTGTGGAAAAACCATCTGAAGATTTCCAGTTGGCAAGTGGCAGTGCAGATAGAACTCGAGAAGCCGGGCTTAAAAGCCATGCGTTGAGCTTTGCCTCCATGAGATTACCCTATGGCCAAGGGGGCTGGAGATATAGTGTGTTATATAGCTTCCTAGGACACAACCTTAGGGAATGGCTCTTCACTAAGAATGAAGGAGTGGCCAGTTCTGTCAGGGAGGAGCCGGGGCCGCAGTCATGAGTCGCTTCAAATTCGTAGATATTGGTATCAACTTGACATATCCTATGTTCAGAGGAATTTATAGGGGGGTTCAAAAGCATCAAGATGACTTATGGGATGTAATAGAGAGAGCTGTTCAGATTGGTGTTAAAAAGTGGAAGCTGTCATTGTCGTCATCATCATCCTCGTCATCGTAAACTGGGAGAGTTTGTGATTACAGGTGGAAATCTACAAGACAGTAAAGATGCACTGCATTTGGCACAGACAAATGGTATCCTCATATTACTTTTACCCCCCAAAATGTGAATTAAGTTATTTTGAAGAAGTCTTTCTGAGAACTGCCTCAGATATGTTTTTCAGTACAGTTGGGTGTCATCCTACAAGATGTGATGAATTTGAAAAGGATAACCCTGATCTTTACTTGATGGAGTTACTAAATCTCGCTGAAAACAACAAGGGGAAAGTTGTAGCAATAGGGGAATGTGGACTTGATTTTGACCGACTGCAGTTTTGTCCTAAAGGTACTCAGCTCAAATATTTTGAAAAACAGTTTGAACTGTCAGAACAAACAAAATTACCAATGTTTCTTCATTGTCGGAACTCACATGCTGAATTTTTGGACATATTGAGAAGGAATAGAGATCGGTGTGTAGGTGGAGTGGTACATTCATTTGACGGTACCAAGGAAGCAGCAGCTGCTTTGATGGACTTGGGTCTCTACATAGGATTTAATGGTTGCTCACTGAAAACTGAGGCTAATTTGGAAGTTCTGAAGTCAATACCTAGTGAAGAATTAATGATTGAGACTGATGCACCTTGGTGTGGAGTCAAAAGTACACATGCTGGATCAAAATATATAAAAACTTCATTTCCCACCAAAAACAAGTGGGAAAATGGGCACTGTTTGAAAGACAGAAATGAACCCTGCCATATAATTCAAATAGTGGAAATAATGTCAACAGTAAGAGATGAAGATCCACTGGAACTAGCCAATACGCTATATAATAACACTATTAAAATATTTTATCCTGACATGTAACTGGTATGTGTCTCCCATTTTTCCATCATGTATATAAAATTTCATGGTAAAACTTAAAAGTTTCAATAAAGGAATTCTCTGGAAAAAAAAAAAAAAAAGAAAAGGAGCGGCCAGAGATAATAGGAGTCTCACCAGAAGAGCGAGGGTGTTAACTAAAACCAAGGAAAAGAGATGGTGTGGCCACCTGTTGCAGATATTGTTGGGGGCCCAGGAAGGCTGCCGACTGAAACAAAGTCCATTAGATATAGCAACTAGAAACAGTGGCAACCCTGAGTGCTAAGCAACTCAGAATTGCAGCTGAAATTGGAGAGAATTAGTAGTCTTTCTTATAGGACAAATCGAATATAACCACCTGTGACCCTTGGAATCTGATTTGATTAACAGCCTTGGCTGAATGTTTTAAAAATTGAAAACAATTTCGTGAATTAGCTACACTGTTTAAGAGAATACATAACCACTACTATATACAGTGTTATATGGCAAATATATCTCAGTAAAGCTGGGAGGGAATAAGTTCATCTTCCCTTACCCTCCCCATTTTCACTAAAATTGTGCCAGGCAAGCTAAGATATGTCTTAAGTCACAAACTATGGGCCAGCGTTTCATCTGTTAAAAAAATGAGTTGCTTATACTGTGTTACTTTCTAAAGCCAGCTCTAAAATTTGTTTCTTCTATTTTTTCCTTTTATTACGTCTTTTGTTGTCATCTAGTTGACTCCTCATATCTGAGAACTTTTTTCCTTGTTTACCATACTGGAAGTAACTTTGTTTTGGCGATTCAAGACTGTTTTGTTGATTCATAACACATACACTCTAGACAACAAATAGTGGTAATTGAGAAGGCTGTGGTGATTTGTCTCTAGTTTGCCATGTGTTTAAGATAAAAATATTCCCTTCACAGGTTTGCCTAAAATTCTGTTACTGATAATCTTTTTAAAGTTTAACCTGGGTGTAAATGGTTCACAGTTTGCTTTTACAGAAAGTGAAAAAAAGAAATCTTAAAATAACTTTCTAATTATGATCTGACTTGTCTAGCTGATAGGAAATTCATGAAGGGGTAGTTAGGGTAGTTGTTTTATTTGTCTCATAGTCTGGCTTAAAAGAGTCATAGAATTTCACAGACTCTAACTTAAATATAGAATGTCAGAACATAAAGGAACCTTTATTGCAGAAGACTTAGACTGGGAAAATGAAAGTATTGAGCACAGAAAGGTAGAACAAAGATACTAAATATTCAAAATTAAATAATATGATAAAATTGTAAACCAAAAATCATTTTCAAAACTTGTGTAAAATAAAAATGGGCAGAAGACCTAAACAGACATTTCTCCAAAGAAGATATACAGATTGCCAACACACACATGAAAGGATGCTCAACATCATTAATCATTAGAGAAATGCAAGTCAAAACTACAATGAGGTATCATCTCACACCGGTCAGAATGGCCGTCATCAAAAAATCTACAAACAATAAATGCTGGAGAGGGTGTGGAGAAAAGGGAACCCTCTTGCACTGTTGGTGGGAATGTAAATTGATACAGCCACTATGGAGAACAGTATGGAGTTTCCTTAAAAAATTAAAAATAGAACTGCCATACGACCCAGCAATCCCACTACTGGGCATATACCCTGAGAAAACCATAATTCAAAAAGAGTCATGTACCACAATGTTCATTGCAGCTCTATTTACAATAGCCAGTACATGGAAGCAACCTAAATGTCCATCAACAGATGAATGGATAAAGAAAATGTGGCACATATATACAATGGAATATTACTCAGCCATAAAAAGAAACGAAATTGAGTTATTTGTAGTGAGGTGGATGGACCTAGAGTCTGTCATACAGAGTGAAGTAAGAAAGAGAAAAATAAATACCGTATGCTAATACATATATATGGAATCTAAGAAAAAAAAAGAAAATGGTCATGAAGAACCTAGGGGCAAGATGAGAATAAAGATGCAGACCTACTAGAGAATGGACTTGAGGATACGGGAAGGGGGAATGGTAAGCTGGGACAAAGTGAGAGAGTTGCATGGACATGTATACACTACCAAACGTAAAATAGATAGCTAGTGGGAAGCAGCCGCATAGCAGAGGGAGATCAGCTCGGTGATTTGTGACCACCTAGAGGGGTGGGATAGGAAGGGTGGGAGGGAGGGAGACGCAAGGGGGAAGAGATATGGGGACATATGTATATGTATAACTGATTCACTTTGTTATAAAGCAGAAACTAACACACCATTGTAAAGCAATTATACTCCAATAAAGATGTTTAAAAAATTTTAAAAAGTAAATGAGACAGACACAGCATCACTTCTGTGCTATTCCTGCCACAAATACAAAACCTGAAGCTTATCCTGAAGAAACATCACACAAACCCAACTGAGGGACATTCTACAAAATAATTAGTCTTTAATCTGCAAAAGTGACAAGGTCATGAAAGTCAAGGAAGAATGAACTGTTTCAACTGAAGGAAATGAAAGAGACAAGACAATCAAATGCAATGCATGATTCTAAACTAGATCCTTCTCACTAAAGGACATCTTTGGGACAACTGGTGCAATCTAAATGGGAATTGAAGATTAGATGATAGTATGGTATAAACATTTATTTCCTGATTTTATTTTATTTTTTTTATTGTGGCTAGAAGACATATCCTTGCTTGTAGGAAATAGACACTGAAGTATTTGGGGGTGACAAGGCATCAAGTTGGCAACTTACTCTCAAATGGTTGAGAAAAAAAAAGTTCCTTGTAATGTACTTGTAATATTTCTATAAGTTTAAGGTTTTTCAAAACAAAAACTTAATATAAGCAAGAAAACAAGAATAAAAATATTATAGCCTAAAAAAAACTTGTGTAAAATAATAATACTAAACAAAAATTGAAATTGGAGTATATGTTTTGTTTTAAAATACATTTACATTTAGAATTTCCTTGTGACTTGGTAAACATTATTTTTAGTTGTACCAAGGTACAAAAAAACATGCTTCCCAAAGGAATATGACACTTTTGTTAAAGTGTTGAAATTCACTAGAATTGTTCTACTTTTTTTCTTTAATCTAAATAAAATGGCTAGAACTTTATGGTTCATAGGGTATACTTCTTTTAGGCATTTAGAAAAGAATCAACTTTATTGAAGTATAGTATATAAACAAACACATCTATTTTTAGTACATTTCAATGAGTTTTGATTTAATATACCTGTATAACCACCACCATATCAAGTACAGAACATTTTCATCATCCCAGGAAGTTCCTTTATGCTTCTTTTTCCCTCAGCCACCATGGGTCTGCTTTCACTGTCTGTAGGTTTCTTTAGTCATTGTTTTAAGCTCTTAAAATTTCTTTAAGTTTTATTTGATCTTTAATGAACCAAATTGGTTAGGTACGATTTTTAAAGAGAGGTAAATTTATCTCTTTACCTCCTCCTGAGGAGTAAACCGATTATAGCATATTACTTACATAATACGCCTTCCACAAAAATGTTTTATAAGAAGTCTAGTTAGCACATTTAGGGCATGTTATAAGTGAGTTGCAGGGGGTTTATATGATTTTCAAATAGTAACTATCATCTTGCAAGATATTCATAAAACCATGCCATCTGACATATGAAACACCTTTAAAATTTGCCTTGAAGTACATCATGGATTTCAGCTCATTAATCCCCTTTTACTTGTTAAGGTTATTTGTGTTTTAACTAATTTTTCCTTTATTTTCAAATTCATTTATTCTTAATAACTGTAATAATTTATATTACACATATGTATGCTTGAATTATTTTCTGTGTCACAAATAGAGTTAATGCTGTTGTGCCCATGTTATCTACTAATTAAAGATCAAATAGATTCTTAAACTCAGTAATGGAATATAAAACCCTTCTGTTAAGCTTTTTGACATATTGACTGTAATTGAGGATTATCCTTGGTGCAGTGTGTGTGATAACATAGCCTGGAAAACATGTTTTTTCTCTGAAGCAACTTAAACTACCCATTACCTTTTAGTGTCTCAAAATATTTTAAAATACAAAATCCAAATCTTGCAGTCCCTGGAGGTAATCCAAAATATTTCATTTGAGAATTATACTTTTCAAATTAGTTAAATGCATACATTCAGATCTATTTATGAGGGTTGAAACAGTCTGAGTTTGTCTGCAGTTATTCATTCATCTGTTCACTCAACATTTGTTAGGGTTGGTATCTACTGTATTTCTAGACACTATTCTAGATGCTGTGGATATAACAGTTTATTGTTAGGAGGGAGACACAGATGTTTAAATACTAGTATCATAATAAATGCTGTAATGTATACAGTACAGGTGTACTTTGGAGATGTTGTGAGTTTGGTTCCAGACCACTGCAGTAGAGCAAATATCTCAATAAATTGAGTCACATGAATTTTTTGGCTTCCCAGTACATGTAAACGTTATGTTTACACTACTCTTGTCCAATAAGTATATGATAGCATTATGTCTAAAAAAACAATGCACATACCTTAATTAAAAAGTACTTTATTGCTAAAAATGCTAACCATCATCTGAGCCCTCAGCTGGTGGAGGGTCTTGCCTCAGTGTTGATGGCTGCTGACTGATCAGGGTGGTGTTGCTGAAGGTTGGGGTGGCTGCAGCAATTTCTCAAAATAAGACAACAGTGACGTTTGCTGCGTCGACTGACTCTTTCTTTCACAAAGAATTTTTTGTAGCACACAATGCTGTTTGGTAACATTTTATACACAGTAGAACATCTTTCAAAACTGTAATCAGTCCTGTCAAATCCTGCTACTGCTTTATCAACTAAGTTTATGTAATGTTCTAAATCCTTTGTTGCAACAGTCTTCACAGCATCTTCACCAGGAATGAATGGTATCTCAAAAACCACTCTTTGTTCATTCATAAGAAACAACTCCTCATTTGTTTTGTTATAAGATTGTAGCAATTCAGTCACATCTTCAGGCTCCATTTCTAATTCTCTTGCTCTTTCTACCGCATCTGTAGATACTCCCTTCACTGAAGTCTTGCACACCTCAAAGTCATCCGTGAGGGTTGGAATCAACTTCTAACAAACTCCTGTTCACGTTAGTATTTTGACCCCTTCCTGTGAATCACAAATATCCTTAATGGCATCTAGAATGATGAATCCTTTCCAGAGGGTTTTCAATTTACTTTGCCCAGATCCACTAGAAGAATCACTATCTATGGTAGTTATAGCCTTATGAAATGTATTTCTTAAATAATAAGACCTGAAAGTCGAAATTATTCCCTGATCCATGGGCTGCAGAATGGATGTTGTGTTAGCAGGCATGAAGACAGCATTAATATTATCGTGCATCTCCATCAAGAGCTCTTGGGTGACCAGTTGATTGTCAACGGACAGTAATATTTTGAAAGGGATCTTTTGTTTCTTAGCACAAGGTTTCAACAGTGGGCTTAAAATATTCAGTAAACCATGTTGTCAACAGATGTGCTGTCATCCAGGCTTTGTTGTTCCATTTATAGAACACAGGAAGAGTAGATTTAACATAATTCTTAAGAGCCCTAGGATTTCCAAAATGGTAAATGAGCATTGGCTTCAGCTTAAAATTCAACTAATTCTTTTATTAGCCCCTAACAAAGGAATCAGTGTGTCCTCTGTAGTTTTGAAGCCAGGCATTGACTTCTCCTCTTTAGCTATGAGTGTCCTAGATAGCATCTTCTGCCAATATAAGGCTATTTGTCTATATTGAAAATCTGTTGTTTAGTGCAGCTACCTTCATTAATTATCTGAGCTAGATCTTTTGGATAACTTGTTGCAGCTTTTCTACATCAGCACTTGCTACATCAACTTGTACTTTTATGTTATGGAGACGGCTTCTTTCTTTAAATCTGATGAACCAACCTCTGCTAGCTTCAAACTTTTCTTCTACAGCTTCCTCACCTCTCTCAGCCTTCATAGAATTAAAGAGAGTTAGGGCCTTAGTCTGGGTTAGGCTTTGGCTTAAGGGAATGTTGTGTCTGGTTGGATCTTCTATCCAGACTACTAAGACTTTCTCCATGTCAGCAATGATGGTTGTTTTGCTTTCTTATCATTCATGTGTTCACTGGAGTAGCACTTTTAGTTTCCTTCAAGAACTTTTCATTTGCATTTATTCACAACTTGGCTGTTTGTTGCAAGATGCCTAGCTTTCAGCTTATCTTGGCTTGACATGCCTTCCTTACTAAGCAATCATTTCCAGCTCATGATTTAAAGTGAGAGACTGGTGACTCTTCTTTTTACTTGAACACTTAGAGGCTTGGTTTGGTTATTAATTGGCCCAATTTCAATATTGTTGTGTCTCAGGGAATAGAGAAGCCCGAGGAGAAAGAGAGAGTTAGGGACCAGCGGGTCAGTGGAGCAGTCAGAACACACATTAAGTTCACCATCTTATGTGGGTGTGGTTTGTGGTGTCCCAAAACAGTTACAACAGTAGCATCAAAGATCACTGATCACAAATCATTATAACGAGTACAATAATAATGAAAAAGTTTGAAATGTTGGAAGAATTACCAAAATGTGATACAGAGACACAAAGTGAGCAAATGCTGCTCGAAAAATGGTGCTGAGACTTGTTCAACACAGGGTCACCACAAACCTTTAATTGTAGAAAGCATATCTGTGAAGCACAGCAAAATGAAGCTCAATAAAATGAGATATGCTTGTATATAAATTCTAAAATGTGGTTTCATAGGGAAGTTTATGTATAGCATAGTCATTAAGAGTCCTGGCTTTGTATCACTTTGCCCTGCCTTTGAGTCTCACTTGTGCCATTTATGATTTGTGTGACCCAAGAGGAGTGACTTAACCCCTCTGAGCCTCAGTTCCCTTATCTGTAAAAATTGAGATAAAGATTTTTCTTATTCTTCTTTTCTTTTTTCATAAAGATTAAGTGAAATAATGTAAAGCATTTAGGCAGTGTCTTGCATGTGGTTCCTTATTATAATTTATCACCATCACCAGAAATTGTGTACAGGATGCTGTTAGAGAGCCATGAAGGGCCATATAAAAATATTGCATGATGATATCATGCAAATTTAGTTATCAGTGTTCAGCAAAAAAAAAAAAAAAAAAAGAAAAAAATTAAAATGGTAAAATTATATTTTGGTTGTGTGCTTTTTATCATGTGTTCATTACTGTATATGTTATGCACTTATATATACGTATTGCTGTGTAGAATTGTACTCATGAAAATTCAAATATTATACTTAATGGAAAATTTAAAGATTTTCAAGAGTAGTTTTGATTAAATGGCATTTTCACATTGCCTTTGAACCTTGACACCTAAGAAAACTCTTCTGTAAGTGTTCAGTTAGAGAAATTAGTGCTGTGTTGGGAAATTAGTACTATTACCAGACTGCGGAAATGGGAGAGCAGGGTCGCACAGCAAGTTTTGCTTGTAGTTTGTGAAAGAGAAATGACCCCACACACACACACACCGGGTTGCTATATTGTAGGGAAAGAAGGTCAAGGGCCAGTAAGTGTGGGAACATACCCTGCCCACACTGGCCTCAGTCCCTCATTCTAATGTAACAGGATGGGTCTCCTCTGCACAGCTGGGTGTTAGACTCATTTTCAGCTTTCATGTTTTCTAGTCTAATAACCTGTTCTTTCTTCCTCCAGGCATTCCCTCCCTGTTGTGTGTAACCACCTTAAGCCAAATGAGGTTATCAGAATGAAAGTTTATTTCCAGGATACTTTCCAGAATAAGTGAAATAACCTTGGAGCAGAAGCAGCCCTATCCTTTGTCCTTGATTATCTTTTTTCCCTTCAGTTTTGGCTTGGAATTCTTTACTATCTTGTTAACTCTTTGATGCTTTTAAGAGTTATACACACACACACACACACATATTTATCCAGATTTTTTATCCAGTTGTTTTCAATGGAAAGGTTGGTTTGAATAACCAAGTCCACCACTAATGGAAACAAGAAGCAGTCTTCCCATTCTTCCATTCCTTCCCATTCCTTCCCATTCAATAGGAGGAAGTCCACTTTCCATTAAGGTACAACTCAAAATAATTCCTTCCTGAAGTTTTCCCTTATAGCTAGTCAGAAAGTCTCACCTTATGTGTTCCATTGATACATTGTAACTCTGTTGTCCCACTGACCACATTCTGTCTAACCGTAATTACTTATGCCTATGGCTGCCTCTCAGCTAAATGTAGTTTTTGAAGGCAGGAATCCTGTCTGTAATTTTTCTGTCCTTGGTAGCACCAACTCTGTGTACTTTGTATAATGGACTCTCTCTACATGCGTTGGTTGATTGCACTGGATTTTGCTGAAAAAGAATAGAAGGATTAAGAAGGGAGTTGTCTCCTATTATTTTGTCCTCTCTATGTTGGTTGCAGTACTGTTCTCCCTTTTCTGTTATTCCTTATGGGTTCAGTAATGATGTTAGATGGTCCTTGATCCATGTGAACTGATGACAGAATAGAGCCACAGCATGTGAAGTGATTTGACCTGTGGCCGTCTTTGAGCTGATGTTTTGTCTATAGCTGTCCTTGGAGGCTGTCCAGCTGTTGCAGTTCATTTTTAATAGTTTAACCAAGACTGTAGAACCTTTAGTGCTTTAGGTTTTCAATAGTCTGAAGACATATTTTTGAGAACTTTTAATAATGTTGAGAGGGGAATATTGAGACCAAGAAGAATAAATGTATTGCTACTTAAAGGACAGTATCTGAAAAACAAAATAGGGAATATAAGTGTTTAGTTCTCAGTTTATTAAGTTAAAGGATACTTTTCTTAGGAAGGAGGAATTGATAGTCATTAAAATTGTAAGACTAGGGCTTTCCTGGTGGCGCAGTGGTTGAGAGTCTGCCTGCCGATGCAGGGGATGCAGGTTTGTGCCCCAGTCCGGGAAGATCCCACATGCCGCGGAGCGGCTGGGCCCGGGAGCCATGGCCGCTGAGTCTGCGCGTCCAGGGCCTGTGCTCCGCAACGGGAGAGGCCATAACAGTGAGAGGCCCGCGTACCGAAAAAAAAAAATTGTAAGACTAAGAAAGTTTTTTTAAAAGCCTTAGTTACCCATTTTAATGCATCTTTTAGTTTGGACATGACTGCTTCATAATCACAGTGGCCCTTGCATACTATCTTGTAATTTTTAAAATTATTTAAAAGTAATGTGGCACATTATTCTACAATCTTAGTATTGGGCTTTTAGAAAGTCAGTGTTAAAATGAGCTTCAGGTGGTGAAGTACTCAACTGGAACACTTGTATTGTTGTGTAATAAAAAAGGCCAGAAAAGGTAAGTATTTAATCATGTTTTGTTTTAGCCATGATCTTCTCAGGTGTATTAAGCAAATTTTAGGATTTACTCTTATAATGGACTTTCTGCATCTAGAACTCCCTCAAATTCTATGACTATCTAGATATCCCTGACTGAACTGCAAATGCCATCTTACACACATACTACTTACACACATACTGAGCCACTAAAACATCTGAAATAAATTATATATTAAGATATACCTGTTGCTTTGTTGTCTTGTGTTAAAATGTGTGAAGTTACCAGAAATGTAAAGGTTAAATCCTCATGGTCTGCCATATGATTGACTGTGATCCCCCTGGAAGCTAAGTAAATCTTATAAATTTAATTATTGTTGAAAGAGTTGTTCCTTTTTCAAGCTAAGTAAACTACCACTAAGGTCACTAAAAATCTGAGGACATTTCTTGAACTGTTTTTTTCCCCTTCCTCTTTTGATAAGGTTATAAAAAGGTGATAGCCGTAACATAATATTAATAAGGCCCATTTAATATTTACTTATTTATTAACAAGTAAATATTACTATTTACTTAGGCTTAGAAAAAGATTAGAAATGGGGGTCTATGTGACAAATGCTTAAATATTTAAAAGTTATGAGTCAAGCTAACATAATATTAAATAAGTTCTTTTATCTTGAAAAATATATTTTCATGACAAATATCCCTTCATATTGACCTAGAAAGCCAGGATCGCATGTAGAGTCCTTGGAGTTCCATGCCTTAATGCAGCAGGGCAGAGAAAGCCACCACTGTCCTGCCTCCTTCTCTTCCCACCCCCACCCAGAGTCCTTACTGTGGTCTGCGCTCCTATGACTTGAGGCTGTTTGGGCAGTGAATTCCTGTGTCCTGAGCCCCTAGAAGAAGGGGGGTAAGGCATGGCTATGGCTGGAAGAGGAGCGTAGAATCCTCATGGCCGATACTCTTAGCTAAGGACTTCCTGGGGTGTGGCAGGAGAGAAGGAGCGGAGAGAGAGCTCTCAAAGGTGATGGGTGTAAATTAATTGTAATATATATATTATTATACAGTCAGTTCTTCTTATTTGCTGTGGTTACGTTCTGTAAAGTTGCCACAAACACAGAATTAGCAAACACTGAAACATTGCTCATAGGGGAAATACAGGGTTAGGTTCCTGCGAGCCTCTGGTCACAATATTTTCATCAAGTGATCAGTACATAACCTTGTTTTATGTATGCTTCTGCTTAAAGACACTTTAATGTACGTTGTTGATTCATTAATGTTGAACTCAGGGCCAACAGCACTGTAACTCATGCCTGAAAGAAGGTTATCTAAAATATGTATTTCCCCCCGTAAGGCACCTCATAGGTTTCTGGTGCATAGGAACCCTAGACAGCACTTAATGCTCTATGCTTGAGGATCATTTTAAACAGTAAAAAATTACAACAAAAAACAAAGTATGAAAAATGTGGCACTAAATAGTCTGTAAAAAGGTCACTTATTTACATGCAGTATGAGAGCTGAAACATGAAAGCCTTGTTTGACGTCAGTTGGGAACGTGCATGTTAGATGATTCAAAATTTTTGCTACTCTGCATCTCTGTGAATGACTGTGAGAGCATTATAAGTGTTGTTTTGGGGGTTACAAGTAAATTTTAGCAAGTAGGTGAATTTGCAAATGTAGAATCCTTGAATAATGAGCACCTCTTGCATTTATTAATTTATGTTGGAGGTCTTACAATGACCTTCCTCTCATGCCACCCCCATTTAAAAAAATTTAAACTGTATTCAGAATATGTTCACTCACATTATGTCATTTGAGTTTAGCAAAACACTGTGAGGTATATGGACAGATAATTTATTCATTAAAGATTTATTGAGGGTCTTACAGGCACTGTGCTAGATGCTGCAGATATAGTTCATGGTAATATGATGGACAAAGGTTCTTACTTTCATAAGTAGCTTGTAGTTTAGCAAGCTTTCTCTCCATTTTTCAGAAGAGGAAATTTTGTACAACTGAATAACTTTTCTAGGGTCACATGACTAACAATAACAAAGCCAGAATGAGAGTTCAGTTTTTCATATTTTATGGTTAGTCCTGCTCCAGTTCCCTTTTTTCCTCTGTCTTGAATTCTCCCTTTTCCCACTCATCCAGTAAAACATCTTCTAAAAACATTCCCCTTTGGGGGATTCCCTGGTGGCGCAGTGGTTGAGAGTCCGCCTGCCGATGCAGGGGACATGGGTTCATGCCCCGGTCCGGGAGGATCCCACATGCCGCGGAGTGGCTGGGCCCGTGAGCCATGGCTGCTGAGCCTGCGCGTCCGGAGCCTATGCTCCGCAGCGGGAGAGGCCACAACAGTGAGAGGCCCACGTACCGCAAAAAAAAAAAAACAAAAAACCAAAAAACCATTCCCCTTTGGCCTTGGCTACTCTGTCACTCCGCTCTTCTACCTTGCCAAACATTTCTTGACTACCATCTACTTGCTTCTCACCCCTCTCTTTCACTACTGCCCTTCTTCTCAATGGTGCCTACTAAAATGGCCAATGTCCCCCTACTTACCATATTCTGTGGGTTTACTGTGACATTTGCTACTGTCACAGGTCTTTTATCTGCCTTAGAACTTTCTTCCCTGGATCCTGTTTCCCGGTTACCTTGTTGCTCACTGCTCTGTTTTCTTTTCTAGCATCTTTTCCTTTACATGATGTAAATGTTACTGTCCTTCAGAGTTTTATCTTTGTCTTTCTTCCTATATCACCAACTCTTGTCTTAATCTAAGGCTCACGTTCTTTTAGAGGTTTTAATCCCTCAATTATACACAAAATTGTGTGTGTATTTCCTTTCCCCCAGCTTTTTATCAGATTCATGGAGGAGTTCAGAACTCAAAAAAGTTGAGAAGGACTGCTCTCTGTGTATTCCTGAAGCTTTATCTGCTTCACAGGTGCCTTCCAAGTCTGTGTCCCCAGGCTCCCACCTTTCCCCTTGTCTGTCTCCTCCTGTCTTCCTCCTCAGCATTGTTCACATAGTTCCTCAGAAGTGTTGCAGGAGTACTGCAGTAGTTTCCTTTTTGCAGTTCCGCCTACCTATCCTCCATACCCCTTCCATCCCATCATCAGGTTAGATTTTTTTGTCTTTGAAACAAGTAAATAAAGTTTTAAGTAGGGAAAAGTCCATTTTTTTTTTTTTTAGCATACTGAAAAGTTCCTTTATGGTCTAAAGCTCAACCTGGCTTTTCAACTTCATCTCGTAACTTTCCCTACTCACTGGTTCTTTTACTCATTCCCACCGTAGCTTACAGTTCTGCTGTTCATAACTCTAATATCCATCTTAGTACTTTCCTGTCTTGTATTTGCTGTTTCTCTCTGCACGTAATGCCTTTTCCCTCCCACCCTTCCACAGTTCCTCCACAGGCCGACTCCTATTCATCCTTCAAAACCCAGTCAAGTGTCTTTATTAAGAAACCTCCCGAAATTTATTCTAAATTAACAACTTTTTCATGCTGTCATCTTTTCTTAGCACCTCATCCTTCCCATTATAATTAATTGTTTACCTATCTGCACTCCCCCGCTAGACTCTGAGTCCATCAAGGGCAGGGATCCTGGTTTTTGTCCATCATGGATCCTCATTGGCTAGCACGGTATCTGATTTGTAGTAAGGTGGTTAATGAGCCTTTTTTGAACGGGTAAACACACTTTTGGGCTGCCAGTCTTGAACATGGATTATATTTTCCCTATCTGAATTAGAAAACCATGAAGATGTTCAGACATTTTTAAAATCATGTTTCAACAGTTTACTGTTGCATAAAGTGGTACATGAGGTGTTGACTGCTTCTTTAGGCAATATTTTACCGAGCATTAGGTGGCAGTAGTGAGTTGTACTTGACTTTACCTTTGTAATTGTTTTTTTCAACCCTTCATAATTTTAATATATTGTCAAAGTGTAAAGGACACAATTGTAGTAATTTTATACCTAACTTTTTGTAACATAATCTTGTTTTAAGCTAGTAAGTGTCATACAGAAAATGAAACAAAACAAAACTCAGCCATGTCAGTCAGTGTGTATCTCTCTTGTCTACCTAAACTGTACGCAGATTCGTTAGAGAATCACTACTGCACCATCTTAACGGCACTTCCTCACCAACTCTTTAATGGCTGCTTCATAATAACAGTGATTTGCAATAAGGAAAACCAAAAAGTATCTCAGAGGATATGTGTTTTCTCAGTGTCCTAAGAAGCTTACTCAGACCTTTATCTCAGAAATACTATATTATATTCATTGAATTTAACTACAGTTATTAAATGCTTTCTTTTTCTTTTTTACTCATCAGTTTTTATCAGACTAAAGTCACTTCTCTTGTTTATGGACTTTCATTTTAGGCAAATTTCCCTCGCCATTAGGTGGTTAGAATTAAGAAGACTTGCCACTGCCTCTCCAGCCTTTATGCATTTAATCCCACCATTGATTTTTGAACACTTCTTTATGAAAATGGGAATTTCATTCCCATTGTAGTTTGTAAGGGTTAAATCAATGGAAGTTACATTTTATTAAAGGAAAATTTGTACATTTTAAGTTTAGGGGAGCATTTCTGCAAGTAAAAGTAGTAGATAACTTTTAGAGGAAACAGTCTTAGTGTTGATTCAAATATGAGGTAGGTAATGTAAATCTGTGACATTCTCATATCTTCTTTGCTTTCTTTTCTATCTCAGGTGTAAAGTACTTGAGTGAATTCAATGCAGGTGTACTAGTATCATTAATGTGGCAGAATGATCAATTAATAAAAGAAGAGCATGAAAGCCTTGACAGAACACACTACCTAATTAATACCTGATGGCCTTGATGGCCACAGAGTGGGGCTCAGAGTTGCTGCAGGAAAGCAGCTCTGTAGGATCTGTAGGTGTATGTGACCACTCTTATTTAGCAAGAATAAGTTTGGCATTGGTTCTTTAAGTCCTTAATTATACAAAAACCATATCTTCCCTGACCCCAGAGGGTAGATGAAGTTAGCCATCACACTGCTTCTAATTATCATCGGGGGATATTGGAGGCCGAGTGTTAAACTTGGAATTCTCTGTGTAGCTCATGTTGAGTATGTCATCAGAAACTTGTTTGATACGATTTTTGGGGGGTGGAGGCAATCTGGCTTACACTTGGATATAATGTAACCTATTTCTTAAGATTTAAAATCTTATGTACAAAGAGGAAGAGGTTGTGTTACACTTGCATATAGCCAACAAAAGAAAAGGCATGTGACTAGCAAACGATTTGATTCAAGACTGTATTTTAGAGTTAGTAAATCTCACAGTTCAAAGTATATTATAGAGGTTGATCTTGGTAATGAAAGGTTTTGCCATGAATTAAATTACCCAGCCACGTATCATCCTACTTCTTACATTTCTTCATTTCTGTGAATCCAGTTCCTGCAGTCTACCTCTCAGTTCTTTATCTGGAAAACATCAGTACCTTCTGTAAATATTTCATGGCTCTGCTTCCCTTCAGTGTTTTTCAGTCTCTTCCCTTGCTTACCCTTGCTTTTCCTCTTCTCATTCCTTCTGCTCCTCTTCTACCTCCCTCCCCCTTCGCCGGCACTTCTTTCTCCACCACCCCCTCTCTTCCCCTTCCTCTGCCTTTCCCTATCCTCCTACTCCCCTCCTGCTTCCTCTTCTTTTTCCTCCTTTTTTACCCCATTTTCTTAGAACTGCCAATAATCTCAGAATGAGTCTCTTAATGTGGTTTCAAAGGAAATCATTGTCATAGTGACATTTAGCAAAGATTTTAAAGCAACTATGATCAGACCAAAAGGTCTCTTAAAAAATATTAATGGTGTTAAAATAACTCTTTTGAAGATTAGAGGCAATCATTAGCAAGTCTGGTAGATGTACACTTCCTCATACTGTTCTGTCAATTTGGCTGCTACATAACCACACTGAAGCTTTACAGTAAGGCTTTCTCTGGGGACTATGGGACTGTGTTCTATGTAGGATCCTATTATATCAATAAATAAATTCAGAGGACTTTTCACAATGAATGCCTTAGTAAGGTCTGTTATGTTTTGGAACTAAATTTTGAGCTCAAGAAGAGCATATTCTTTTTGTTTATATACTCTTTCACATTCTTAGCTATTCACCAACGTTCCCAAAGTAACTGAGGAAGGTTCATTTTTATAGATACTTAAAAATCACAAATGCGTTTTAAAATTAATTAATATGTGTGTATGTATATATGCTATGCAATGTGTGTGTCTATCATACCTGTCCAGAATAAGCAAATCCACAGACACAGAAAGTAGATTAGTTGGGGGGTAGGAGGAAAGAGAAATAGCTAATGACTGCTAATGAATGCAGGATTTCTTTAGTGGGTGATGAAAATGTTCTGAAATTAGTGATGATAGTTGCACAAACAATTCTGTGAATATTCTAAAACCACTGAATTGTAGACTTTTAATGGGTGAATCTTTTGGTATATGAATTATAGCTCAATAGAGTTGTTATTTTTTTAGAAAGTCAGTTCTGTGAAAAATGCCATTGGTAATTCGTTAGGGATTGCATTGAATCTGTAGATTGCAGATTGCCTTGGGTAGTATGGTCATTTTAACAATATCGATTCCTCCAATCCAAGAATATCTTTTCATCTGTTTGTGTCCTCTTCAGTTTCTTTCATCAGTGTTTTACAGTTTTCATTGTACAGGTCTTTTGCATCCTTAGGTAGGTTTGTTCCTAGATATTTTATTCTTTTTGATGTGATGGTAAATTTGATTGTTTAAATTTCTCTTTCTGATAGTTCATTGTTAGTGTATAGAAATTAAACAGATTTCTGTGTATTAATTTTGTGTCCTGCAACTTTACCAAATTCACTGATGAGCTCTAGTAGTTTTCTGGTGGCATCTTTTGGATTTTCTATATATAGTATAATGTCATCTGCAAACAGTGACAGTTGTACTTCTTCCTTTCCAGTTTGGATTTCTTTTATTTGTTTTTCTTCTCTGATTGCCGTGGCTAGGACTTCCAAAACTACTTTGAATAAAAGTGGCAAGAGTGGGCATCTTTGTCTTGTTCCTGATCTTAGAGGGAATGCTTTCAGCTTTTCACCTTTCAGTATGATGTTAGCTGTGGGTTTGTCATATGTGGCCTTTATTATGTTGAGGTATGTTACCTCTACGCCCACTTTCCGAAGAGTTTTTTGTTCATCATAAATGGATGCTGAATTTTATCAGAAGCTTTTTCTGCATTTACCCACTCATTTACAGTCAATTAATTTATGACCAAGGAGGCAAGGATATACAATGGAGAAAGGACAGTCTCTTCAATAAGTGGTTCTGGGAAAACTGGACAGCTACATGTAAAAGAATGAAATTAGAACATTCTTTAACACCATATACAGAAATAAACTCAAAATGGATTAAACACCTAATGTAAAATTGGATACTATAAAACTCCTAGAGGAAAACATAGGCAGAACACTCTGGCGTAAATTGTAGCAATATTTTTTTGGATCTGTCTTCTAGAGTAATGGAAACAAAAGCAAAATAAACAAATGGGACTTAATTAAACTTAAATGCTTTTGCACAGCAAAGAAAACCATAAACAAAATGAAAAGACAGCCTATGGAATGGGAGAAAGTATTTGCAAATGATGCGACTGACAAGGGATTAATTTCCAAAATATACAAACACCTCATACAGCTCAATAGCAAAAAAACAAACAGCCCAATCAAAAAATGGGCAGGATACCTAAGTAGACATTTCTCCAAAGAAGACGTCCAGATGGCCAACAGGCACATGAAAAGGTGCTCTATCAACATTGCTAATTATTACAGAAATGTGAATCTAAACCACAATGAAGGGCTTCCCTGGTAGTGCAGTGGTTAAGAATCCACCTGCCAAGGCAGGGGACACAGGTTCGAGCCCTGGTCTGGGAAGATCTCACATGCCACGGAGCAACTAAGCCTGCGTGCCACAACTACTGAAGGCTGCGTGCCTAGACCCCATGCTCCGCAACAAGAGAAGCGACCACAATGAGAAGCCCGCGCACCGCAACGAAGAGTAGCCCCTGCTTGCTGCAACCAGACAAAAGCCCGCACGCAGCAACGAAGACCCAATGCAACCAAAAACAAATAAATAAAATAAAATAAATTTATTTTAAAAAAACCACCACAGTGAAGTATCACCTCACACTGGTCAGAATGGCCATCATCAAAAAGTCTACAAATAATAAATGCTGGAGAGGGTGTGGAGAAAAAGGAACCCTCCTACACTGTTGATGGGAAAGTAAGTTGGTACAGCCACTATGGAGAACAGTAGGGAGGTTCCTTAAAAAACTAAAAATAAAGTGAACCATATGAACCAGCTATTTCATTCCTGGGCATATATCCAGAAAAGATGAAAACTGTAATTGGAAAAGATACATGCACCCCTATGTTCATAGCAGTACTATTCACAGTAGCCAAGACATGGAAACAACCTAAATGTCCATTGACAGAGGAATGGATAAAGAAGATGTTGTATATATAGGTAACATGGAATATTACTCAGCCATGAAAAAGAATGAAATAATGCCATTTGAAGCAACATGGATGGACCTAGAGATTATCATACTAAGTGAAGCAAGTCAGACAGAGAAAGACAAGTATAATATGATATAACTTATATGTGGAATCTAAAAGAATGATACAAATAAACTTATTTGCAAAACAGAAATAGACTCACAGACACAGAAAACAAACTTGTGGTTACCAAAGGGGACAGGGTAGGGGTGATAAATTAGGAGTTTGGGATTAACAGATACACACTACTATATATAAAATAGATAAACAAGAAGAACCTACTATATAGCACAGGAAACTATGTTCCATATCTTGTAATAACCTATAATGGAGAAGAATCTGAAAAAGAATATATATTTGTGTGTGTGTATATATATATATCTGAATCACTTTGCTGTACACCTGAAACTAACATAACATTGTAAATCAAGTATACTTCAATAAAATTATAAAAAAAAAGCCAGGGTCATACCTGTAAGGTTTGATAGAATGGGAGAAAATTAAAATCACAAGTTTATATCTGAAAAACCAATAATTTTTGAAAAGGAGAGTGGCTATATTAACTTTGAATCCTAGTAATTTCACTTATATTAATTATAATAATATGAGTCCTATTCTGTAAGATTAGCTGTGCCTTAGTCACACAAATTCTTGTGTCTGACCCTAAAATCTATACTTCAACATATTATTCATTTGAATAACATTACTTGATATTTTGTCTTTCAGTTTCTTCAAATATAAAACAACTTTTTGAGAGGTCTGCTAATTACAAGCTGTCAATAAACATAGGTAATTCAGCAGTTAAAAAAAACAGGTATAGTAAGATACATACTTTGAGGGAGGTGGAGATAGCAATGAACCGGGGAAGATTATTTTGGGAAAGGAGATGTCCTTGTGGGGGGGTTTTGTTTGTTTTGGTTTTGTTTTTTTAATATATCAACTTAGGAATTTCTAGTTTTTCAAAGTGGTGGAAAGTTAGGTTTTAATATGTATAATTGCACTATCTGTTCTGATTGATGATCCAAGGACAGTCTTTTTCCCCCCTTGTTGTATAATACGTTTGAGAGGTTAATAACCATTGCCAATTATGGCAAGCAAGACCAAGAAGTGTAGTAGGAAGACTTTCCTGAACCTGAGGAGAATTACATAAGGTGATTCTGTACTCCTTCCTGGTTTCCTCATCTATTTTCTTCCCAGGTAGACCCTTCTGTAGAAGGCTATTATGGAAGTTTTTTGTGTTGCAAAATAGCAGAGAGAAACTGCTCTCCTACAACCCTAGTTCTTTACTAGTTGCCTAAGAGACCCCGTTGTCTCCATCCTTAACTTCTAGAAACCTCAGAGGCCCAGTGGTGGGGAGCACTCATGCCCTTGGCCTCTTTCCTTCCAGCCACACTTGATTCTTCTTTTCTGGTGGGTGGTGGAGGAATGGGATTTACAGGCAGAAATTCAGGCCTCCCACTTCTGTCAGATGTGGAAGGAAAGTGAGGTCTCAAATATGAGCCTTGGTCTCTGCAGCAGGTAATCAGGACTCGACCAGTTCACTTCAGGTGGGGCGAGGGATGTTACACTACAAGACCTCTTAGGATCTGGGGCATATTTTGGAGGAGTTTTGAGGGGAGATTGGAAGAGAGATGAGCATAAGACAGTGCTATGTGAGAGAAGGAGATGA
The DNA here is from genome assembly GCF_949752795.1 of Hyperoodon ampullatus. Classification (NCBI taxonomy): domain Eukaryota; kingdom Metazoa; phylum Chordata; class Mammalia; order Artiodactyla; family Ziphiidae; genus Hyperoodon; species Hyperoodon ampullatus. The sequence continues at coordinate 30,108,292 of NC_136920.1, read as the reverse complement.
AAAGGTGGAGTTATGGGGAAAGGCTTCAGCAGTGTTGGTGAGGGCCACCTGTCATAGTGTTTAAAGAATAAGAGCAAAGAGATGGAGTTATTTGGAATTAACTTTTCTTTTTTAATTGGGGTATAGTTGCTTTGGAATTAACTTTTATTGACTGAACTGTAGTTCTTTTGAGAGGAGAGACAATGATGTGATAAGCACTTTAGGGAAAAGGTCCTTGGTTTTTATAAAATTATCAAAGATTAAGAATCTGATTTTCATGAAATATTTTAATGGAGCCTATATTTAATACTTTGATAAATCAAAAGCAGTTCTTCACCAGTAAAAATGTTGGGGAATGCTATTTTAGTTGTCAGATGTGGTCATATTTACTAATGCCTATTGCATAATTCTGTCAACTTGACCTTTTCAATTTTATTTCACAACAGAGGTCCAAAGAAATGAGTTTTTATTTTTAGAGGTGATGAGTGCCTCAAAATGTAGTGATGACTGGACTCACAAAAGCATGGGAAGTCTAAATAAAAATGACCCACCATAAGCTTTTATTCAGTGTTTATATGTTTGCTACATTTTGAAGTTCCTTAGTAGTATTCTGCATTATAATCTGTTTGGAAATGTGTATCTCCTGCGATATTATGGAAATTCAGCATTGGTCCTATTGGGGCTTGGCAAGAGATACAGATACGGTTAAGATACAGTGTTGCACATATACAAAACTAGTGTGATGCCCTCTGACTAGGGATATTAAACACACCCTCATGGAAGAGGTACATTTGAACTAGTGGAGGATGTTCCATTGGAGACAACAGCGTAAGTAAGACATGGAAACAGAGAGGTATGAGTGTTCAGGGGTGATATCTGAAGATCTAGTCTAGAATGTGTAGAACGACTAGACTGACATAGATGGCATATCTATAATACTTGTAATAGATAAAGCTTGAATGGTAGGTTGGGTTCTTTTATTGGAGGACTTTACTTGTAAGGATTAAATATGACTCATTTATTATGCAATATGTGAACAGTTAAAATTTTTGAGGTGGAGAATAACATGGTCAGGGTTTTAAGTTAAGGCGAGTGAATTTGGAAGCAGGTAGATGCACTGGAGAGCTGTTAGAAGATGAATGCTGGAGACTAGGTAGGAGCTACTGTTGGTTTGAACTAGGTTTGTCATTAGGAATAGAAAGAACATTATGTAGGTAGAATCTACAAAATTTGGTGCTTAATGGGATGAGAAAAAGGGAGGTTACCCTGATATTGTAGCTTGGATTATTAGGAAATGTATTTTTCTTTCATACATTCATTCAGCATTTATTAAGCTCGGTGGTGATCTTAACAGACAAGGAATTCAGCAGGAGAAGGAACTAATTTTAGAGTCTGGATGATAAATTGGGTTTTAGATGTGTTGAACTTGTAGTGCTAATAAGATAGCTCTTAGAAGATATTTGAAATTTGGTTCTGGAATTCAAGAAAGTGTGAAACTAGTGATGAGAGTTAGCATTCTGTTAATGGTACTAAACTCATTGTTAATGTATAGAGAAAAATCAAAGTGCTGTATGCTCAGGGGCCACATTGGTAGATCAAATAATATCAGCATGATGATGTGGGAATTTTTGTTTAATCAAATTTGCCCGAAGTCCTTTTTATAGTTGTTATTATTTTTTTTGCAGTCAGTATTTTTTTAATCAAACAGTATAATCACAAATGTGTAGTAAAGGCTTAATATATGACCTCCTTAACTTTTTGTTTGATTTAATGTTTAAGTAGCAAGCTATTGGTAAAATAAAGCAGTATTTCCTTTTAAAAAGGAATGTAAGAAAGGCATTTAAGCAGATCGACCTCTGTTTAGGTCCAATATTACCTTATTGTGTAGTGGTTAATTTACCATAAAACTGTCTTATGCATTCACTGTAAAGAAATACCATTTCATTTCAACTTTACGTTGCTTAGTGAATGGACAAGGTCATTTGGAGGTAATGAATATATTAATTTTCACTAAAAACTTCTGGAAGTTGCTAGAATTTTCACAATGTATTGTATTGTACTCTTTTCACAATTTACACATACTTCAATTTTCTTTCCCCTTCTAGTAGAAAAACACTTGTCTCTGTGTTTTCTAATAGAAAAACACTTGGCACTTGTGTTAAACCTATCAGTGGACACCATTGCAGTCTTCAGTAGCTGAAGACTCATACAAATTATACCCCCCTCTTTAAAAAAAACAACAGGTTAAAATACCACTTGCATATTGTTCAGATTTCATCAGCTTCTTCGTCACTGAAGTAAGTTGGCATTTGTGCAAACAATGAAATAAAGGGGTTGGCATTTATGATTACTGAACAAAAGGTATCAAATATCGAAAAATTTCTGACTTGGTACACTTAATGTAATTTTCTTTGTGGTGTTATAGGTTAACAGTTGCAGAGTGTCACTCACTTTTTTTTTTTTTAGTATTTGGAGGAATGCATCTGTCAAGGGGAAATTTTTATCAGGCACTCATTTTCTGACTTGCAAATAGTTCTTTGTTTTAAGCAATAGAGGCTAACAGTGTGCTTCTCAGACTTTAGCATGCATAATAATTGCCTGGAGAGTTTGGTGAAACAGATTCTGGGGTCCCGCTCTGTAGGTTTGAGACGGGGCCATCTTCTAACGAACTCTCAGATAATGCTGATGCTGCAAATCTGATGACCGCATTTTGAGTTGCACTGAGCTGACACAATGTGACAGTCACTCCAGAATTAGGAATTTTGAAAGCACTTGGATTTACTCTATGGAGAAAATTTGAAGTCAAAATAAAATGTTCCATATTGAACAACCCATTGCCATAAAATCTCACCTAGTCAGAATTAAGAGTCCATAATTAAAATATTAGTTATCAATTAGATAGTAAGTAGATAGCGCATACCAATTCTGTTAAAAAATTATTTTCTGTGTATGTTTTGTAGTGTCATGAGTGATCCCTTATTTTTGTATCAAGACAGTTTTTTAATCTTTTGTTTGTGTTTATTTTTCTCATCCTCAATAAGTGGCTTGGGGATTTGAAAACCATAGGTCTATGTAATTGAATAGTTTTCCCCTCATGTGAGGAAGTTACATAGACCATAAAGTTGTGAGTGTCAAGTCAATTAAGAATAGTAAAATAGCACTTTGCTAAAACTTTGGAGATAGACAGCTTTGTCCTATTATAATAAAGAATCACAGAGAGATACTCTCTCAGTATTTTTAGTATTGTGACATATTTATCATATTTTAATTTTGAATGTACTTTAGTCCTCTACTCAGCAACACTAAACTTTTTTAAATGTTTTAAAGTTTTTGGAGGTTGGCATATGTTCTTGAAAGTAAATAAAACTGTATTTCCATAAACCTAGGCTGTAATTCAAACTTTTCACTAATTCATATCTGTCTTTTCATTAGTTTTCTATGTTTTTATTGTACTTTTCTCTGTTTAATATTGAGAGAAATTTCTCATTTTCCTTTATGGCTTAGAAAGATTCATTAAATTCCTTTTAAAACATTTAGACATATTTGAAGGTATTTTTCTATGAGATATGGTCAACATACACTGAAAAATGCATGGATCTTAAGTGTTCAGTTTGGTGAAATTTGATACCATGTTGCTACCACCCCAAACAAGATATAGAACATTTCTGTTTTTCCAGAAAATTCTCTTATGTCCCTTTCTAATTAATTTATATCCCCTATACCCTGTTCCAACCTGGAAACCAACGTTTAACTTTTATCACTATAGTCATCCCTAGGTATTCTTGGGGGATTGGTTCAGGACATCCTGAGGATACCAAAAACCAAGGATGTTCAAGTCCTTTATATAGAATGGCATATCCAGAGATATGGAGGGCCAACTGTATAGATTTAATTTTGCCTGACTTTGGATTTCATATCAATGTAATCATATACTATGTACACTTTGTTCTTGCTTCTTTTGCTCAACATAATAGTTAATTAATTTATTTAGGCCACACCAGGGCATGTGAGATATTAGTTCCCCAACAAGGGATTGAACCCACACCCCCTACAGTGGAAATGTGGAGTCTTAGCCACTGGACCACCAGGGAAGTCCCAACATAATGTTTTAGATATTCATCTATGTTATTATTGAGTGTATCATAGTTTTTTTCTTTTATGTTGTTGAATAGTATTCCCCTATGGATATACTATAGTTTATCCATTCTCCTGTTGATAGACATTTATGGTTCCAGGTTGTGGTTGTTATGAATAAGAGTTTTAGTACATTCTTTGGTAAGTCTTTTTGTGGACATACATTTTTATACATTTTTAATGTTTTATTTCTCTTAGGTAACTATCCAGAAGTGGAATTGCTTGACCACAGAGTAGATATGTGTGTTTGTTTATAACAAATTGCCAAATTGTTTCCTGCCAGCAACGTATGAGTGTTCCAGTTATTCCATATTCTCATCAGCATTTAGTGTCATCAGTCTTTTTTATTTGAGCTATTCTATTAGGTGTTTAAAAGTATCTCATGATTTTAATTTACATTTCCCTGATAACTAATGAAAAGGTTTGAATGTACATTCGTGTGTAATTGTCTATTCATGTCTTCTTTTGAAAAACGTCTGTTCAAGTTTTTCCCCCTGATTTTTAATTAGTATGTCTTTTTACCATCGATTTATAGGATTTTTGTTTGTTTGTTTGTTTGTTTATTCTGGATACAAGTCCTCTGTTAGATAATTATTTAGCTAGTATTTTTTTCCCCAGACTCTGGCTTGTCTGTTTACTTTCTTAATGGTATCTTTGATGAGCAGAAAATTTTAAAATTTGATGAAGTTCAGTTTATCCATTTTGTTACATTATAGTTTGTGCTTTTTGTCAAAGCAGTCCCTGCCAAGGGACAAAGATATTTTCTTGTGTTTCCTTCTAGAAGCTTTATGGTTCTGTGTTTTACATTTATATCTGTGATTCATCTTGAATTAATTTTTGTGTAGGTAATGAGATTGGGATTGAGGTTAATTTTTTTCCACATGGACATCCAGTTGTTTGAACATCATTTGTTCTAGATTGTCCTTTCCCAGTTGAACTGCCTTGGCACCTCTGTTGAAAATCAAGTGACTGTATACATATGTTCTAGTTCTAGACTCTTCTGTTCCACTGTCTATTTTTATATATTTATGCCAGTACTACAGTCTTGATTACCATAGCTTTATATTAAGTCATGAAATCATGTAAGTCCTTCAACTATGTACTTTTTGAAGATTCTTTTGCCTGTTCTAGATCCTTTGTTTTTCCATGTAAATATTATAATCATCTTGTCTACTTCTTCAGAGTGGCTCACTGGAATTCTATAGGAATTGTATAAAACTTTTGTATCAGTTTAGGAAAGATGGACATGATCTTCTCATCGTGAACATATTATTTCTTTCCATTTATTTCCCTTTTTTTTGCCCTTGAGGCTATTGTAATTGGTAATTTCTTAAACTTTAATTTTCCAATTGTTTGTTGAAAGATTTGCTGATTTCTTAATTTTGAGTTCCTTGCTTCTAGGTGACTTAAGTTCTTCCAATTCCAGCAAAATGCATTTCAGTTTAGTACTGTAGCAAATAGAAATTAAAATAAATGAACTTTGCAACATTGATTTTAGTACATACCTATTCTGTTAATTAAGAGTATCAATATTTTCTGTATTTAATTGGTGAGTGTTTTCCTCAGAACTCCCTGCTGTTTGTATGATTTAGCTGGCATTTTTCTAAAGTAAGGAAGCTCATGCTATCTTTGTGTGGCTGTTTCTGGCTCCTCAGTTAGTAAGTCAGCCCCTGGAACACAGGATGCTATAGATTTTCTGTCTTTCATTTGGTCATTGAGTGAATGAAGTAGGAATAGCTTTGGGCTCTCAACAGTGGGAAAGTTTGGCTAGTGGGATTCAAAGTAAAGAGGAGCAAAGAATAAGCCTTGACGGGACTTGCTGGTGGTGCAGTGGATAGGAATCCTCCTGCCAATGCAGGGGACATGGGTTCGAGCCCTGGTCCAGGAAGATCCCACGTGCCGTGGAGCATCTAAGCCCCTGCACCACAACTACTGAGCCTGCGCACCTACAGCCCGTGCTCTGCAACAAGAGAAGTCACTGCAATGAGAAGCCCGCGCTGCAACGAAGAGTAGCCCCCGCTCTCTGCAACTAGAGAAAGCCTGCGCGGAGCAATGAAGACCCAGCACAGCCCCTCCCAAAAAAACCTTAAAAAATAAAATAAAATAAGCCTTGACAAGAGAGGAAAATGACTGTGGTCCTTGTGCTAGTGAATGCTTGAGCCTGCCTCTCATGGGAGGGCTCCAATATAGAAATAGTAGGAAAAAATTAACATTCACTGGGATCAGAAAGTCTTGGAACCTAGTATCAGAGGCTTGATTTTTGTGTGCAATAAAGAATCTTTGCATGTTTTAAATTAAGAATGTGCATAATGGACTTTCCTGGTGGCGCAGTGGTTAAGAATCCATCTGCCAATGCAGGGGTCACGGGTTGGAGCCCTGATCTGGGAAGATCACACATGCCGTGGAGCAACTAAGCCCGTGTGCCACAACTACTGAGCCTGCGCTCCACAGCCCGTGAGCCACAACTACTGAGCCCTTGTGCCACAACTACTGAAGCCCGCACGCCTAGAGCCCATGCTCCGCAACAAGAGAAGCCACCACAGTGAGAAGCCTGCGCACCGCAACGAAGAGTATCCCCCGCTCACTGTAACTAGAGAAAGCCTGTGTGCAGCAATGAAGACGCAACTTGGCCAAAAATAAATAAATTAAATAAATAAATTATATATATATATATATATATATGTACATAATAATGACACCATTTTATTAATAGATCTTTAATTGAAATATCTTTAGAAGTTGTTTTGTCTGTGATATTCTAGTTTTAAACCGTAGATGTATTTAGATTGTGTATAATTTCTTGTGGCCACTGAAATAAATTACCATAAACTTGGTGGCTTAAAACAACAGAAATTTATTCTTTCACAATTCTGGGGGCTAGAAGTCCAAAATCAGTATAACTGGGCCAAAATCAAAGTATTGGCTGGGCCACCATTCCTCTAGAGGCTCTAGGGGGAGAGTCCATTCCTTGTCTCTTTTAGCATCTGGTGGCTGCCAGCATTCCTTGGCTTATGGTCTCATCACTCCAGTCTTTAAGGCCAGTATTTAAAATCTCTCTGCACAGTCTTCACATCACCTTCCCCTCTGTGTGTTACATCTCCCTCTGCCTCTTTCTTATAAAAATTCTTTGATTATATTTAGGACCCACCTGCACAGTTCAGGATAATCTTCCCAATCTTTAACTTAATTCACATCTGCAAAGACCCCTTTTCCAAATGAGGTAACATTTACAGGAACTAGGGATTAGGACCTGATATTTTGGGGGGCTATTATCAGCCTACCACAGAATATTATCTTTTTTAGACCTTCATTTTGTTCTGGAACTTGCTGTCAAAGCAGATTGGACTGAGGCTTTTGGTACCCCAAATGACATACTTATTTTCTTGCTATAACTTTCATTTTTTAATTAAAACCTGTATCACAGCATAAAATTTATTGCATTCTATTAGCACAACAGAATAGATCTAAAAGCCTCAGGTGGTGAATTACTTATTTAAAATAATAGGAAAATACCAAATTAGGGAAATGATTGAATTGTGCTTTGACTACCATAGAACTGATATGACTCAAAATTTAGTGATAGCTTTTAGTTTTGAGCAGCCAGGAACTAATTCTTGGTTTTGTAGGGCTTTCTTGGTCTGGTTGGTGTATGATTAGTCCATTGTATTCTGTTCATTGTACCAACCACTACTGGTTTCTGTAGTGGCCTATTAGAAATTACCTATCTTTTAGTCTGTACTTCTGTGATACAGCTGCTAGATTGGAATGGTTTCTCTAGGGCCTTACTCAATGTTAGCGGCATACTGAGATTGCGTTTTCACGTGTAAGTATTGACATCTTAAATGTATACTAGTGGTGTATTTGAGCATGTTGCATGAAATAACATTGATTCATACCAAACTTGTTATACAGAACTTCTTCACATAGTGTTAGAAGAAGGGTTAGGTAGAGAACTTAATGTAGCCTACTCTATTTTGGCTTTGGTACATTACTTAATATCCTAGCTTTAAGGATTGCTTAAACCTCAGTATGGGAATAACTTTCATGAGCATCATTTGATAAATCATGGCCTAAAAAAGATGAAACAATAAAGCCTAAGTTTCCTTTTCTTCAGTCATTATATTAATTAGCTTAAATATTTAAATATTAATAGCTGATAGATTTGGGCATAGGAGAAGAAGAGAAATAGTGTCCCAGAGGGAAAATGGAAGCCTGATTCTGTTTGCCCTATAATCTTTCTCCCAGCATACATGATGTTCATTAGTTCTTCTGGGCAACCAAATATCACAATAGCCTTTGCTCTGCTAGTGAGGATCACCAGCAGTGTGGAGAAAGTTCAGCATGAAAACAAATGTAAGAAAGATTTACTAACGAATTAATTTGTATTCAAATGTTTTGTTGAGTTCTTTAAAATTGTTTCTTACAAATCTGCCCTAAAATAACCATTTTTCAATACAAATTTGTGTTTGGGGATTTATAACTTTAAGATCTTCAGCGCTGAGCCAGAAGATGAGAAGTGTTTTAATCTAAAGTAATAATTGTGTAATTTCAAAAGAAAAGCTAGTAGTCCGTTGTTATGATATCTACAGCCAAGCATATTGTATAAGGAGAGCTTCATACTCTGTAGAGTTTGTACTCTTCCTCTGTCAGGTCCTGCTCGTCTGCATGTACCTATTTCTGTTTGTGTTAGTCATCCTCTCTGGGTAAATTGTCCATGAGACCAGTGATTCCATCAGCAAATTATCCAGAAAATGCTGTTTTTGCACATTGTGACAGATCATGTCACTGGTGGATTTATAGCTACTCCAGTGCTCTAATTAACCTGGCAGTTGTCTCCGGTGCCCAACACTGTTGTGTCGTTGCTTGGCATCTTAGTTTTCATCTTCTCATTACCTTCTCTCTTAACGAAATCTCAGATTTAGAGGGTATTTTTTAACCTACCCCCCCCACACACACCCTCTCTACTCATCACCCCGCCCCCCTTGTTTTTGATTGGCAGTATCATCCAGATAAACAAAGTGCAGATGTACCAGCGGGAACAGTGGAGGAATGTATACAGAAGTTCATCGAAGTTGATCAGGCATGGAAAATTCTAGGGAATGAAGAGACAAAAAAAGAGTATGACCTGCAGCGGCATGGTAGGTACTTGTGGTGGGGAGCCCCAGCACATTGGCAGCTCCGTGAAGCACAGTCTGCAGCCATTTCTGGGGGACGCTTTCCAGCATTTGCACCAAGTTGTTATTGCCTCCTTTACTCCTTCCCTCCCGTCACTGTTTTTAATTATGCCCAATTCTTAGTAGTGATTACTGTGTATCCATTGAGAAGTCAACAAAACTACTAGGATGTGGCTTCTTGTGAAGCCATGAAAGCTACTTTTTGTAACTAATGAAAAATGCTTAACTATACATTCCTAATTAATATTTTTTTATGTTTAAAAACTTCTTTATATTAAATTTAATTATGTACTGATTAAAATTTTCATTGAGTACTTTTAAGACTATATACTGTATAAATGACAATCTATAGGAAGATACTATAAAGGATAACATCTTAAAGCACTCTTTGCTATCTCTGAACTTGTTTTAGGCTAGGTTTTCATGATTATCTCCTGGATAAACTATATTCCTTGTAAGATTGTTATAAATGATATCTTAGGAATGCACATTTCCTAAGCAATTTTAAAAGTCATTTCTTTTATTCATTTTAGAAAATAGCTTCTTAAAACAGGGACAAGCTCTTGTGAGAAAGAAAGGGACAAATGTAGGTCAGGTTTGTCACACATGGACTGCAGTTACACGAAGTGATAGGCTGTCTTTCAGCACTGGCCTTGGGATAGGAGTCCCTCAGCCTTCTATCTGAACCTTCAATATGCACCCTACATGCTAATGGGGGGAGTCAATAATCAGCCACAGCCTGTGGGGAAAACACTCAGTTGCACTCTGCCATAGCGTACCAGGCTCAGCATTGACTCACATGTGTTGATAAAAGCTTACTGTCTCTGTAGTTGATTATTGAATCTCCTCCCGTGCCCTGCACCAGTACACGATCAAACCTAACAAAATGATTGTAAGGCTCCTACTACTAAGGTTATGAAAATTTGATTTGAGAAATAAGGCTTTATTTCTAAGATACAACATTATAGGTTAAAGCCAACAATATATATAGAATATCTATATCTGTTTTCAGAGGGAGTTGTATCAGTAAAATTAAGTCTTTCTTACAGTTAGTGTGTGATTCCTTTGTGGAAAGAATTCATAAGCAATTTGCTTATGTACTGGAGTATTAGTTTTTAATAGTCACTTTCATAATACTAATCATCTCTAAAGCCCTTCCACTTTTTTAAGACTGATGAACTTATCAGTACTTTTTTTTAAATGTTAAGAAACCAATAAATATACCTTTGCAATGAATTTGGATTAATTTTCAAATATGGCTTGAATATTGGGTCCTCCTCCTATTTGGTGCATTTATGTGCATCTTTCCAATGTTGTATTTCTTCTGTAAATTCTTGCACTTCCGGCAAAAGAATGTAGAGGTGGTTTCATCTGAGGATGAATTCTATCCATAGATACATCTTTTTGACCTTGCTTCACATGGTAAAATTTCTGTGAAAGTGTAGAAACTAATAAACATGGATGTATTGTGTGTGGGAAGTTACCTATGTTTCTAAAGTGACCAAGTTCTACTGTAGATGACAGTCTGTCATGGTGCTTTGCACGTCTTTACCAGTCTTTATTCTGGGGTGCTGATTTGCTTAAGGTGAGAATAATCCACAAAACTGTATCTTAAGGAGTGTAGGGTGTGTACTTGCACTGTCGCTCTGCATTTTTGCCACTCCACAGCTTGGTACTATTAAGAACTTATCAGTGAAACTGACTAGAAACCTACTGTCGACAGAGAAAAGAGGTAGGGAGAGATTAGGAATCAAAAAATATTCTCCCTTGCTAGGGTATTGGGTGGGTAAGACCAGAAATGGGAGAAATAGGAAGCAGGGTTAAAAGTGAGCAGTAGAATTACATGAAGGAGGCTTAAGAGATGTTAGAAGAACAAATAAGCAGCATCTTCAGGCCTTTCTCATTGCCTTTGAGAAGTCTTTGGAAATGTGGATGTCTTTTGAGCTTTGAATCCTTGGTTTGGAGGTTTTAATAGAAGGTGCTCTAGCCTACTGCATCTCAGGAGATTCTTGTAACTCATTGATGAGGTCACAACAAAGTTTAGACAAACCAAATACAGTGAGATTGGGCTTGATTCATGATTCCAATAAATAGGCAGATCGTCTGGGAATTTATGTCTGTCTGCTTTGCATGTTTTTCAGGTGGGTGAGCTTTTCTAGAAGGACAGTAGAAATACAAATTTTCATGACATTTTAGTACCTCAGATCTAAGTACTAAATATTTCCTTCATTACCAGAGGCTCCAAATAGTGAGAATGCTTTGTTTCGGTTTTAAATTGAAATTGGCTTGCTGTTTAGATAAGGAATAGAAGTTTCTTATCCAGATACAACTTGCTGGTTTTAAGCCTTTCATACTAGAGCTATTTCAAAAATCTCATAATAAACCTGGTTTTGTATTGTCATTTCTCTTGATTACCAACATTAATTTTTCCTTCTTTACCCATCTTCGATAAATGGTTCCTCAAAAGAAGGAAATGAACTTGAACTTCTAACACTGAGGATTTAGATTTGATAGAAGGCAAAACTTTGAGAGTGATAATTTGTTGAAGACCAGGATAGATTACCAAGAGAGAGTGAAGTTGTTATAACCAGGTCAAAGCACTCTTTTTTTCTGGGTCACCCCCTGGGGACATGGAAATAGCTTTGTTATACAGAACCCTTTTTGCATGTGGTGATAGTTCATTGTAGAACTTTCTTTTCATGGTGTGTGCTTTAAATATGTTTGTTTCCTGCCCTGCATTAACGTATAGTATAAAATAAGTTTGCGTTCTGTATACTTGGGAAGGAGGCAGGAGATGTTTTATTGGCAGTTGTTGAACACTTTCTCATATTTCACAGCTCAAAGTTGGTGCTCTTTTGTAAGGAAAGCCTCATAATATTACCTATAACCATTTATTTCTGTAAAAGATCGTTTAAAGGAGCCCTTGAAATCCATATTTTTTGCTTCACAAAGGAAATTATCAAAAGAAATAGTCTAGGATAGGTGACCTAAAGTAAAGTACCTGTGTTTTTTCTCCCTCATTTACACTTCTGTATTCTTGGTTGACATTTTAGGGCAGTGTTGGCCAGGCTCATTAGAAAAGCAAACCTAATAAAAGATTAGTAATATTCAGTTCCCAGATATTATACATTTTGAAAGCAATGTTAACTAGTGAATTTAATCAGTTAGTTCCAGTTGGACATATTTACCTTATTGTTTTTAAGGATGCTTCCAAAGACTGTTTCCCATGTTCCCTTGAAAGTCATGTAGTTATTCAAGGTGAGGCTTTGCACTTCAGACAACCAGATGAACACTTTGGAAAATCTTTTTAGGATTTATAAAATGTTCATATGAATAATATCTGTTGAATAGATTTTTGTGCCTTTATAATTCTTGTGGGGAGTTTTCTCATATATTAAGCACATTTAAAAACACATCGGAAGTATATCATGAAAAGAATAGGGATCGTGATTCAATAGCTTTGTAGTGTGAGTCACACAGATCTCTGATGTCTCGGTGAGTCACACAGATCTCTGATGTCTCGGTGGCTGTATGGAGTGACACAGCTTATGAGTTAGGTTACTTCACTGTGATCTGAAGAGGAACAGACCTTCAAATGAAGTCAGTCAAATTAAATTATGTTGTAAAAAAATAAGTGGACTGTGTCTGGAGTCCTTGGTGGTATATTGTTTTATATTAAGATGTACCTTGTTTCTCTGTTAGTGAATTATTTTGGTGATGTGGAGCCTTCATGCTACACAATTGGCCAAGTGCTTGGATACCCAAGACAGCTGGGCTCTGAAGAGGACTGAGCCAAGCGTTGTAAAGTTAGTGTCTTTACTTAAAGCTAATCAGCTATACTCTCCTTACCTAGATACAAAAGGTCGTTTCAGTTGTTGTATTATACAATTCACTCCATCCCTTTATTAGGATAAATATTTGAGAATGGGAGATAAATAAGTAAATCTTGGACCAGATGAGGAACGTACCTTAAAACCTCACCAACATTTATGTGTCAGAGAACTGAATCAGCATGTAATTTCTTAAATTTAAAATAAAAGTACTTGCTGAAAAGCAAGTTAACACTAAAGACTGACTAACTCCATAAGAAGCGAATTAATACTTTTAAATGTAGATAATATGAATTTGGGTTAACTGTTTGGAATAATGACTTAAGGCCAGTGGATGTTTGTGTAAATTATGTGCTAAAATTGACCCTTATAAAATATTTGTATTAGTTAGATTAGGGTTTCCATTTATGGTCATATCAGTTTTTCCATTTGATTTTAGGAATTTGAAAATTGGCTATAAAAATGTGCTTCAGGTAAAACTTGAAGATAAGCATCAGGGGGCATGTTTTTTTGGTGACTGTTTCTGGGAAAAGTAAGTATGTGAAATGATGCAGAAAATCCATCTAGACAGTTAGGGACTTGCATTTGTTCAGAGAGGGAAGATAATACAGATAAAACTTTCTGTGAGGGTCCTCTTGCTTCATCTTCTTTGTCATAAGAAGGTGACTACTCGCATTATTTGTTACTTTTACTTGAATACAAATAACTGCTTTTGCAATGACAATGTATTTTAAGATCATTTCTCAATGATTTTGAATAAAAATTTGTCTAGTTTCAAATAATGCTATAGAAACCTACGGGCAAGATTATAGTTATAATCCTGTAATACTTGGACATAATTGGAAGTTTTGATTTAATAACAGAGAAAATGTAGGATTTTAGGAAGTTTGTGTCTCCATCTTTAACCTCTTTCCCAATTTCTACTCGGGTACTTGACCCGACTGAAATCAGTGGGTTCAAAACCAAGACTGGGTCCACCTTTCTCATTGCTTGTTTTTAACCCTCAGACTTGAAATCTTTCTTTCATATTACACTCTTGATTACTTCTAGTTTGCTCAGTATATAGCCAATGAATTAAAAATGAGTGTTGGCATTTCTTCTTCATTGTGTTATTTTTTTCCCTCTAAGTGGTCTTTCTATTCTCACAGCTACCACAATAGACCATACCCAGATTATAACATAGACTCAGGTTACTTCCACAGCTGCTAATTGGCCTTCTGCCATAGTCATTTACATTTTGATTGGTCTAGCTTTCTTTATTCTTACTCTTGTTTAAGAACTTATATAACTGCCCACTCCCTAACACAACATTTACCCATTCGCATGGAATTTAAATGGGACAGAAGCTCTTAAGTTTGTCCCTAATTACTTCTTCCAGCCTTATCACCAATCACAAACCTAATGTGAATCTTCTCCCCATTCATTTAGGGGTTCCCAAACACGTCTGCTTATACTGTTTGTTGTTACTCAGAATACCCTCGCATTCTGATTTCTTCACAGCTTATTCTTTGTTCAAGTTCCAACTCTAGTCCTCCTAGCTCCACCCCCCACAAAAGAAAGCCTCCCCTGACTTTCTAATCTACTGTCACTATGTCTAACCTCTGAATTTAATCCATAAATTATTTTGATTTTTTTCCCCCATCTTTCAGTTCTGTTTGATACTTTGGAAGGACTAAATAATAATATGGATTATGGCTTTGATAATAATAAATCAATTTTAATGGGACTGACAATAGTAAAGTACATCAGACTTCTTAACACTGTTACAAATCCAGACAAGGTGAAAGTTGCTGCCAACATACACTGTGGTACTCGAGGCTCCCCCCACTCCCCGCCCCCCAACCATGCAATAATTGAGCCATTTTCCTGTGGTCTGTTATAGACAGGTCAACACAAACATTATGAGTTAATAATAACAGTTAAAATAGCTGCCATTTGTTGAGCACTAGAACTATGGCAATTGTCTTTTAATCATTGCTTAACAACCTTGTAAGGAAGATATTAATATCTGTTTTCCAGAGAAGGAGTCTGAGGCCCAGACGGTTTAAGTAATTTGACTAAGGGCACATAGCTAGTAATTGATAAGAGGGGAAACTCAAAGCCATTCTCTGACTCTTAATCACTGTGGTGGGCTGCCAAGTTTTGAATAGGTGTGTACAACCTACTATTTTAGTTCCAGATAGTCAGGAATGAGGCATATTTGAGGGTCAGAGTGAGAGGCCAGGCTTACTTCTGCTACTGTGTCTGCCTTTCTGCAGTGAAACATGAAATTCGATTTCCGGGTTTCATTTGGTACCTATCATGAGCACTGGGTTTCTGTTCAGCTTATGAAAGAACCGTAGTTCTTCAAGTCCATAATTAAGCGCCAAGTTTGTAGTTTTTCTTCAATATGGAAAGCCTTGCAGTTGTGACTCTTTAATTTCATCTGGGAAAGAATTATAGAGCTTTATGATTTAATGAATAGGTTTCAAGTTAAATGTTGCCTAATTCTGAATCTCTTATCAAGGTAGAGACTGTTCTAAGAACAGAGACTATTAAGGACGAGGAACTGATTTCCTTCAAGTTATTTCCTATATGAAAGATTTAGTTATGTATACTGAAATGATTTTTAAGAAGGAAGTGATTGTTTAAAATTAAATTACTTGGTTTTAAAGCAGCAAGATACTAATTTAGACCTAAAGGAAAATACTGCGATTTGCTTTTAACACACATAGATGACTTCTGTAAGTTTGAAATAAACTTTGTTTTAAATGGCATTAAAAATAAATACAATGCACTAACTGCTAAATGAGAGCGTTCTGGGGACTTGGTCACTTGCAACACACAACATTGCCACTCTTGAATAGTAGGGACAGAGTTGCAGATAGACTAGATCTTTTGGCCAGTAGTGGGTTGAATGAGACTTTTAGATATCTTATCCACAAAGAATAAAGTTTAATTCCTCTTCTCGGAATCTTTTTGTTGCTGTTATTTATTTATTTTTACTTATTTATTTGAATTGTAGCTACAGTTAGAAAAGGTTTCCTGGGATTAGGAAGTGTAATTATATAGGCAGCAAACAAAGAGCTGTTTTAGAAATTTTACTGTCATTAGGAGGAAGTTTTAAAAGACTGGAATTCCATTGTCTGGTAAGAAGTAAGGAATATTTATTGATTCCCAAATGGAGCTGAAAAAAACCTTTCCTCTTTTAGAAAGTTGTGAATGACCCAGCAAGAGCTCTAGTAAGCTTTACTGAACCAAGCTGCTAATAGTTATTTAATGTTATTCTTCAGTGTGAAAGAATCTCCGTAGATTTTCCTTTTAATCTCTTTGAATTGCAGGCTCATAAACCTCTCTGATGAGTCCTGCCAGTGTTTTCTTAGATCCCACTGTTGAGACAATGGAGCCACAGAATTCTTTCACTTCTTGTTGTCAGACAAATCCAATAGAACACAAGGTCAGAAGGGCCTATACTTCTAAGGGTTGAAAGATTCTTTTTCAAGTAACCACATAAATTATTTGATTTTATCATTATATTGGTTGGGAATCTCTCTTTAACGATAGTGCATTGCTTTCTACATGTAAGTAAATCTGCAAGTTTTTCTTGGCTCCATATTTGCTTAAGCTTGTGAGCACAGCACAGGTTGTGCACAGACCTTAACGTTCCTAGATATCTTAGAAAAAGCTGAACCCATTCACTTCAAAAGAATTAGGAATCATGTAGTGACATTGGACTCAAGATGGAGTTCACCAAATGCCAGGCAGTGCTCTTCTTGCCAAAGGGCAGTTTTTTTTTGTTTTTGTTTTTTTTAATTACTACCATTCTGTAGCTAAGATTCCAAATTTAAATCTTGGATCTGTTTATTTAATTAAATCACTTTCTAAGTCAGTTTCTGTTTTCTCATGATTTTTGGTAGTATCATATTAAGGAGAACTTTAAGATAGGGTTTACATTTTCAGATGCCTATTACAGTATTATAATGAGCAAAAATATTTATAATATGTAAAACTCAAAAGAAAACAAACATGTCTTTTGCAGATGCAGTGCCTGATTAGTAGATAATAATCAAAGCTAATTACAGGGTTCCTGTGAGTTACTTTAAGGGCTAGGGAGGAATTAAGTTTTCTAATTATATCTACAGTGGTGGACAAGCAGAGATCATTGTTTAAAAAGAAAAAAAAGAAACATTGATTAGTTTGTGCTCCTTCCTTGTAATGGTAGTGGGGGGCGGGGAGTTGCTGTTTTCCCATTCGCTGGACACCTGCCTCTCAACAAAAGATGGTGGTCTCCTCCCTGCCCCCCGCCCCCGCGCATTTAGATTCACCTTTTCCTTGTGAGTACCCTCTCCGCTCATCATACAGTTCTCCAGGGATCCAATTTTCCCCTGACTTAATCACCCTCAGCCTTTTTCAGAAGTTGTTAGATTATGGTCCTTTCAAAGGATACACACTTTCTTACGGAGCTCTTTACTTCGTTCCCCTAACTTTTCTGTCCTTATTTCTATTTAAAACTACAGCCATTAGAGTTTCAACACTCTACCTAAACCTTTTTATTGAAGTATAGCATACATACAGAGGAATGCACCAATCCTAAGTGTACAGCCTGATGGATTTTCACAGTAAACACACCCATCTAACTAACCAGCACCCCAGCAAGCCCCTGTAACTTCTTCCAGTCGCTACTCACTCTCCCACGCCCAACATCACAGGATAGTTTTGCCTGTTACATTTCACATAATGGGGATATCATACAGTACGCAGGTGTCCTCCGCTTTTCAGAAATTTGCTTTACTCCACTTCACTTTCATGAAAGACCTACATTAGTACCTGCTTTCACTTAATGGAAAGAAATCCTAAATGGATGTTCACCTTTATGAAAAGAGGTGAAAAGTGAAAACAGTGTTGAGCATTTGCTTTGCGGTGAGCCCCCAGCGGCCAGAGTGGCACTGCCAACCTCTCTCCCTGGGAGCTACATTCAGCATCAAGCCACCATAGCTTTGAACTGTGTCTGTGAGCATCTGTGCTTTATCTTGAATTATTTTGTGCATCCGTTAGCAAGATATGTCTTGAGGTAATTTCTTTGCTTTACCTATTTTGGCTTACAAAAGGTTTCATAGGAAAGCTCTACTTTCAGATAGCAGGGGAAGCCTGTGTTCACTCTTGTGTCAGATACTGACTTTTTTTTTTTTTTTTTCCTGTACGCGGGCCTCTCACCACTGTGGCCTCTCCCCTTGCTGAGCACAGGCTCCGGACACGCAGGCCCAGCGGCTGTGGCTCACGGGCCCAGCCGCTCCGCGGCATGTGGGATCCTCCTGGATCGGGGCACGAACCCGTGTCCCCTCCATCGGCAGGCAGACTCTCAACCACTGCGCCACCAGGGAAGCCCAGATACTGACTTTTAAAACCAGAATCCCCACAAAACTTGGACTGTGTGCATATAGTATTGAATAATCAGGTCAATATGTAGATGTTTAGATAGGAACAGAATAGAAGAAATTTTAATATACTCCTTTTAACTCTGACCTTGGGTAAAGTACTAACCATTTTTATGTTCTATTTTCTTTCCCTTTTACCATGAGATATGGTCTAAACTGATCTTTCAACTAAGAAGTGGTTAGCTACAATAAGTTCCTGTACAGAAAGAGGAAAAAAATAATAAAAATGTAAAAGCCACTTTTTGGAGTAGGTGGAATAATAGAAAGGGTTCCACATGAAATAGTAACTAGGGAGAATAACAATAGCGTCCTAGTAGAGAAGCAGAACAATACAAACCAGACTTGCTTGGCAGTTATATTTGCCAGTTATTTCTCATTAATTATTTTAAAGTAAACATGGCATAATGGATACTTATGAATGGGTTGTCTTTTTTAACAATTAATGTATTACAGGTGTCCAAGATAGGTTAGATTAAGGTTTATTCATCTTGTCATTACCTCTGCCTTGTCTGATTTGCTCTGATTTCAAAATTACTTAAGATATCTGTAAGATACCCTGGAATATACGCAACTTGATTGTAAATTATTTATACCTGTTTTTCCCCTAACCAAGCTCTATTAAGTGCCAATTACCCCCATTCTTCAATTCTAAAACAGTGTTTCATTTCTGCATTCGAGCAGATTATCTTGGTCCTTCTGAGTAAGAAATTGAAACATGTGATAAAAGTCCATGAGACTTTTAGATAGAATTTTTTTTTAATTTGGAATACTGAATAACCTATAACCAAGTAAACTTTATATAGAATGTGGAAATTAAATTGTTTTGTTCAGAAACTACCTCGCATACTGATACACTATGCATAGGCTATTCAGTGGACACACAGAGATGGAAGAACCACCCCTGACCACTTCACAGAAGTCTTTATCTTTGGGTTTTAGAACAGTTTAATAGACTTAGTACCCAGTAAATATGAAGTGATATAATATTTGACATACCTTAATAGAAAAGCATGGTGAGTTCAAAATATTGTATAATCTTTTCGTCTATTTTAAAATTGTGTAACTCACCAATAAATTTTGAACAGGCAGTTATTAAATATAATTAAATCGCAGGCATTCACACAACGGAACAAAGGGAAGCATTCTCAGCAAGTGAACAAGAGACTAGTGAGACAGCTAAAGAAAATTTCATTGGGGTGGGGGGTGGATTTTAGTAGTTTCTTTTAAGCATTGACTTCTAGAAGAACAATACAAGCATACAGGAAGTACGGTGTACCTTTAAAAACAAAGACAAGTGCTTCTCATATATAGTTGCTTTCTTTGTCCTACAGTACACTTGCTTTAAGTAAGAGTGCATGCTTATACTACCTAGACCATATTCCTACTAAATTTAGGTGGCATTCCTGGTTTCTTTGGACCTTCCCTCTGTAGGGGAAACTTTGGCCCAGGAAACAGCAGTGGAACATCAACACAGAAAGGGTGTGTTGCATGGCTATTAAAATATTTTAAAATAATTATTCCTTTAAGTTACCTATTACTCTGTTGTGAGCAATTAAAAATCAGATGACTAAAAGCCCCCTTAAATTTGGTTAGAGCCTTATTCTTTAAGGCACTTTTAGCCTGATCTCAGTGGATTGGAAGAACACCCTTGTATTAGTTTGCTCCGTCTGCCATAACAAAATGCCATAGACTGGGTGGTTTAAACAACAGAAATTTATTTCTCACAGTGCTGGAGGCTGAAAAATCCAAGATTGAGGTGCAAGTTGATGAGGATCCTGGTCAGGTCTCTTTCTGGCTTGCAAAGGACCACTTTCTTGCTGTGTCTTCATATGATACTTTCCTCTGTGCATGTGAGTGGGGAGAGACCTCTCTCTTCATCCCCTTGTAAGGCCATCAATTCTATCAGATTAGGACCCCACTCTTATGACCTCATTTAACCTTAATTACCTCCTAAAAGGCTTATTTCCAAATACAGTATGTTGGGAGTTAGGGCTTCAACATAAGAATTTGGGAGGGGGGACATAATTCAGTCCAGAGTGACCCTTCTAAAGTAGATGAGATAATTTGATATACGTAAGGTTACAAAGCTAGTAAAATATTATAACTGAGGTTCAAATATAGTTATTTTTTACCTGACTCCACACTGTCTTTCTTAGTCACAAATATAGTTTATCTGACAGAAAATTTCCCCCTACAAAAGAGTTCATTGGTTGATCACAAAGAATCATCAAGATCAACTTCATGGTTTTGCTTGTTGCATGCTTGTGAAAAATGGGATAGATTTTGACTGTTTATGAGATGTTCCTGGAATTTTTTAGTCAGCTGAAGTCAGATAGCTTTAAAACTGCTATCAAAAGTAGTAAGCTAAGTTTTTAAATAATTAGAATTGTAGTGAACAGGCTGGACTTGCCTTCTTAGCATTCTTCATGGTTATGATTTAACTATCAAAATTAAGTGTCTCATTCTGTATTTTACAGAAGATGATCTAAGAAATATGGGACCAGTAGATGCTCGAGTATATCTTGAAGAAATGTCTTGGAATGAAGGTTGGAATTATTTTTTTTCTCTTGATTACAATCAGGAAAAATATTAGGGACCTCCTATAAGAAAAAAACCTTCATAGGATGTTTGGAAATAACAGCTTGGCTTTCTATATATATGTGGGTGTTTCTGTTTGGAATCTTTTTGTTTCATTCTAAACTTCAATTATTGGTGTCCACTTATGTGACTCATTTCCAGTTATTTTTCTATCCTAATTAGATGTTAGGTACTTAAGATTTCGTATGGTTTTCTTTTTTAAACTACTTTGATTTTTTGTTTACTCTCCATCTGTGTAATAGGGAATATAAAGTCAAAGGAGATAATTTTTTCCATCCTATGTTGACACTTGAGATGAATTCCTATTAAATATGTTTATTTTTGTTTCTTTATATGGAATGATAAATTGTCAGAGCAAGGATTTTAATGTTATACATGTTATACTCTTCTACTTGGAGCTTGATATTTAACCTCCTTTTTTGATTGTGTCTTAAGTGGAAAAGAAAAATCTGTCACTCCCTTTTACCTACCATGAAGTCATATCTTTTTCCCCTTTCCTATTAATAGAATTTAAAAACTTAAATCTAACTTAATTTTCCATTCTTCAGATTAGTTCTGTGAATTGCTCTGGTTAGGTTTTATTAAGTTCCTTTTTTTAAAATGGAAGCCATGAATACCACAATTCCATGTTTCTCTGGGCAAATGAAGAAATCTTACTGTTTTCTAGGATTTTTATATACTCTTAGTCCTATAACTTTATTATTCAGCCTGGGGTACAGATTCCCTGGGGGTTTATAAAAATTTATTAGTAAGTGTGGATAAGTAGAAGATAACAGCCTGTCCTTTCCGAAACCAAGTTTACTGCAATATTTTTTAATGGCAAATTCTTAGCTTAGTGCTCTTAGGAAGTTGGGTCACAAAGCTATATTGACTTAGAAGGGGAATCATGTTTTTGCCTATGAGCCACTCTGCTCCTAAACTGCCAAATGAAATCCTGGAGTAGAAATTCTTATTTGCAGTGAATGATTGGAAAACTTGAGATTTTGTGTAACTGGGGCCCCCGGGGTTCATGATAGTTTCATCAGAGTAAACAGGAAGAGCTACTTCTGTGAAAATAGAATACACTAGTGACACTGATTTCAGTGCTACTTTGTGAAGGGGATAGATTATAACATGTCGTTTATCAGGGAGACTTGCCCAGCTAAATAATATTTTTTGAAAATACAGTATTGCCAGCTTATCAACCAGTATATGTGTGTGTGTGTGTCCATCTCTTATTGGACGAATTAGTTCTTCTTGTAGTTGATATGACTAATATGTTTTGTTTACTAATAATTCCTGATAATATTAAAACAGTGAAAACTGGTTTTTGTAATTTTTACTTTAGTAAAATTTTAAAAATATAATCAATTTAAGATTTTATTTTAAATTAAGACTGTGCATTAGTGTGGTTCAAGCATCTGTTCAGTCAGCAAATATATGGGCTTTTTGATAATAAGTGAAAATGCCAAGACATTGAAAGACATATACAACATGAAATCAAGAATTATCATAAATGTTATTGTCCTTGGTACTCCCTAAAGTAAACTTGACAGTGAAGAAGATAAAGAAGCATCCCAGCTACAGCCAATGAATCAGTTATAAGCAGCTACAGTTAATCTTAAAAGTATAGGATGTTCTTAGATACTTATTTAAATTAAGGTTTTTTTTAATCACTGTAAAGATAGAAATAGTCCTTATCCTTATGAGAGAAAATAGTGAGCAACAGCTACATGAAGCTATTATTTTTGCAGGAATGTTTAAAAACTGGTCACGTGAGTTTTGCCATTGAATTTGCAATTTGGAATTGTTCTGTGCGATTGCAAAGAGCAGCCTTGGCAGATGAAAGTACATAA
The DNA here is from genome assembly GCF_949752795.1 of Hyperoodon ampullatus. Taxonomy (NCBI): domain Eukaryota; kingdom Metazoa; phylum Chordata; class Mammalia; order Artiodactyla; family Ziphiidae; genus Hyperoodon; species Hyperoodon ampullatus. Next base: position 30,085,328 of record NC_136920.1, on the reverse strand, counting down.
AAAGTGTGATCAACTGGACTAGCAAAAGCATTTGATGATTCCTTCATGGGTGTTTTCAGAATAACCTTGGAAGGTGAAGATCCAGAATAGGAGAAAAGTGGATGAAATCCTACATGATAAACATAGCCAAATTATCAGCTTCTGGGTCCAGGAACAGTAGGAAATTATGCATTTTATTATGCTTAAAAGGCATACCTGAAGAACTATTGAGAGACTGAAGTTAGCCATTCCCCTTACAGTTAGTCTGTTACACAGCTTCGTTGTTTTGTCTTCATTCAGTGTATTTAAAATTATGATTTCTGTGAAGATGTCACTTTAAGTGATAGTAGAATAATTTAAGAAGAAATTTAAAAAGATGGGAGTTTTAGTGAGCATTAACATTTGGAATCATCTATGACAAAACTCCACAGTAGCCCATGGTGGCCTCTGCATCATTTACCAAGCACATGTCACCTCAAATTGTTTCTCAGTGTTCACTGAGGTGGTGAAAAAACAAGAGGGAGATTTAGCTCAAGAAAACCAATGGTTAGAATATGTACATTTTTAGACAATTTAATAATAAAATAGTTCACTTTGAAAGCATGCTCTATTACACATATATGTTGGCTCAGATAGGGAAGATGTTAGTGTTTTAAAATTCAAGATTATTTTTCTTTATAGAGAAAAAAGACATTGTGGTGAAAAATGAAAAGCAGAACTGTGAATTAATGTTTTCCTTACTGATAAAATAAACATGTAAAGCTGGCTTATTTAATTGCTTGTTTTTCCAAAACCAAAGTTGATTAGAGAACAAATCCAAGGCAGTTGAATTTTTTTTTCTTTTCTTTTCATGGCATATGATGAGATCTAAGTGTTAAAAAATGAAGTTTGAGAAATGAATGAAGATATTTGATTGTAAGAAATCATATCTTTAGAGATTTAGTTCATTTATCTCTATTTTTTTATGACAGTAGTAAAATAATGAGATCTGTAATTACTTTTGACAGTCACTCCTCAGTGACAGTAAAATGGAATAACTAGTGGATCAGAGATTCTTTCAGCTAAAAGACAAAGTATTTCAACTTCCTAGGAAGATGAAACTTATAAAATTTCCCCATTCATAGGCAGAATATTGCACCATATTGCCTCCTTTGGGCATCTCACTTCAGTGATTGTCCTTTTGGTTCATTTGTAAACACCAGACAAACAGGTACACACACATAGCCCCCACAGAAAGGACACCATAGTATATGTCTATACATTTAAGTCAGGATTCTTGAAATAGTGTGATATCCGAACAGACAGGATTCAAATGCTGAACCTGATAAACAGTCAAGTTTATCAAGTCAGCAGTTTTCTCTGAAAGGATATACTGCTGGCAAAGGCATGCTCCTTAACAATAAGACTGGTAGGGCTGTTTCTCTTCTTCCTTCACAGTAATATTTTAGACAACCACATTGTTCAGAAGAATGTAAAATTTACATGAATCTTAAGAAAACAGAAGACTTCAAATAAATTTCATTGGTCACTACTGAGCATCTGCTCTCCCCTACAGGATCTTTGGTCTATTGTTTCATACCCTCAATACATTTCCTCCACAGATAAAGATTTCTTAGTAGATAATTTTTAGAAACACTGCCCCTATACGAGAAATTTTTTCAAGTTCTCATATAAATATATTTTATATTGACTGATCTTTTTTCTTTTGCAGTTTCTGTGGAATAGCTGCATTTTTTAAAAGGTATTAATGAAGTAGTTACATGTAAGCATTTTGTTTTCTTTGCAGATGATCATTCTTTTTCTCTGAGTTGTCGATGTGGTGGAAAATACAGTGTTTCCAAGGATGAAGCAGAAGAAGTGACGCTGATTTCTTGTGATACGTGTTCACTAGTTATAGAACTCCTTCATTATCGCTGAGATTGTTCACTAAGTGGAATTCTTTAGTGTATTTAGACACATGGAGGAAAATCTACTCCACCTTTGTCCATTCAGGCAAATGTATAAAGCTGATTTTAAAAAAAAGGATTCTTTTTTGTCAGCTCTATTATTTGCAGAGAAAATATAAGAATGTCGAAGTCCACCTAGATTAATAGAAAATTAATTTCATTATTCATATGTATTTACATTTTATATTTACAGATCGCTAAGAAAGGGGGCTTGAATTAAAAATATTTAGTGAATTCCCATCTGAGAAGTTTATTATTGGTGCATTTTCTCCTTGGTACAAAATATAAGAATTTTCCTTTCTTCATATAAGTGTGTCTCATCTTTTAATGGGTCACAGTATCATCATATTCCTTTATAGTTGCTAAGTTTTTGAAGTAACATATTTCTAGCTGCTAAAGTTATAGGCCTTTTGTACAACTATTTCAAATCTCAGGTCATTAGAATTCAGTTAGAATCTTCGTGAATAACATGTGAGCCTAGCTCTCCCATGATGAAGGCTGGATATGGATATTCATGAGTTATTTCAAAGTTAATAAAGTGAAATGGCAACCGGAGAAAGAAGGAGAGCCTTGGAGTCAGAAAACGGTGGCCACTGCATTGCTGGTATGATGAAATGGACTTTTTAAATGCGTTATTATTGATTATAGTAAAGCTTTTATTTTTCTATATATTTAATATTCTATGGACCGTATGAGTCAGAACTCACTTAAAAAATTTTAAGGAATCCTTTATGGGATCACTGAAACATTCTGCCTTAATTTCAAATGAGTAAGCCAAGCATGTGACTTAGCAGCTTTTTATTAGGTCAAACTCTTGGTTTATTGTTGGTTTGGACTTATAAGACTAGTTAGTACTCTGCCTTGTAAATGTAGCTAAAGTATGAGGCATATTCAAGAGGAGTAAATTACTTTCCTTATACCTATACAACCAAAAATTTGAAAGTGAGGTTGTTCCAGGTTTTCCCTAAAAATATTTTCATATCAAAATTTAATGACTTATTTTGGATTACATTTTTATCCATATATTTTGAACAAATATAGCTTGCAGAGTGTGTGTTGCTTATTCTTTACATTTAACAATTAAAAATAACTAAAACTGAATAGCAAATAGTTTATTAGTAAGTACATGGTTTCAGTGACAATAATAAATTCACTTTAGCAGAAGACAATACTCAAATCAAAAGAATAAATGCTTGCTAATCATCAGAAAATCTGTGGCCATTAGGGCTGTCACGTAGAAATCCAAAATCATTCAGAGGCCAAATCTGTAAAATCAAAATGTGATTGAAGACTTAGTAAAGTGATCTATTATAGCATCATCATATTCCCTTTTTTTTCATTCATCCCTTTCTCTATGCCTTATAATTAAATACTTTCTCGTTATTCTTCAATCAAGAACAAATTTTCTACTTCAAAATAAGACTGTAGAAAGTAAACCTGTATGTGTATGTATTTAACCTCTAAAGTTTGGAACATTCAAACATTATACTAGAAAATAATATGTGTGTAGTGTGTATATGTTTGTTTTTTCTTTCACTATCGTCAGAGTTAACTGTAAACCTAAGTACTTGAATATAACATCTGCTTAAGTGTAAAAAATCCTGTAAATTATCCAACAGCCCCAAATACTCATGTCTGTTTTTCTCCTGACCGCTTGTGGCAAAAAGGAAAAGCCAGTGAAAACAATAATCTTTACTATTACATTTATTACAACCATGATAAGTGCATTACTCACTATACTTAACTGGGATATCCCCGCATTCCAGCTACTTGCTAGATTGCTCTTCTGCAAATGCATATTAATATATGCCCTGGGTATGAATATGGTTGGGAAAGTTGTATGAGAGAAAATTAAATTTTTGGAGAGTCAAATTAAAAGCTTCTTATGCTACAACTAATCTGAACTTTATTTTTCAAACAAAAATTATTCTCAGTTACCTGTCACAATGGGGGAGTGGTAATGTTTATAGCTATGAAGGCCAACATGTTCATAAAGTGTAGTAGTCATTGCAACAGTTGTTCGTCCACTGACAGCCTAAAGATTTCAGTTCTTCTAAAAGAAACTTTTTTTTTTTTTTGGTTTGGTTTTTTTCCCCAGCTCAGAGAAAAAAGCCTGCATTTTAAGCAGAAAACAGTAGTACCTTAAAGAAGATACGTCCTCTTATTAATCCATATGGAACAGGTCCATAGTACCTGGAATCTGTAGAATTCTGTAGATTATCACCTTCTAACCACACATGACCCGTTGGCACCTAGAATTATAGAAGAAAGCAGCCCCTTTAAAAAAGAAAAACAAATCTGGGTACTATAAATAAAAAATCATGTCTTTTGGAGGTAGGGAGAAATATCCTAAAGTTCTCTTTTATAAAATACATTCAAACTCTATAATTTGCATTTTTGCTGTTATTTCTTGCATAATAAAATAACTTTTACTAAATATTAATTAGTATTAATATTTCAACTTTTAGAAAGACCTATCTTTTTTGCCATATGGTTCCCAAACATTAATTTGTTATGCAAACCCCAAACTGAGGTTATAAGAGATCAAAACAGTGTGACAGGGTCATTAACTTAATAGACTTCAAAAGAGGTCATTAGGATGCTGACTGAAAATGTGCCCTCCTGTCTCAATAACAGCATAAGCAGGGCAGCCACTCACTCAGCAACATCCTGGGGCCAATACCAAGGCCAGACCTATTAGAATGCTCATGATGAACTAAATGGTAATTGATTGTGACATCAATTACAAATAATCTCATCATTTTATTGGAGTGGGCTTGTCAGAATTCTAATTAAGATCCTTGTTCTGCCTTTGTACAGGCCATATCTTCAATGCATTATACTTCAGTAATGACCATCAAGAACTAGAAGGACCTATTATAAAATCATCAGTTGTAAAATTAATGATGGTGACCTTCTACTAAATAAAAAGATCCCATCTTCTATATGTCCTGTGTATTAACTGGAAATAACATAAATTTAAATTTTTACTCAGTGACAGTCATAAGTATATTTAGAACACATTACTTACAAAAATGCCCACTGTGATATGAGATATTTGCCCGTTAATATCTGTTCAATATAAACTTTAAAAATTACTCTTCAGTAACAATCTTCAAAATTGCATTTTAAAGTTTCTTTTTTATAGGTTTTGTTACCCAAGGAAGTCGAATTATTGACCAGATCAAAATGATCTATGGAAAGGAATTAATTTTCACTATTCTTTTGACTGATTATTACTTGGGAACCTTATGTGAAGAAAAATATTCATATTAGGTTTAATAAGAAATGACCAGTTTTTTTAAATGTCACAAAATTTTTAAAAACGACTACCTTTTAGAGCAGTTTTAGGTTCACAGCACAGCTGAGAGGAAGGTGCAGAGATCTCCCATATACCTCCTGCCCCCACTCATGCACGGCCTCCCCATTACATCCCCACTAGAGTGGCATGTCTGTTACACTGACATCATCATCACCCGAAGTCCCATGGTTTACCTTAGGGCCCACTCTTGGTGTTGTACATTCTATGAATTTGGACAAATGTATGACATGTATCCACATCACAGTACCATACACAGTATTTTCACTGCCCCCAAAACCTCTGTGGTCTGCCTGTTCATCCCCCCATCACCCCTGAATTACCTTTTGGAAAAATAAATTTATACAAGCATGTAAAATTTGAATTACACTTTATTTAGAGATTATATAATTTTGGAATATATAATTTTGGAATGTCTTATATCATGTAGAAATATTAGCCAAAAATGAATCAAGTTAATTATTTTCATTTAGATACACTTAAATGTTAAATCTATTTGTAGAGAAAGGATAAAAGTTTTTTGAAAGAATATCAGATATTGTAAGATCATTAACTTCTACTAGTGGAACTAGTTATATAGGTTCTAGGGCCAATAGCAAGGTTCATTCCTACCTATATAATAAGTAGATTTATATGTAGTGAAGCATAAGGCTGCTCTAATAGAAAAATGAGTACATCTCAGGTTACAGATGAAAAGAAGAACAAAGTAGTGTATTTGGAAAAGCTAAAATAAGTCATTAAATATATTCTGAAGTACTGCCTTGGGAGAAACTACAATGTGAACATCTTTGGTGTCGAAATTTCCATAGTTTTTCCTTAATACGTGTTTGTTCCTGAGTTCTAAAAATAGGTAACATATACGAATAGTTAAATACGATTATAAAGTTAGGGACACCAATAAAAGCAAAGGAGAACAAAATTCAAAAAACTAATAAAGATACTAACAATCCAGGAAGATCTTTTTTTGCCCGTCCGATTGATCCAATATACATTTCCTTTCTCCATGAAGCTTTTCCCAATGTTGCCTGCACATACCAAATACTCTATAGATTGTTTAAAACACTTAAAGTCTGTCCTACATGGGGCTCTGGATCATAACATCCTCTTACATGCTTGGCTTTTGTGTATGTCTACTATTTTATGACTGAAAAAGCCAACAGACAATAATCATGTCAGGATCTTAAATCTTTACAACACCTAAACCAAAGTTGGAACTCAAATATTTGTTGGTGATTAGTACTAGTTAAGTAGAAATTCTTGTAAAGCACAATCACTTTTGTGGCAGTTATGACCTAAGTTTCTTCCAAATTTAGATAAATACAGTGATGAAGTATTGTCTCTGGCAAAGTAAAGTTAACAAGAACAGAAAGGAATCTGCTAAGAGAGACCCAGAACATACCACCAGAAACCTTTGGAGGAGTGTGACCCAGGCTGTTCACACCTAGTCCTTGACTGCAAGGGGTGGAACAAAAGGGAGGAATAGTAACACAAACTAGTATTTATACATACTTTTCTGGTCATTTTAATTTAAACAAACACATTTGATCCTTAGAACAACCTGTGAAGTACAGTTACTGACATTTAATAGAAGTAGGTTCAAATATGGAACATGCTACCTCTTACTTACCTGAAGCCCATATATGCTAATACCCATGCATCCATTCATAGCAAAGGAATAACCTTTACATCTTAAGACTTCAATGTTTGATATAAAGTACAGACACAAGGAAACAACCTCATCACTGATGGTACCTTTAATAAGAGCTTCTCTATAAATGGGAAAACCTCTGAGTGAGAGTCTTAAAATCAAAGCAGTCACCTTTGCTGATCTACCTCTCTATCACTTATTTTCCCAGTAAAAAATTCATTACGTTTGCAGTTACTCCACTTTTGAAACACATACTTATTTTTGATATGGGGTAAGGGTGTACACTTTAAAATCAATTTTAGAGGTATACTTTACAGTAAAATGTGCTCATTTTGTTTCGACACTAGTTTTGAAAAATGTGCATTCCTGTGTAACCACCAACCACAATCAAGATGTAGAACATTACTACTATGCCAAAAAGTTCCCTCCTTCTCCAGTCCACCTCCCACCCCTACACCTCGTCCCAGGCAACTAGTGATCTGTTTCCTGTTTACTAGAGACTAGTTTTACTAAAGTTCATATAAGTGAGATTGCACAGTACATACTATTTTGTGTCAGGCTTTTGTTCAGCAGTTTTTAAACGATTAATACATGTTGTATGTATCAGTCATTCATTGCTTTTTACTGCTGAGTATATCCCATTGTAAATCACAACTTCTTTCCATGAACCTGTTGATGGATATTTTTGTTGTCTGCAATTTTGGGCTGTTACAAATAAAGCACTATGAACGTTCATGTATAAGTCTGTTTCTTTTCAGTAAATATGTAGGGGTAGAATTTCTGGGTCATAAGTGTATGCTTAATCTTAAACTTTTCCAAAGTAATTATACCATTTTACACTCCCAACAGCAATGTATGAGTGTTTCTGTTGCTTCACAACCTTGGTATTTTCAGTTAAAAAACTTTTTGCCATTCTAGTAGGCTATTGGTGTCACATTGTGGGGTTTTCATTTGCATTTCTCTGATAAGTATTTTTTCTTGTACCTATTAGTGTATCTTTTGTGAAATGTCTATTAAAATATTTTGCCCATTTTTAAAATGGATTATTCTTATTCATTTTAAGAGCCCTTTATGTATCTTGAGTACAAGTCCTTCGACAGGTATTGCAAATACTTCTTCCCAGTCTGGGATCTTTTCTTTTGCAATTTTTAATCTGCTATAAAGACCATATATTTTTAGGCTCTAAAAACTCTAAAAATTTCACTTGGTTCTTTTCTATATTTACCATTTCTCCCTCATTATGTTCATCCTCTAGATCCTTGAAAATATTTCTAATTGGTGTTTTAGAGCACATGACTGTTAATCCCATTATCTCTCATTTCTGGATCTATTTTTCTTCTAGTTGTGGGTTAAATTTTCCCACTTCTTCACATATCTAATAATTTGTTATTGAGCTGAACATTCATTTGTTGAGTGGATTTTGTTCTCTTTTTAGAGAGCGTTGAATGTTGAGGAGGTCTGTTTGGTTTTTGGAAGGCGGTTAAGTTAGCTGTGGAACAGCTTATTCCTGTCAAGCCTTGTTTTTAAGCTTAAGTTGGGTCTCTCTCACACTGTACTCTAAGGGCTAGTCTAGCCCACTCCTAAGGCATGATATTCCAGGGTCTGTACGGAATGCTCTAGATATTTAATGAGATCTGTCCACTGTGGCTGGTCAGAACTCAAATGACTCTCAGCCCTGTGTGAGCTCTGGGAATTGCTTGGCTGCTGCCAATAGCTGTTTGGTGCTCAGTCTCTAAATTTCACCATAAGCAGGCACAGTTTAGTGTTCAGCCCCAAAACCAAGAGAATACGTAGATTTCTGGAGATCATTCTGTAGCTCTTTTCTCCCCGGTGGTTTGACGCATAAATTCCAACCATTTAAACTTCCCTATACCCTAATCTCTGTCTCTTCAACTCAGCAAGACCAGTCCTTTGTTTGAATTTTCCTCCTCGTACCTTCTGAAAACTGCTTTAAGGCAGAAGTTAGGGAAAGTATAAGGCTTGCCTTGTTTGTTTCCCTGCTCTCAGGAATCCGTCTTGTACTGCCTGCTGTGCATTGTCTGAAAACTGTTTCACATAGTTTGTCCAGTTTTCTAGTTCTTTATGGCAGGAGGGCAAGTTCAGCCGCAGTTAATCCATAATTGCCAGATGTTCAGAGTATCTAATATTTAAAGTCTTATTTTTTTTTTTAGCATACCTCATAACAATATGAAGAAAATCCTTTTGGTGAGAACTAAAGTTTTTGATGTAAGTAAAGTGTGCCTTTGGCATCTCTGCCTTGCATCCCCTTCAGTGGCATGCCCTGTGTGTCCTCATTTTACCCTTTCCCTATCAAAATCTCTAGAAAAGATTCGCCAAACTCAGCATGCAATTATGTATAAGCAGATAAGTTCAGTATGGTATTGCTTGTACCTCAAAATTGGCAACAGTATAAATATTCGTCAGTAGGCAGATGTTAAACAGTTTATTTACAGAATAGTAGACAGATAATAGACTGACATGAATACAGTCAGTGAAAAAAATAAGTTACAGGGCTTACTTAGGTATAATTACTTTTTTAACAAACCATAAAATTTTGTTTTATGTATTTCAAAATTTACATTTTTGTGACCAGTATGTATTAAATAATTTTAAAATATATATATGCACATACACATACATGTGTGTCTTAATATGACTAGCCCTTTCAGTAATACTTGTACTTTTTAAAAATGGAACATTGTCCATCACAATGCAGGTTAGGAAGAGCTTTATTGAATTAAAAAGAAATTTTTTTTTTGTCTGTGGTAATGTGGTAAGAGAGTGACCTAGCTTCCAATCCATATAGCAGGCTCTGCTTCTTTGTACAGTACACGTAAATGACTGCAATTACAGTACTGTCACCAGACCTCTGGATAACTAAAATATTAGTCTAGCTAAGAACGCATTTATTTAAATAAATATAAAGTACAACACATTTTTGGTATGGGTCCAAAACTTAAAACCTGACCTTTCTGGTCAGGTGAGTGGAGTAAAGCAAGGAACAGAACAAAAATTTCCTTTCTAACTCAAAACACAGTTATTGTCTGTTGGATTAACCTACTGGTTATCACTAAATTCAAAATTCAAACCAGAGAAGAGAAATAATTCTATAGCAATATTATAATAAAATAGATTAAAATGTTTTTAAACTGTATTTTTAAAAGGCTGTTATAACTTTCCAATTAAAGTAGAAAAGAACTCAAATAAACACTTAAAAAATTTATAATAAATGTTTTGCAAATGCGCAAAAATGGAAATCCTAATTCCATGTCTTTGTTCATTACTTCTCATAACCAAAACTTTTTAAAAGAGTTAATTACTTTTCATCTTTGTATTTTTGGAAATACACCATGCCAACTTGAATGAATGCATGAGACTGAATAAGAATGTATGAATATATGTTTACAATGAATGCCACCTAGAAATGTTTACTTTTGCTCAAATCTGAATTTTCCCAGGGTCTCAGATATAACTAGCTTTAGGAATAACTTTTAAAGCATTAAAAGAACTCTTAAATCATTCTTGGTTTTTCCTTTCTACGTCAGAGGTTTACTTCCTGAGCTATGATAAAACCTAATCTCAGGGCAGGACAGAACAATCAAGCCTCTAGTTCTCAGCCATACTTGCTGAAGCCTAGTTAAGTGCCTCCTTTATAGTACAAGCAACAAACGTAATTGCCTCATGGCCTGCGGGTGTCCATTTAACAAAAGCAGCTTTTGGGAACCAACCCACAGGTGTTACCTTTCTTGATTTAAGTGAAATCTGATGAAAGAGTCCACAATATCAAATAACACATTTACTAAACTGTAATCAAACTCACTATTTGATTAAGCAAAGATTATCTAAGAAAAGATTCTGACTGAAGAGTAAGATATGTTTGACCTTTCAAAAGTTTCAAAAAACAGAAAATCCTAATAACTGATTTTTAACTAACTCTTTGTTTGCCAGATATTTTAAAATGTATAATCAGCAAAGGCAGGGTATGCACTGGCCCTATTACTGCTCATGCCTCCTTAATGGTTCTTCTAAAATGACTGAATGTAAAGGAAATAATAATTATTAAAGAAACAAAAAAAATCATAAAGGTAATAGGAGAGGGCAAAGTTTTTGGAATCCTTTTCTGACATGATTATTTTTTCCTTTCCCTGAAATATATAGGAAAATGAGAGGCATACACACCTTAGGGAAGCACTCAGATAAAGACTTGGGGTTTTTTTTTTTTTTTTTTTTTTTGGCAAAAGCAAATGGAAGTAGTATATCAACAACACTGTAAAGTATTTCATTTTCCACATGTATTTTAAAGATTTTGTTTTGTGTCTCACAGAATGATGAATGTAAAATATAAAATGCATAATTTCCCTGCCCAGGAAAAAAGTCCATGTGATGAATGTACATTCATAACATGTCATTTTAGTTTAACAATAGCCAAATAATTGTTATTTATGTTACTATCTTTCAGGTAAGCAGAATCGAGTCAAATTAGTATACCATTATGTGGTTAATGCATATTCTGCTTAATCATGGCTTATATAACCAAAACATAGTCATGGTAAGATGCTATGCACACAAACTACTGGAGAGAATACTTGCAAAATGAGATCATTTATTAATTATATAGTTCTAAAAGAACTTCATAAAGCCCAGTATTTGTATGACTCCTGCAATGGCAGTAAATAATTGTTGGAGTTTATCTTCCTATATACACCAACAAAACTATAGATAAAGACATATATGTCAAAAAATCCCCTGAGAGAAAATCATGTAGAAAGGTTTTTAAGAACACAAAGCTGAGAAAACATTATTAATCTTTAATTTTGTAAAATGGGGCTGTCTCAAGCGTCAGTTATGGGTACCTCTGAAAGCAAAACTCAAGGAACAGTCTCACTAATACTCTATTTTTACTGACATTCTCCTTGCCAGAACTTTTTGCCCACATTTGCCTCCCTGAGTAGAATATCTGGAGTCATAAGGGAGGTGCTCCCAAAGGCTAGATGCATGACAAAGGGATTAACATTTATAAGGACCAGGCAAGGAACAGTTAACACACTGATTATTTCAGTAGATACTATCTCTATGCAGTCCTGCTTCTTTTTCTTCCCATTTAAATTCTGACTTATTACTAACCTATCCCACATCATTCCCGGGGACTGTTATTGCCTTTCCCTACTTAAAAATGGTGCCACTTTAGGTTCATAGCCAATTATCATTAAAGAGAAATTTACGCCAAAGTTCTAGTAAGCTACATCTACAGCACTGTGGTTAGGGTGTGTGTGATGGGGGATGCTTTTAACTAAAGGTTCTCTTTTATTATTGAGCATCTCCCTGCTGAGTGGGTTTAGAGCTTCGTCTAAGACTTGACTTGTTCATTCTTACAGCTACTGCAAGCAAGCTAAGCTCCTTCATCTTCTCCTTAAGTACTCAATACCTCCATCCAGCCTGAACAGGAATTTCTGATGGGGTGTTTAGTATGGTGGTTAAAGTTACTGTCCACAGAGTCATAGTCCTGAGTTCAAATTGTAGCTCTGCCACTTACTAAACACCTTGGACAGGTTATTTAAACCTCATCTAAAAAACTGGGACTAATGAATGCCTTACAGAAACATTCTGAAAACCAAATAACACATAAGGCTCCTGGCACCCAGTAAGCACTCACTAAATATTAGCTATTGTTATTAACAGTTGCTCCAGCTGCTGGATGAATGATGCCTGCCGGGCTTTCTTTGTTCCTGGTTTCTTATGCAGTCTATCCAGTTCTCTGCAAAGTGAACTGTGCTTTGCAATTTCACTTCAGTTATGTTTTTGGTCTTTTTCTTTTACATTGTATTCAATTATATAGTTCTGGTACTAGCCAAGACTTTGAATTAAATCCAGTATAATTAAAAATGTACATTAATTGTGAATAGATGCCATATTAATTATGCCAATTGATTTAATGAAATTCAGTTTTTAAGACCAAATCATCCAAATGTAGCAAAGACTTACATTTTTATTCTTTTAACAGGCATCTTTTTCAAGCAATGTTTATTAAATATCAAATGCCTAAGCACTTCCTTATGGAGCATTTACTTCTTCAGGACCATCTACCAACTTGTCAGAAGGCAGAGGAAGGGGAAAAAGTGTTGGGATTGAAGCTAGTAAATAGTCCTTTCCATCCCAGCGATCTAATACTAACATCTCAATCCTACAGATTTTTTTTTCCCTAGGACAATGGATTATTTGGTCTCTGACTTCTTTTTTGTTCTATTTGTAACAAGGTTACCTGCTGTTTTTGGATTAGTATTTAAGAGAAGTTCCTTATATTCTCATTTCAAGACTGTGTCTGTACTCTCATTTTAATATAGCCTGATGTACACTCTGGTTCTCATATTCCAAAAGATGAGCCTAACTTAATGAAACACAGGTATCTGAAACAGTAGTAGAAAATAGTGGCAAATATGTAAATAATGACTTTTCTCATGTTCTCAGAAAAAGTCTAAAATAGTAAATCAGATGCCTACTATACAGAATATGTGCTAATAGGTTTCCACCAAATTTTTGAGTCCTGAGACTTCAAATAATTCTTCCCAGTCAAAACACATCCCTATCTGGATTTATTCCTATAGATGAATCTCTGTAGTGCTTTTCGATTTCTTATGGACCAGTGCATAACTCCATCATATAGAGATTGGCTAAAAAACTGATTTATACCTGAAATGGTACTAGAAATAAAAGATCAGTAGTAGAAAAGAGTCCATACTCCAAAAAATAAAGGATTAAAATATGTGGATCTTTTTGTACCTGATATTACTAGTATCTTAAAAAAAAATTGTATTGCATGATTTTCTTTGATAGACACTTCTCCTACTTGCATTTTATTTATCAAAACCAGAACTCTAATGTCCCATACTCTGGAATTTATTTAGAATGATGTCTAGCTTTGTAAATATAAAGTTGCAAATTAGACAGGTAGATGACAGATGACATTTTTTGTGATGATGTAAGATACAAAGAGAATAGCTGAAGACCTTTAAAAAGTGAGGTTGATCTCAGGGGGCTGAGAGCATCAAAACACTGTTTTGACTAAGAGATCATGAAAATATACTGTGGACATCAAGGAGGGAATAATAATATAGCACCCAAACATCATTCTGGGAAAGAATGTGTTTTCTTCCCACCTCCTATAATTTCATTGTCATTGTATTCATTTAAAGTACAATCTATCATAGACTTATACATGCTTCTAGACTACTCCAAAACTGAGTATATCTTCTCTCCATTTCCCAAATTAACATCTCCCTCAGAACCTCTTTTTTTTTTTTAATTTTATTATTTTTGCTGTGTTGGGTCTTCGTTGCTGTGTGCGGGCTTTCTCTAGTTGCGGCAAGTGGGGGCTACTCTTTGTTGCGGTGCGCGGGCTTCTCATTGTGGTGACTTCTCTTGTTGCGGAGCATGGGCTCTAAGCGTGCTGGCTTTAGCAGTTGCAGCACACAGGCTCAGTAGTTGTGGCACGTGGGCCCTAGAGCATGGGGGCTTCAGTAGTTGTGGCACGTGGGCTCAATAGTTGTGGCTCGCAGGCTCCAGAGCTCAGGCTCAGTAGTTGTGGCACATGGGCTTAGTTGTTCTGCAGCACGTGGGATCTTCCTGGACCAGGGGTCGAACCCGTGTCCCCTGCACTGGCAGGTGGGCTCTTAACCACTGCTCCATCAGGGAAGTCCAGACCCCTTATTTTAATGCACCACCTACCCCTATTGCTAGAGCCAGAAACCTGGGTCAGTCTTAAGACTTTCAATTCCATTTCTTCCAACATCCAATCCTGTCTAGATATTCCCTTAATCTTTCTCCAAACTTTGTACTGCTTCTCATTCTTCATGTTATTATCTCAGTTATGTCTTACAGCCTATTTATTAACTGGTCTCCCTGCCTCTGGCCTCTCCTACTCCAACCATCCTCTACTATTCTATACTAAATATCAGGGTGATCTTTTAAAAGCTAAGTCTGATAATGTTACTCCCAGGAATTCCCTGGGGGGTCCAGTGGTTAGGACTCCACATTTCCACTGCAGAGGGCACAGGTTTGATCCCTGGTCAGGGAACCAAGATCCCACAACGCGTGATGTGGACATACACACACACACACAAAGTTACTCCCCTGCTTGAGACTTACAAGGAACTGAGCCCTGATCACCTTTTCATTTTTATCTCTGTTCACTACCCTCCCCTCCCCACTATATGTCCCAGACATAGGAACTTACTTTTGGCAGCTACCCAAAGCACAGTGCTGCACTCTCACTTTTAGAGCTTCTGAATATGCTGCTTGCTTTGGCTAGCTCCTACTTATCCTTGAGAGCTTCAACTCAGGTTTTACCTCCCCAGTCTGTAGTAATCCTATTCACCCCAGTCTAGGTAAGTATCCCCTATTACACCATTTTGTAATTCCTTGTCCAGTCCCCCAACTGGACTACAAACTCCTGAAGCTGTACTGTCCAACATGGTCGCCACTAGTAACATATATGACCATTCAATCTTACAAATTATATAAAACTAAAAATTCAGTTCCTCGGACACACTAGCCACGTTTCCTGTGCTCAACAGCCACATGAACCTAGTGGCTACCATACTGGACAGGGCAGATATCAACTATTCCATTTTTGCAGAAAGTTCTATTGGACAGCCTGCAGGCAGGGACTTGATCTACTTTAACATGGTGGTGGCCCTCAGGTAAGTATTCAGTAATATCTGGAATTAATGGAATTAATGAATGCATGAATAAATAATAGGAAAGTTGTGAAGTTATTGTCTGGCAAATTTGCCCACCCTATATCCTCCTGAAGGCTTTTTAAGTTTTCTCTCCCTCCCCCCAAGTCCAGCGGTTTCCACTGCTCCTGGGACACCGCCTCATTAAGGAAGATGCCTGATGCTGGGATTGGTTTGGGGTTAGGTGCATTTGCAGTTAGGGTCAGAAGTGCGTATCAGTCTATGTCCCCAGACCTACTCTGACTTTCTTTACATAGGGAAGTCAGGTCAAATTTCAAGTCTCTTCAGATGACAGGAGGTTTTTCTAATCCTTCCTGATTTAGAGATTCATACACACAATGTACAGGAAGTAGATCAGAATCTTAAGTTGCATCTTAGAATTTTAAATTACTCACCCTATAGTTTTAGGTACTTTATCTCCCTTCCCTGTTGGCTCTGTATGTCTGTGTAGTAGACATGCAAGCACTAGCTATGCCAAACTAAACGATTCCTAAATTTTCTTAAAATAGTTATGAAAATTCCAACCCAGGAGGAAGCACTCTCGCATATCTAGGTTAGCAGTATAATGGCTTGTAATGTCAATATTTTTCGGCTATTTTACTATCTTCAACTGTTTTATAATATGCATACTTGCTTTTAAATCTGTAATTTCTCTTTTCCTTTCTTATTTTAGGTAGAAAATAGTTTACTAGAATGAGAATGCTTTTATAGACTAAGTGGGTCACATAAATCTGTAGAATTTTGATTGCCCAAAGTGGTAATAGAAGAACTTCATTTAGTTGCTTATTTCAGAAGACATCTGAACACATTCCACTTAGTCCAGCAGACCACTGTATCAGGTTAGGAAGCCACATGACACTTGGAACACATTCTCTTTACGACCGACCATCAGAGTGGGAGTCTGCCTCAGATGCTTACACTGAACAGCAGCATTACAATTTCAGTCTTAGTAATTTTTCCCAATTACTTTTTTTAAAATAAATTTATTTATTTATTTTGGCTGCGTTGGGTATTTGTTGCTGCATGTGGGCTTTCTCTAGTTGCAGTGAGCAGGGTCTACTCTTCATTGTGGCTTCTCTTGTTGTGGAGCACGGGCTCTAGGTGCATGGGCTTCAGTAGTTGTGGCATGTGGGCTCAGTAGCTGTGGCTCGCGGGCTCTAGAACATAGGCTCAGTAGTTGTGGCGCACAGGCTTAGTTGCTCCGCAGCATGTGGGATCTTCCCGGACCAGGCCTCGAACCCATGTCCCCTGCACTGGCAGGCGGATTCTTAACTGCTGCACCACCTACTTTTAAGCAACCTAAAAGTATAGAGGTCTCATATAACTTGCAGATAAAACTATACGTAATATGGCATTTTACTGAATTGCATAAATGCCTCCCCAGAATCCCACCCATGGCACTGACTTTCCAACTTTGAGTGGTTAAAATATTTTCAGGTGAGCAAAACATGTTAGTTTCAGGAAGAGTTGCTACCCTTTCAGTAGAAATGTTGATTTCATAAATACATATACATACATATACATACTCAAACATATATTAAGATAAAATACATTTCTACCAAATAATATTTTATAAACTACGTATTTTTGTTAAACTAAGATCAAATTATTCTGAAAATGTTCAGGGAACACATCAGAAAATGCTTAAGTAGTGGGAGCCTCAAAGATGATTCTTTAGTGTTAACATCAGAAGAAAAACACCTCAGAATTGTAAACACTAAGTCAAATTTATCTTCAGAATTGTTAGCTATAGGATGAAAAAGTCACGTCATCTCCGCAGTGAACTTCACTTTAGCAAAAAAGTAAACATATTTCCTCTGCATCAGCTGCAATCAAGGCATTAGCAGTATGCCATGATTGATTACCCTGGGAGCCGTTGCTGAGAAATGGATGTGAAGCACAGGTTTTTATCACTATAGTCTGCAAAAAGCAAGTCCCTTGTTTAGATATCCTAGTTGTAATAAGTGACATTATTAGGTAGTTCTTCTATTTAAATGACATAAGGATTTAGTGTATCAGCAGCTTATAATAAACAAACTCTTTCAATCTGATGATTCCTCTCCCTACAGAGAAGTACTTTTTCTGTTTATAATACAAGGGGTAATAGAAGACCATATGGTTGTGACTTTTAGCTAAAGTAAATGACATTTAAACAAACAGAAAAACAGCATTAGGATATTCAAGGATTTGAACTATAACGTAAATACACAGTACACGTTGGGGGCTATCAGTGTTTATAAAGTGACCATTTTCTAATGTTTCCCAATTAGTGAGATTGTTTTTCAGTTGGCCAATCAGTTTTGTTTAAATATTTTTCAATACACAGTAAAACAGATTTATTACTAGCATATTATCCCATTTCCAAGTTCTCCTTTTAGGAACACTATACCACCAGAGCATCCTGAGAACATTTAATCAGTTCTTTCTGAAATGTGAAAATGTCTCTATTTCTTACATTTCTGCCAATAACAATAATGATGTTGTTATTAACATACTCTACAATTCAAAAAGAAAAATGTAAGAAATACTACATTTCTTATACACCTACCATCACTCTACTGTGGTAACAGACTAGCATTTGATGAACATTTCACCTTTTGTGTATGATACTGGAATCTGTGGTATCAAGAACTGAAAAGCTTTATATAACTGGATATTTTGATAGGTCAAAATAAAAGTAAAAACATAATTTTTCTAATAAGCACAGATACATTTCCTTTAACAATAGCAAAAGATGCTATGCTTTAACTACAAGAAAATACTGAAATCTCCATAATATTTCTGTTAACATACTCATCTTCAACAAGGTGGCTGCTATGGCTGAGAAACTAAAATTCAATAAACAGAGTTTTAATTATTTGAAAGATTTAGAAAAAAAATCCTTCATTTTATAATAAACAACCACTGGAAAGCAGAAGTTTACACTTAAAGGAACAGTTTACCAGCTTCAGATAACTCATCCATCCTTAATCTGCCAACCAATAAAAGAATCAAAAGAACAAAATACCTGTAGAGTTTATTACATATGTCCAAAGGCACATCATTTCTACTGAAATGTAGAAAACTCTCATTACCACACAAACTAGGTAGTAGGTACTGCATGTTGCAAGGGCAACTTAGCCTTCATAGTAACAAAACCACCACACCATTTCTGGGGAACCAAATCTTCCCTCAAAATGAGAACAAGGTAAGTCCAGGGTACCTCAATTCCACCAGTCCTTCAGAAGATTTAGATGAGACCAAGTTCAGAGTACTCCAAACTAATTATTCAAAGCCAGGTGAATGTTTAATCTGCTTTAATAAAAGGGCTGAAAACTATCATTCAGTCCAAATAGAAGTCACTTGGGGAAAGAAACGTTTAATCAGCACAATGCTGTGCTGGTACAAAGTAACAGGGGCATTCCAATATTTTCTATAACATTTACCTGCAGTTATGGAAGATGGTCAAGTAGCCCTACCATGGAAGAAAGAGCTTTCAAGTCTTCTATGAAGACTAGAATGAACACAGATTGGCCAGTTCAGCATTAGCATACAGTGTGGTGAGCTACAGGAACATCTATATTACTGAAAAATAGAACATCATGCACTTTACTCCAGAGCGAGTTTGCAGTAGAAACTAGAAGAAACTGAGTAGAATAGAAACTAAGATAAAACACTGTCAGACTCTAGTCATATATCCATTTGTCCACCCTTCAAGTATTTTTAAAGTATCTCCTAGATGCCAAGTAAAAGTTTAGGTGTTGGGGAATCAGCTGAGATCAAAACAAATCTCTGACATTAAGAACCTTACATTCTAGAGCAAGGGTCAGCAAACTTTTTCTGTAAAAGGCCAGACAGTAAATAGCTAAGCTTTGCAGACCACAGAGTCTCTGTTACAATGACTCAACTCTGCTGTTTTACTGAAAGGAGTCACAGACAATATGTAAATGCATGAGTGTGGCCATGTTCCAATGAAACTTTAATTACAGGAACAGACAGCAGGAAGAGTGTAGGGTCTAGTAGGCCATCAAAAGGACCATAGCTTTAACTATGAGATGGGGGGCCACTGAGCTCTTTGGGTAGAAGAGTAACATTATTTTTATGAAAAAGCATCATTATTAAAAAGGATCATTTCAGCTACTATGTGAAGAGTAGTCAGTAGAGGGGTAAGGAGGCAAGAAGATGGGAAAGATATAAGCTCAGAGAGAAGTTCAGAAGTTACTGCAAGAAAACAAGAGTGAGATGAATTTGTCTTGCACCAGGATGGTAGCAGTGATGGGGGCAAGATGTCATCTAATTCTGATTATATTTACAAGATATAGTCATCATGATTTGCTAGTGGATTGGATGGGAGGGTGAAAGAGGAAGAGAGGCAATGATGACTCCAAGGTTTATGACCTGAGTGAGCAGAAGAATGGAGGTGCCTTTACCGTGATTGGGAAATACATGTAGGACGAGCCAGTTTTGGAAGGAAAATCAGTTTAGTTTTGGACATATTCAGTTCAAGGTGAACATTATATACTAAAGCGGAGATATTAAACAGACTATCAGATATATGACTCTGGAGTTCAGGAAAGAAGTTGTGGTTGATACAAATTTAGGTCTTAAGTTAGATAGTATTTAAAACCATGAGACAGGAAGGTCACCCTAAGGGCACGTATATAAACAAAAGAAGTTTAAAATACAAACCCTGAGTTACTCCAATATTGGGAGGAACCAACAAAGGACACTCAGAAGGAGCAGAAAGAGGAAGAAAACCTAAAGAGAGTGGTATCCCCAAAACTACGTGAAACCAGGCTTTAAGAACAACTACTTCAAATACTAACAATAGGTCAAGTAAAACGGGGACTGAAAGCTGACCACTGGATCAGCAACAGAGAAGTCATCAGTGACTCTTAACAAGAACTGTTCCAATGAAGTGCTGGGGACCAAAGTCTAAGTGGAATGAGTTCAAAAGAGAATATAAAGTTCAGAGTCGAGTCAGTAAGTATGCACGACTCTCTCCTATAGGAGGATGTGGTGCCAAAGGAGTTTGTTTGTTTAGATGGGAGATTTTATAGCATGTTTGTTTGCTGTTAGGAACTTACTGTATTCCAAAATGACTAACTGTACCACAGTTACACTATGGATTAAAATCACAGCCCTGAACTATCACACAATGTTATCCTGAGAAAGGTTACAAAGTGTTATTGTTTCTTTATTAGCTTTATAAGAAAATTTTACTGTATTTCCTGAGTCCTGGCCCTATATTCCCTAGGGGAATGGAGACTACGTTAAATCGCCTCCTGTGCAGATCAACAGGAGAATGCCAGTTCATTTAATGTATTTCCTACCTGCTAAATGCTTCTTCCAAGTAAATTATTTTTGGCAAATTAGTGGCTTCTAGCAGCAAACTGAGGAATTCCTATAGTATAGAAAGGCAAGTTATTCAAGATGTTTGAGCTGAGTACAATTTGTTTCTTTTGAGAGTCACAAATTAAGCTCATTTCCTAGTAGCCAATGCTCAGCCCATAACCCAAGGGAAAAAATTATTGGCCTCAATACCATGAAAATAAGCAAAACCCACTGCAATAGGACCTGGATAGGGACTGCTTAGTTTCCAAATGCCTAATGTAAAAAATAAATCACCTTTCGTAAGTGCTGCTTGCCACATGAACTTTTAGAACTCTGGAATGAATAAAATGGTTTCACATCACTTAACCAATGATCTGTTTATATTCTTTTTTTGCCAACTTACAAACAATGCTATTTCTTTCATATGCTAAACTCTATGTTCTAGGTTCCAAATGACAATTTTGGTGTTTTGCTTTCTGAAGCACCTACTTAGGAGAATAAATGTTTTTTGCCTGAAATTCAAAACACATTTAATATATATCATCCTTATTATGCACCTCAATCAAGATCTGAATAGTAATGTCTTCATAACCTATAAACAACAATGATTTTTCTAGAAGGATGCACAGATACGGGGAAGAAACCCCTTTCATAGAATGTAGCACCAGTGTGCTTCTGAGATAGCTGGAAAAGGGAACACTCTGGAGGGGCAGAATGCACAGTTTGGATATCTCTTCAGTGCTCCAAACTTGGATGAATTTTTGTTATAAATCACCTTGATTAATGGAACACATTTGCTAAAGTGGTTCTGTAACATCTACACAATTCTTATGGCTTAAAAAACGCAGCCTAGTGAAACTGGTGGAGCCGGGAAGCCTTCAAAAATCACTGGCTTGTCTTTCAGAACTAATACTGGCCCTGATAAGAAACAGTTGCCTTTCTTTTTAAAAATAATAAAGACAAATACATTTTAAGGGAAGTACAGTTTAGGAGATGGGAGTAGAAATAATAATAGTAAGTAGAGGATATTTTGGGATGAAAAGTAGTGGCGTGGTAAAGAATATAGATTCTGGACAGAGCCAGGCTACCTGTGTTTGAATTCCAACTGTTTCTCTTACTGTTTGAAATTGGGCAATTTATTTAACCTCCCTGTTGTTCAGCTTTCCCATCTGTCAAATGCTACTACCACCTTCACTGGGTTACTGTTTTGATGATTAAATAAATTAACCCTTGGAAAGAGTTTCAACAGTGTCAGGTACAGAGTAAGTACATAGTTAAGGGCTGGCCAATATTATTATAATTGTTTGTACACTTATAAACATGCAAACCAAAGTGAATGGAATATACCTGGAACAAAATGGCAGTGTCCCCTAATTTATTCTCTCAACAAACATAAAAATTCGATGAATGTCTTCTTTAAAATAGATTATTCAAAAAATGTACGTCTTATAGTCCTCTGGTTATTTTCTCTGATTACTTAGCAGAGATTTTATCTAAATCCTTTCATCCTAATATTCTTCCTCTAATAATTTTAAAAGAAAACAACAGCAGTGTACACACTGTACACAGATAGTAGATGCTATCATTTATATGTTTTGTTATCCTTTCTGTTGATAAAACTATTTCTGGTCTGAAGTATATGCTTGTTGCTAAAGCAACTTAGAAGTGACTAGAATGCCTCAAGAAATGATAATAGTCATGTGAAGGTGAAACCATTACGTAAATAACTGACATTTTTGAAAAATAACAGGATAAGTATCCATGATGAAGGCCACAGAACAACAGGTTACCTGATACCACATTCTCAACTTTAACATTATCACCATCAGCTAAGGATTCCTAGGATGTTTAGCACTGTAGTAATAAACATCAAAAGTGTAATAAACATTTGCACAGCTGAACCATAGTCTATTAAGAACGGTAAATAAATAATAGATTATTTAATAGTCTACTGATCAAACTTATAGGGCAATCAGAGGCTATTATAGGTCAAAATAAATTTACAACGATGAAGACAATTTAACTCTTAATTATATGTTTACACTGGGGATGAAGATAAAGTTACCTAACAGATGTAACAGCTCTATTAATAATCTGACAGTGACACAGAAAATTTAAACAAAAATAGAAAATTAAATTATAATTAAAGTAAGAAGAGTATATGCTGAGTAAACAGAAGGCTGCCCTCCCCTGCCACAAGCTGTCTCAGCAGCCGTGTGACTGGTGAAAGGGGCTAACACATTACACTTGCTCTTCACTCTTCCATTCTACTGCTCTTGCTCTTTTTCCTAACTGAGTTGGCAAGTTGACTACACCAAAATATCTATCCTAAACATTTAAATAGGATTAAAAAAAACTAAACTACAAGACTGTGTTTGGTTTTACCAGATTTTCCACTAACAAGTCAGTGGAAAAACTATCTAAGCCAGAACTCCAGATTGCATTTACTTGTCATGTCTCCTTTGTCTCCTCCAATCTATGATAATTCCTGACTTTCCTTTTTTTAAAGACCTTGACATTTTTGAAGAGTATTGGTCAATGATGTGGCAGAATGACCCTCAGTTAGGGTTTGTCTGATGTTTTCTCATGAGGCTATACCTTCTTTTTACAAGAGTACCACAAAGGTGATGTGCCCTTCTCAGTCCTTGAATTCAGGGGTCACATTATGTTGACGTCTTGTTATAGGTAAAGTTAACCTTGATCACTCAGTTAACGTGGTGTCTGACAGGTTTCTCCTCTATGAAGCTACTGTTTTTCCCTTTGTAAAAATATCTTGGGAAAGATACTTTGAGACTATGCAAATATACTATTTTTCCTCAAACGTCTGCCCATTATTTTGACATTCATTGGTGAATCTTGCCTGCAACAACTAATACTGAGATGTTTATACAGGGTTTTAAAAGGAAATAAAATATATAAACTATAATGGCCAAGTTGTTCTTGATACAAACATACTTAAATTCTAATGAATGCATTATTCTAACTTATATTCAAAATATGAATAAAAGTTATAATCATTTGTCAGTGTGTTCAGCTAATGTTAATCAACTATGATACCAATGAATAACATAATTGAAATGTTACTTACATAACTATGGCTTTTAAAGAAACCTGATGGACTATTGCTGAGAATTTTGTCTCCTTCCAAACCAATTACTCTTTTACAAATATTTGATTTTGGATCACTTGGGCTTTTTGCAATCACAATGTCACCTCTGAGGGGAAAAAGTCAAAGAAATGTCAGTGTTATTATTAGCATAAACACATGCATGGCACTGCTACAATACTTTTATAAAGCAACTTAAATAAAGCCACACCTTTTATCCTCTAACATACTGACCCTCCCACACATTTACCAGCTTTGAGAACCTTTGTGACTAATTTTATGGGTCAGAATCTAACAATGAGAGTGATGGAAAAGCTATCAGAAGATTCTAAAATTTCTGATAATTCAATGAGAATTATCTTCTTGCACTATACCCACTCAGTGTTACTTCTGTGTCCAAATTTTAGAACCAAAACTATGAAAAAACAATTCCGTGTAAATACCACCAAATTAACCAAGCAAATTTGACTGCCCAGCCAGTAGCACTGATTGACTCTAGAGCACATAAAAAGGTAGAAACATCCCTAGAGCTTAAAGAACTGAGGAATTGCAGCATATAAATTATATAACCTGGATAGTTTACAGTATAGTCAAAAAAGACATATATTTGAGAAAAAATATCAGAAGACCCAGCCAAATAAAATGCTAAAAGCTGTCCAAACATATATTATAAAAAATAAACTGGCAAATCAAACATATAGAACCAATATGGATATGATTACATATGGAAGACATGATTCATGGAAGAAATAACAATCTACATGTATTAGAAGACTAAGAAGATATCTAAAATTGGAAAGGAAGAAGGAGACAAAAAAATATGACTAATGCCTCATCCAAAGAGAATACAATGCTCTTTCTGCATGAAATGAGCAATAAGTGAATTCTGTTGCTCACAATCGAAAGAATTTAATATATTTACTTATTATCTGTACCAGGTTCAGGAAATAATTTGATGTTGCTTGTAATAAAAGATGCATATATCAAAACAATATCAAAAGTCACAAAAATAAAAGGAAGATGATGGTTAAATCAGAAAACTAGTTATTGCTATATATAAGTATTACCATGAGTTCAAAACTTTTGGTAGTCAAGTCAAAAAATAAGTTATGATTAATTACATGGCAATCATTACCTAATAAAATAAAGTTTAGTTTGGGAGGTATGACAAAATTTTCCTTAACAACTAAGTTAAAGAGGAATATACAAGAAGGATACTTATATAAGGGAAGTAAAGATACCATCTTCATCAGAACTTTTACAGAAAATACAGCAACAGTATTCAGAACAGTCATTTCTTGAGGTTATTCTTGATAAGAGTTGAATGCTATTAAAACACTAAATTCTATAATTTGGAGTGCAATATAAGGCTTACACTTGTTTGAAAATGTTATAAAGTATCTCTTTCCAACCAACTGGAACCATGTCAATGGAACTATTCAGATGAATAAGTTTGCAAATATTGTAACCTATGTAACATACTAACAAAGTTGATTTTGGCTAGCTTTGGGGAAAGAAATGTTTTCCATGGGAGTTTTATTCAGCTTAAGTGTTTTGACAAAATAATCAATATGATCCTCAAAACAAACTCTGCACTTGAATGGCAACGTAAAAATCATAATTCAGTCAAGGTGTTTTAATAGAAAGCATCATTACTATATACTGTATTTCTGGTGGTCTAACCAGATATTATAGGCACAGAGCTTAAATCAAAATATATAACCTTGGACTCTCAACTCTTTCAAATAGGATTTTAAAAGAAACTTAATAGAACTAAGACTGAAATTTTCCTGTATTATTTATAAATATCCTTATTATCCCCTCCTAGATTGTAAGCTTTTGAAAACAAGGGTTAGTATCTTGCTAATCCTAACATTCTCTATCAGGTACAGACAGCACATCTTACAAGTGAGGTGCTCATTAACTATTTGTTGAAAGAATAAGTAGTAATAAGAGACTATGGTTGTCTCACGTATGAGTGTTCGGTCCATTGGACTGAAAAATCTATGTGCATTAGATACCAGATATGCAGACTTTCATTTTCCCTAAATGAATGGCTACTCTACCTTTAGAAACAGCTAGCAAGAGGATCTCTTGCCAGGGGTCAGAGATTCCCCTGAAATCTCAAGAGTTCTGTGCTGCAGATAAAAGAAAAAAATACTCAGGACAGTAATGTTTTTAAAGTAGGAGTTACCAACTGACTACCTTGGCTGTAAAAGTTACTTTGGTATGTCTCCCATAAATGCCAAAGTTTGAACTGTCCTTCCACCTAATGGGCCCCCTGAAGGAGCAGAATACAAAATAAAACCTCTAGAGAATCTTAATTAATTTACTAAATATAGTTATTTGTATTACCATCTGAATGCAAAGAGTATCTCTCCAAAAAAAAAAAAAAAAAGACAATATTGTGCTGTTCATTCAAACACTATTTAGCCAATGAGTCCAGCTCCTTGTTAAGGATGGTCAAGGACTATGAGAGTGAAATCATGTGATTAGCATGGAAAACAGAAGCTTGTCTTCATGTTGCAGCGAAGCTAGGTCTCCAGTTAATCCAAAGACTGTAATAAGTTATTTTGATACAAGTTAAAAAGAAAAGGAAGCTAGAACATAACCTGTTATATAAGTTTTATTTTATAACCCCATATCTATCAATTAGGTATTATCTTGAAGTTGTTATGGATAAAAGATCTGAGGAATTACCCACAGACCATGCTAGAAATACAGCTTGAGCAAGAGAGAGTTTCTATTTACAGAATCTAAGACAGTGGAAGAACGAGTCAACACAAAGAACAGTTTTACACTATTCTGGGTGATTTTTCAGTGATGTGAAGTAGACTATAAAAAAGGACAATAATGAAAGAGGAATGCCTAAACCTACTTATGTCATAAGCTAAATACCAGCTCAAGTGAGTAAAATTTGTATTTGATGAAGATGAAATGTGATACAGATCTATTTTTTCAGAATTATGAAAAACTAATGGATCCCAAATTTTAGGGAATGAAAGAGGTGTCCTTTAGAAAATACACTAAATTACTAATACTTCACACCCATTCAGAAGGAATAATAATCAGGGAGTTAAGTAGAATAAACAGTATCTCAAGGATTGGAAACACCATTTAGACTAGGATTTTAAAAGATGTAGTGGCAAACAATATTTCCCAAGGAGTTTTTTAACTTAATATAATTAATCAGGAGACTCACAATAGATAAGATTCATGGCTCCCGGCTATATACAGTGCTATAGTCTAAAAATCACCGACTGCTCATCATAGACTATAGAGAATACGATAGTCATCAATAGAAATGCAGGATTATTTTAAAAATTAAAAAATCAAATCACTGATTTGGATATGTAATGTAGCTCCTAAGTTCCTGGTTCTTGATTCAAAACATTCTAGGACAAACCCCCCCAATCCCCCCCAAAAAAGTAAAGGCTTCAATGCACATTATAAAAGGGACTGCTATCTACTTTGCACAATGATACAAGGAACTGCATATTTAAAGAAACTATTAAAATTTCTCAAACTGAGAGAAAAAATTTGAGCCAAAATTTCATCCAGTTGGTCATTAATTTGGTTATTTACAAAAGAGTTTTTAAAGCTAAAGTTAAGAAACTGCAGAAAAGACACAATGTGTATGTGTGTTTTCACCATCAATTTAATATATCTGTGGCAGAAATTTACCTTTGGATACCATAAAAATGTCGACTAAGATTTTCTGCAAAAACAACATCTGAATTGTGAATTGTAGGCTCCATTGATGGTCCAGAACACTGAAAGAGAGGCAATTTTTAAATTTAAGTTGAAAACCTTTTAAAATATAAATCATCTGAGCAGGCTTAAAAGAAAGAAAATCAAGCAAATGTTCTTCAAGCTTGGAGGATGATTCATAATAAGCTGGAAGCTTCAAGATAAGTTCAACTCTACAGAGTAGCCAGCAAGTCTGGAAAAACAGGCAAAATATATTTAAAATGGTTTGTTAATATTATATTATAATAGAGAAATAAAATAACATTATCTATGTTTCCAAATTTTGGCCATCTTGTAAAATTTAAGCATCATGAGAGCAGGGACTTTGTCTCTCATGTTCCTAATTGTGTAACCAAGGTCAAGAATGTGCTTGGCATAAGGTTGATACTCAATATATACTTGTTGAATGAATAAATTAATGATTTTTTTTTTCTTGCTACTGTCAGCTACCATCCAGTGCCCATGACAGTTATTTACCAAGTGGTATCATACTATTCTCAATGAGTTGATGCCTTTCCTTTTCTTCCAAGAGAACAGCTTACTCACTTGATGGGGCTGCAACTTATGTTTTCTACTGAAAAGTATTGGCATAATGAGATGTACTTTAAAGACTTTCATATTAGTAGGTAAAACAATAATCTTCATATATATCTCAAAACTGTAATAAATGATCATCGCAACTTGAAAAATCTAAACACAACAGTCTCCATTCACTCTACTTACATGTAAATAAAACTTTTTACTCAAAACTTCCTACTTGGGCAGAAAAAACAAAGACCACAATGCAAGTTTTTTGCTAACTCTGTAGCCTACTGGAAATACCAATGTAAATTTAAAAAAATCAAAGAGGGGAGTTTCAGTTAAATACATTTATTTGCATTACTCCAGCTCAACTTGAGATTATATGACTGTGAATATCTTAGGGTAAACCTCATAAAAATAGCAACACCAACAGCAAAACTTACTGACTGAACAATCAATCAATTTATTCTTTCATTTATATGGCAAAAGGTTAGTATTGTCATGGTTGATAGATTTATGATGCAATATTAAGAAAATGCATTGGTAGGAGGACAGCCTTAACATTTTAATGTTGACACAAGGCAGAATAATCATTTATTTTCAGGACAGTTATTGATACTCTTCACAGTGGTTAAAAGTAGGGGTTTTGAAAATCAGAGAAATCTGTGCTGAAATTCCAAGTCTACTTGGAATTGTGGGACCTGCAGAAGGTTACTTAAGCTTTCTGAGCCTCAGTTTCCTCATGTGTATAATAGATTTCTAGTAAGTATCTCATAGAGTGTAAAAGATTAAATGAATTAATAAATGTAAAACATCAAATACATCCTGGAACACAGTAAGTAGCATTCAATAAATGGTAAAAACTAGTATTATTAGATTAATAGGGCCTTTGTGCCCCTGCAAGAAACAATGCAGGACCATATTTAAAGTTACAGTTCTTATATTTTATATCAGTGCCAATTCAAACACTCTCTTCCTTCAATTTAAAAAAAAACATATTTTAAATGTTTATTTTCTTGAATGTAAAAACTTACCATGACAACACCACCAACGTATTCAAAAGCACAATGAGCTATACAGCCATACTGAATAGTATAGCCAACAAGCCGAAAGGTTTTTCCCAGAACACCACGAAGCATAGTTCTATGTAGACTCTGCCACCATTGGCCTGATGGTAAATTTCAAAAAGTTTCATGATCAATACTATTTAAAAACACTTAAGAAATAGCTCTATTGTAAAATATTTTACAATCACCCAGAGTGTATTAAATGCCTAATATGGTTTGGTGCAGAAAATCAAGAGTTTATTTTCATTTTTGCTGAAGGTTTTTTAAAATGGCAAATTATAGCCACTTAATATTGTGATCTTCTAAACAGAGATTATATTCAAATATCACTGGGTTTATATATGAATTAGATAACTAGTAGACTCTGAACTTGTCTCTCCCCTTTCATGCCTTGGTTATTTCTTGGTATTAAGACAGATATCTAAGAAATGATATTAACTCTTTCAAATACTAAGAATAGTTTTTCATACTGTTGCCTGCTATAGTACATCAGTTCTCGTCATAACATAATATAGGAATAAAGGGGAAAGCACTAGAATAGGTGTATGAAAACGCAAGTTTTAAACTGCTTCCTTTATTAATTTGCATGACCTTCAATGAATCACTTAACCTCTCTGGGCCTTAATAAAATGGAAATAATAGTATCTCACAGAATGGTTCTGAGAATCAAATTCAATAACATGTCAAAGTGGCTTTGCAAATTATAAAGTTACATTCAGTTTTCAGTTATTAACTATTGATATAACAATGAACACATGAATATTATGAAACAGCACAAAGAAACATGTATTTTTAGAAAGCTATATACACTTAACATACTGATATTACTCATCTAAAACAGTCCTAGTATTTGTCCCTTCCTTTCCATTTACCTGCTAAAACTATGTTCCAAGCATTTCTCAACTAACGGCCTAATGCTTAGGCCTAGACTCCTATGCACTGTTCTCAGATTAAATTTACGAAAACACATCAACGATAATAATAATATGTAACATTTGCTCAATGCTTGGATATGTCAGGTTTTACAAATTAATCTCTGTGAAATAGATAGTATTACCATTATCATTTTATAGATAAGACAAAGGAACCTAAGAGTAGTAAACTTACATGCTAAACATCACAAAATTGGAAAATGATACTCAAGAACTTAACTATTATGTTACACTGAATTCCATATTACTCCTTTGCTCCCATAACCTCAATGGTTATGGTTATGGTCTATCAGATCAAGTACAGATTACTCATCTTCAGGATCTTTGACACATGGTTCCCATTCCATCCTCAGATTCCAACCTGATCTTCCCTGATGCTCCTACATGAATGAACTACTCCATCATACTGGTCCAGTTTACTTAGGGTATACTGCCCAACCAACACTTATGTATGCCAATACCCATGCCTGGAATATACCCATCATGATACCCATCATGTATCTAATTTGTAACTCTTCTCCAAATGCTCTCAATAGGCAAGTTTTTCCTTCTCCTCTGGGTTCCTATGGTTCCTTATGTTCATTTTTTAATGATTAAGAACACTGTTTCTAAAGCTGATCTTGTCTTGAGCAGGTATCCTGGCTCCACCATATTTTAGCTGTGTGACCTTAGGAGGTTATTTTACCTCTGTAAACCTCAAGTGCCTTTCCCTGTAAAATGGCCTTAGTATCAGTACCTATCTCAGAGAGTTAGTGAGGATTACATGTAATCAGATATATAGTCTGTGTGGCAGAATATATCAATAAATTCTAGCTACTATATCATTCACTTGTCAATCAGCATGTGCTATATAACCTCATAACATTAGTTGCATTTTCAAGTGTCTAAGTTTCTTCCTAACTTATATTTAAATAAAATAATAGAATTTTTTTTTTTTTTGGCTGTGCCACATTGCAGGATCTTAGTTCCCCAACCAGCGATTGAACCCAGGCCCTCGGCAGTGAAAGCGTGGAGTCCTAACCACTGGACCGCCAGGGAACTCCCAATAATAGAATTTTAGAGCCCACAACATAGAACTATATCTTTTATTAGTGTTTTATTACTTATTAGTGTTTATTCGCCTATTAAACATTTATTATGTCTTCTCCCCTAACAAGTCTTCTCTGGCACCACCCCAAGAAATGTTACTTATGCTTTGTGTCACTCACCTACCTTAAGCATACACTGATTATAATACTTACCACACTGTATTATTCATATCTTTTCCCTTATTACATACTATATTTACTTATATGTCTGTGGGCAGTGACTGTGCAGTATTCATCTTTGGGTCCTTAGGGCCTACCAAAGAATGCTTGCCTGACTGAATTAATGAATAAATATTGAACCCAAATCTCCTATAATTTCAACATCTTTAGTATGATAAAAATGGTTATAAGGTTCAAAATGATTATCAGAAGACCACTGAGATTTTTGGTTAATGAGGAGACATGTTAATGTCATACTCACTGAAGAAAGAAAAAACTGCCAGTAACATATTAAAAAATGTTCTCATTAAATCTTTTAAGTAATATGAAATATTCCATTTTAGGAATCTGGCTTACAGTAATAACTGATGCACTTTAAAAACTATTGATATTTAGAATTTAAAAAATAAGAAGTGATATTTAAAAACACTTCATAACTGAGGCTCAATTAATTCAGAAAAGATTGAAGAGGAATAACAATAATAGAACATTATTTGTAAAATTAATTAGGTTGTGTAAACACTACTTTGCTCCCACTATAAAACTAGGGAAAAAAGTAGGGGTTAAGTCCGAAAGCTTAGCTTTGAAACTGTGATCTATGAAAACAAATCCTAAAAAGTAGTGAAATGAATATTACATTTAAAAACTAAAATAAAAATGAGCTTACCTGATGTTAGAGAGGGGATATATTATCAAACAAGAAACATGTGGCACTAAGCAAGAAGATATTGTTAACACAGATAAAAGGTGAAATTTAGAGGGGAAATTAATAGCAATCTACCAAAATTTAAATAATTTGGATTATGCAATAGATTATGCATTTGGCTAAAAAACATACTAAAAAAAAATACAAAGATGCTATAACAATACAATGGTTCTGATTCACTGAGAGTCCCTGTAATTAACTCCCATTCAGAAGTAATTGGGGCCATAAAGCCTTTTTTTATTACTCAGTAAATGCTCAATTCCAAATACAATGTTTGTGATGAAACTGTCTCATAAAATAATAAAAGAGATGAGTGATCAGAAGAAAGAAGTTAACAGACATTGTTTCTTCCCTAGAGATATTAGCAACAGAATGGTGTCTGAAGTGTCTGAAACTATTTTGGATCTTAATCTCCTAGATGAAAAGAGTGATGGAGCTATTTATAGAGGACTCTGAGGATCAAGATTACTTGGTCTTATATTTAAAAGTGCAATGAGGAGCAATGTTGAGAAATACTGAAATTGAGAATAAGAGCTGATGAATTATTTTTAAGAGAAATCTCAGAGTAGAAAGTAACATTCATATAAGACATAAATAAACCACATACACTGCTAGCACTCAGTAGATCTACTAGCATAAGGGATTAATTAACAGAGAGGTTTCAAACCTCTGGTTTACATAGTGATTTCAAGGGGTCCATGACTCTATATATGCATACATGTGCCAGATATCTTGTTTGTCCCTTTGGACTCACTCTCTACCTTTCTCCATACTGCTCTCTGCACTTGGAAAACTGACCTATATGAACTACATCAAGGCACTTCAGTCAAGCTTCGACTTCCAGCAGGAAGTCAGAGGAAGGAACGGTTATGTATTTTCCTGGCTCCCTCCCTCTAGAGTCTTTGGACGAAAGGTCATTGTCTCCAAAGGCATAGGAGCCACTTTGAGGGGTTTCCCATTGGCCAAATTTGAGATTAAAAAAAATAATAATAACAGTAATAGATAATATATTAGAATAAAAATGAAATCTACTGAGGATATTTTTTTTTAAAAGAAGTATGTGTTGGGGACAAGGAAAGTTCTTTATCAAAAAAATGGCAGCTAATATATATATAGAGAGGGAATAATGAAATTATTACCAATGTAATAATTCATTCAGGCAAGGGCCATTAATAGATGTTTAAAATTACTGGATGATGTTCTTGGATTAGAAGAATTAACATTATTAAAATGGCCATACTACCCAAAGCAATCTACAGATTTAACGTTATCCCTATCAAATTACCCATGACATTTTTCAAAGAACTAGAACAAATAATGCTAAAATTTATATGGAACCACAAAAGACCCAGAACTGCCAAAGCAATCCTGAGGAAAAAGAACAAAGCTGGAGGCATAACCCTCCCAGACTTCAGACAATACTACAAAGCTACAGTAATCAAAACAGCATGGTATTGGCACAAAAACAGACATATGGATCAATGAAATAGAGAGCCCAGAAATAAGCCCACACACCTACGGTCAATTAATCTTCAACAAAGGAGGCAAGAATATACAATGGAAAAAAGGCAGTCTCTTCAATAAGTGGTGTTGGGAAAACTGGACAGCTACATGTAAAAGAATGAAATTAGAACATTCTCTAACACCATACACAAAAATAAACTCAAAATGGATTAAAGACCTAAATATAAGATCAGATACTATAAAACTCCTAGAGGAAAACATAGGCAGAACACTCTTTGACATAAATTGCAGCAATAATTTTTGAATCTGTCTCCTAGAGTAATGGAAATGAAAACAAAAATAAACAAATGGGACCTAATGAAACTTGAAGCTTTTGCACAGCAAAGAAAACCATAAACAAAATGAAAAGACAACCTACAGAATGGGAGAAATTATTTGCAAACAATGTGACCAACAAGGGCTTAATTTCCAAAATATACAAACAGATCATACAGCTCAATATAGAAAACAAACAGCCCAATCAAATAATGGGCAGAACACCTAAATAGATATTTCTCCAAAGAAGACATACAACAGGCAAATGAAAAGATGCTCAATATTGCTAATTATTAGAGAAATGCAAATCAAAACTACAATAATATATAACCTCACACAGGTCAGAATGGCCCTTATCAAAAAGTCTACAAATAGTAAATGCTGGAGAGGGTGTGGAGAAAAGGGAACCCTTTTACACTGTTGGTGTAAATGTAAATTGGTGCAGCCACTATGGAGAATAGCATGGAGGTTCCTTAAAAAACTAAACATAGAGTTACCATATGATCCTGCAATCCCACTCCTAGGCATATATCCAGAGAAAACTCTAATTCAAAAAGATACATGCACCCCAATGTTCACAGCAGCACTATTTACAATAGCCAAGACATGGAAACAAACTAAGTGTCCATCAACAGATGAATGGATAAATAAGATGTGGTACATATCTATATATCTCTCTATATATAGATATATAGATATATATACACAATGGACTATTACTCAGCCACAAAAAAGAATGAAATACTGACATTTGCAGCAACATGGATGGACCCAGAGATTATCATACTAAATAAAGTCAGAAAGAGAAAGACAAATAACATGATATCACTTATATGTGGAATCTAAAAAAATGATACAAATGAACTTATTTACAAAACAGAAATAGACTCACAGACATAGAAAACAAACTTATGGTTACCAAAGGGGAAAGGCGAGGGGAAGGATAAATTAGGAGCTTTGGATTAACAGACGCACACTACTTTATATAAAATAGATAAACAACAAGGTCCTACTGTATAGCACAGGGAACTGTTTTCAGTATCCTGTAATAAACCAAAATGAAAAAGAATCTGAAAAAGAATAGATAGATAGGTAGATAAACTGAACCACTTTTCTATACACAGGAAACTAACACAACATTGTAAATCAACTGTAGTTCAATTTAAAAAAATACTGGGTAAAAGGCAAACAAGAAAAAACTAGAATAACAGTAACTTAAGTAGGGGATTTATTTTCTATTAACACTAGTTGCTATATCCAAGTTACAGGAAGGAAGAAAGAAAAAGTATAAAGAGTATCCTGATTAACTTTTTTTTTAAAAATAAATTTATTTATTTATTTATTTTTGGCTGCATTGGGTCTTCATTGCTGTGCACGGGCTTTCTCTAGTTGTGGCAAGCGGGGGCTACTCTTCGTTGTGGTGAACCAGCTTCTCATTGAGGTGGCTTCTCTTGCTGTGGAGCACGGGCTCTAGGCGCGTGGGCTTCAGTAGTTGTGGCGCAAGGGCTTCAGTAGTTGTGGCTCACAGGCTCTAGGGCGCAGGCTCAGTAGTTGTGGCACATTGGCTTAGTTGCTCCGCGGCACGTGGGATCTCCCCTGACCAGGGCTCAAACCCGTGTCCCCTGCATTGGTAGGCAGATTCTCAACCACTGCGCCACCAGGGAAGCCCATTTTTGGTCTTTTTATCCAAAAAAAAAAACACCTTGTTCCATCAACACCTAACTGGCCAAAACTATATAACTAAGTACAGTACAAGGGGTGCTGAGAGAACATTGCTGTTCTCTTTATAAGCTTTGTAGCACTATTTGACCTTGAAAAATCACCTGAGTATTACCTGAGAAAAATAAAAAAGTTAAAGGAAGTATGAAAGGGAGACATGGAAATGGAGACAACATATACAGTCAAGTCTTTGGAAAAGTTTGGCTATGAAGGCAAGCTAAACAGTAGAGCAGGGTTTTTCATCCTCAGCAGTACTGACATTTGGGGCCAGACAATTCTTTGTTGTGGGCAGCTATCTTTTACATTGTAGGATTTAAGCAGCATCCCTGGCCTCCAGATGCCAGGAGGACCCCTTCCCTAGTTGTGACAAACTAAAATGTCTCCGGACATTGCCACATGTCCCCAGGATGTAAAACAGCCCTCAGTTGAGAACCACAGTAGTAGAGTAATAGGAAGAATGTGGTATTTAGCAAGTTTTTTTAAAACATGGAAACACAGTAGCATATGCTTGAGAGCCAATGGTAACAATCCCACAGGGAGATAAAGAGAGACTACTGATAAGTGAGGGAGAAGAGGAGAGGGAAATAGAGAGATGCCTGAACACTGACATAAACAAGGCAAGAGGAAGACTTCAATGCCAGTTTTGACAGAGTATTTATACCAGGATAACTTCTTGGTTGCAAAATCTGGATAAACAAAATAGCTGTTTAAAGGCATTAGGCAGCAGTATAGGCAAGCCTTGAGGGGCAAGTATATATGAAAGAAGGGAAGAACATAAGGTAAACACATTCACTTGGCCTTTTCTCCAAGAATACTC
Source organism: Hyperoodon ampullatus (assembly GCF_949752795.1). NCBI lineage: Eukaryota > Metazoa > Chordata > Mammalia > Artiodactyla > Ziphiidae > Hyperoodon > Hyperoodon ampullatus. The sequence goes on along the minus strand of NC_136920.1, from coordinate 30,048,746 downwards.
GCCAATTTACAGCACAGGAAAATAAAAGTTTTAGCAGAAAGTGGCAGTTCCATTTGGCTAAGAAAGAGGTTGGAATTTATGGCCGTCAAAGTAGATGGCACATGAGGGTCAAACTGTAGACAGGTAGGAACCATAAGTCAGCATGCAATTTTGCCACGAAGTGCTAGCCAACTCCTAAATTGCTTCCTGAGCAGAGTGAGACTCCAGAATCTCAGTAGAAAGCAGCAAATAAAAGGCTAAAAACCTAAACAGAGATGTTAGCAACCACAGAATACCACGCAATGTGAGGGAGACAGGGGTTGGACTTCAAGACCCTCCAAGGCCGGCCATGCTGGTTATGACTGCAGTAGGGTTACCACTGAGAGTGAGGGCAAAACTGGAAGGGATCAGCCTTTTAACAAAGAATACAACCCACCCCTGACAGGATTAAAGTGACCTGTTCACACACTACCTGGCTGCTGAGGAAAAACAAAACAAAAACTCTGAATTTTCATAGCAGGAATACAACATCAGTGAGAACTCCCACAATATTTTCTATAATGTTGGAGTGGGAAGGCCTTTTTTAAAAAATAATTGAGATACAATTCACATACCATGAAATTCACTCTTAAAGTATACAATTGTAAAAGCTGTGTTCGAATATTGATAGTTTTGTCAGTTTGACGGTAGAAAAATGAAGGAGCTCTTAATTCAGGTTTTTATCTTCTCAATCTCACGAGCTGAGGTCAAGAGCAGAGACTGAGAACTCTCGGCCAAGAGCAGAGACTGAGAACTCTCAGCATAAAGCAAGCTGGTAAACTGAGAACTGGTTACAGATGTATTGGTATTCTATTGCTTCTGTAACAAATTACCATAAAGTTAGTGGTTTAAAACAACACAAATTTATTATCTTACAGTCTGTAGGTCAGAAGTCCACTATGTGTCTCACTGAACTAAAAATCAAAGTTTGGCAGGGCTGCATTCCCTTCTGGAAGCTCTAGGGAAGAATCCATTTCCTTGCCTTTTCCAGCTTCTAGAAGCTACAAACATTCCTTGGCTCATGGTCCCCTTCTTCCGACTTCAAAGTAAGCAGCACTGCATTTCTCTGACTATTCTTCCTTGGTCACATCTCCCTCTAACTCTCTGGCTTTATTTTGCCATCTTCTTCCACTTTTAAGGACCCCGGTGATTAAATAGAGCCCACCCAGATAATCCATGATAATCTCCCCATTCACATTCCTTAATTTAATCACATCTGCAAAGTCCTTTTTGCCATGTAAGGTAACATATTCATATGTTCTAGGGATTAAGACATGGATATCTTGGAGTAAGCGGTGGAATTATTCTACCTGCCACATCAAAATACCGACACACTCAACCAGTAGTTATCAAAGTGTGGTCCACCGATCAGCAGGCGTTTGTTTGAAATGCAAGTTCTTGGGCCAAACTCAAGATTTATGTAATCAGAATGGGAGTGTTGCTCAGCAGTCTGTGTTTTCACAAGTTCTCCAGGTGATTCTGAAACAAAATTTGAGAACAACTGCTCTAAACTCCCAGGTGGCCAATGGCCACTTCTATCCTTGAGCAGCCTTGCTCATCTAGTCATTTATTACTGTGTGCCAGATAACTTACCATATTCCATGTGTGCTGTGAAAAAAGTTGGGGAGCTTTGGCATATAGAATTTTACTCCACCTAGGAAACAGAATTTATTACTTTTTATTCCCTATTACATTTACATTTTAAAAAAACTGAGATAAATTAGGAGTTTGGGATTAACATTTACACACTACTGTATATAAAATAGGTAAACAACAAGAACCTACTGTATAGCACAGATAACTATACTCAATACCTTGTAATAACCTATAATGGAAAAGAATCTGAAAAAGTATATATGTATAACTGAATCACTTTGCTATACACTTAAAACTAATACAACATTGTAAATTAACTATACTTCAATAAAAAACTGAGTTATTAATGTAGAGAACCAATTCCTTTAATGGGGAGCCTATGTACTCTATCAGATAACTAATAGAAAAGCTAGAAAAAAAGAAATGAAAATTTAAAATTGTGACGGTGCCACATAATACAGGAAAGGAAACATACAATAATCCTCCCCAGAAAACCTTTAAGAGACTCAGATTAAAATATAGTAAAGCTCGGGCTTCCCTGGTGGCGCAGTGGTTGAGAGTCCGCCTGCCGATGCAGGGGACACGGGTTCGTGCCCCGGTCCGGGAAAATCCCACATGCCACGGAGCGGCTGGGTCCGTGAGCCATGGCCGCTGAGCCTGCGCATCCGGAGCCTGTGCTCTGCAACGGGAGAGGCCACAGCAGTGAGAGGCCCGCGTACCGCAAAAAAAAAAGTAAAACTCCACATAATACTGGCATAAGGGAGCAAGGGTGTTGTCTTCTTTCAATGTTCTATATATACATTATAGATTTAAAAATTTTTTCTTCCTATAACATAAAGTTAGAAAACACTTTGTTGGATGTAGGTAATGGCTTCTTTCAATATACATAAAAATCCTCAAATACCAACCAAAATAACAGTAACAACAATAACAGCAAATACTTAAATAGTAGTCTTGAGTGCCAAGCACTGTTCTAGTTACATATATTAACTCACTTAATTCTTACAATAACTCTATGAGAACTCATTTTATCAAGTATCTCATTTTACAGATAAAGAAACTGAGGGACAGAAAGGTTAAGGAACTATTAAAAATCACACAGCTCATACACAGCAGAGCCAGAATTCAAAACAAGGAGGTTGAGTTCTAAAGTCCACCACTATGCTCTACTGCCTCTCAATAAAAATGAAAGAACTTTGTCAGAGACTATTTATAAAATAGGCATGGGAGAGAGGTTGGACTGATGTTAAAACTAGCTAAAAAGATGGAGCAGAGTGAACTCTAGAAGCTGAAAAACAAGTAGACATTTCTCCATCCTTAGAAGTTTCTGGGAATAGGAGTACAAGTCTAAGATCTTGATTTAGATCTAACCATTAAAGTAGCCTTTACAATGATTTCAGAATACCCAAAGCCACAAAGAAAATATCCACCTGATTTTTCAGGTCTGGAATTCCTTCGAAAAGAAGAGAAAGCGTTTTGTTTCAGAAACAGGAAAAAATGTAAAGTGTCAGGGTTAATTGAGACTATCAGTTTACAGAAATTCATTTATTTTAAAATAAGCAGTCAATCAAAGAAGTGATTAATATCATACTTTTTTTTGTTTTGATACATGGAATAGTTAGTGAATATATTAGCATTTAAAGAAGGATTCACATTAAGAAAAGGTGAGAAGAGAGTAGGATGTGAAGCAGAAGACAAATCCCAACATCATAGTTTTGCTACATTTACCTTCATTTGGACAAGAAGAAACAGCAGACATAACATTCCTGAGACCTCTATGATTTCTAAAATTCAAGAATATCTACAACAAAATACACTTTCCCCATAGAATTATATCTATCTATCTATCTATCTATACAAAGTAACTGAAAGATATATGTCCATTTCTAACCGTGAATGGAAGTTACTGTGACAAGAAGAGAACAACAAAGACTCATTAAGACATGAATGTTGAGTGGTGTACTCTGTTCAATAGCTAAATAATTCACTCTCACACAGCAGCCTCTCCATCAAAGTAATTCAAATTCCTGCCATTTCAAAATCACCTTCAAGGCTGCTCATGAATTGTTCAAATCTGTAATGTTAAATCTACTGTAAGACGTGTGCAGAGGATACTTTTTACATTCTAGAACTGCAAATTCAAGGAGCACTTATCCCCATAATCAATGAAAATTTTATTTAAATCTATTTATTTTGATTCATTCTCAGAGGAAATAATTGACAGCACTTTAAGGTTTAAAGCAGTGAATACTGCTTTAAATTTGACTGCAGCATCAAAATAACTCAAGAACCTAATTTAAAATCCAAATTTCCAGGCTCCCATCATGGAGCTAATGAATTAGAATTTGTGGGAGCAAGGCTGCAGAATCAGTAGTTTTAATAAGCTCCCAGGAAGGAAACCCAGTAAAGAACTTTGTGGTGTCATTTGAGACCACTGAGACATACTCAACATTTTCAGAAACTTGACAAAATTTAACCATTCATTATTTTTAAACTAAATGTTAACTTTGGGATAATTCTATAAATTTTCATCATCAAATAAACTGTATAATGCTAACATTTCAATGATTTTGAAAATCCAATATTATTTTCTGAAGTTCACTTTTTATACATATATATATACAAAATCAAAACTCATTCTACGTTTATAAAGCATAAGCACTTGACACTATTAGTACAATTAAGTACCAGCTTCCAAACAGTGAAATACCAAAACCACCCCATTCATTTACCAATAATTCCCCAATGGCTATATAATCCATCTATTTCAGAACAATATACAAGTTGTACAAGCAATAGTTGAAGGATATTCATTCAAATGGAAGAAATATCATTTAGCATTATTATAGGCTAGCTGTCGTGTGCCAGTCTACAGTTCATGCGTGGCCCTTTAGAGGTAATACTAAGGCTCACAAATTACCAAAAAAGAAAAAAAAGTTTATCATCTCTTAAATAATCAATAAGTCCTATGATTCCCATCCTGCACTACTGTTACAACTGACTTATTTTTTAAAAATTTTCTTCATTTCTCCCATCCTATATCCCTTTTTCTTATCGCCAAAAATAACTCCCTTAACTTTTATTGACACATTATGAGTCACCTGTGCAATAAATTTATTAGCTGTAGCTTTTAAAGATGAGTCAACTTTATGTTATCAACAAGGTATTAAATTCAAGTAACCGATACCTATTTGAAAAGAATGTATGTCACTGAGAAGACCCTATATGTTTACAATGAATTTAATTAAGATGAGTTTATTTGGGACTTTCCAAAGGAGATAACCATTTCTAGTCAAATAATAATGGCCAGGACAGGGAAGGAAAAAACACTAACTCTCAAATGCCACTCAGTAAACAGCTGATTAAAAAACAGAAAAGTAAACAGTGACCATGTTTAATAAAAGTTTTGAGACAAATTTTATTTTGAAAGGAAAGCTACTCTTTTGAAATAATTATATAATACTATTAACTACCATAGAAAGTTACCCTGAGAAATACACTACCTGACAAAATAATTTGAAATTGCACATAAACCAAATATTGTATATTTAAAATACAAGTAATTATATTACGAGGATAAGAAAAAGCTTTTAGTCCACTTATTTCATGAATAGATCTTTTAAGTATAATAGAATTTTACATAAACAGCTTTTCAAATAGTAAAAATACAAACAGAAGGCTAAAGAAGTCCTTTATCAACGAACATAATGCAGTTCAGTAGAAATATTATTAAGCTTTCTCATTCATTCATTTTAAATGTGACAACCAATGAAGAAACACATTTTGGAATACAATAGCTTGGAACCAGTTTAAAAAATTCATTAAGAATAACAAATTTGCTAGGTAGGTTTGACCAACGATCGCTACATAAATTTATTATATTTTATTATTGTTTTTTTAGATAAAGACCTCATGTGGAGAAAAGTAAAATGTACTACACATAAACAGAGGCTGCAAGTAAATCAATATATTATGCATAATGGATGATTATATTTCAGTTATTCTTATAATTTCAAAAATACTTTAGTCACCTATATTTAAGATTTTTAAGTTTAAAAACATTAAGATTAACGTTTTATAATCTATTTTTTCAAAGATAAAGCTACTAAATCAAAAAACACAATAAGATAAAAATCAAGTCCTATGAATAAATATTTTAAAAGTATTCCAGGATCATAACAGTGACAACACTAATTATCTTTTCCAGTCTTGGCAGTTATGTTGCATACTGTTTGGGTGACTGATGGGATAATTTCACTTCATTTTCTCTCAGTTTATTCTGGACCATGTAAGAGAAGAATATTAAAATAATTAACACCTCTAAACAAAGTAGTTGATAAAGTTTTTGGTTGAAATAAAATGCTTAAAAAAAGAAAACCTCAATTAACTAATACATGATTCTAGAGCAAGTAACTAAACCCCCATCTGCTAAAGGAAAACTTTGACTAAGAATTTTTGATTTTAAAAAATAGTCATTCAGTATTAATAAACTATTTTATGACTTTTACATAAGATCATACACTTTCACAAAGAGCCTTTTTTATCAGCAATTTGAGTCAGCATTTCCTTAATTATCAAAAGTATATGTCGATATATTTTGATATCATTAAACATTTTATTCACTAAAAACATTTAATCAGCAGGAATTGAAGCAGTCATAAAACAGGTAAAACGTATGACAAAACAAATTACTCCAATTCCTTATACCTATAGACAGTAGGATTTATTGATAATGGCCTCATATCTAAAAGAACACTAAAGTCTTTAAACTAATATTTAATGTCAAATATAAATCTTTACCAATAGCAAATACATTGTATCACCAAACTAGGAAAAGTATAAAAGACAATCATCAACTTTTCTATTTGAACATTTTAATACATTTTAAGTCATACATAGTTTATAGTCTATATATGTCTTCCATAATTTTGAGTCATATAGCTTATAATAAGGCAACATATTTTAAATAATAAAAAAGCATATTCTTTGCCTTGATCACCTGATTTTTTTGGTTGTTGTTTATAAAATTAATCATAGTTAGCAGGATAGAAATCGCTTTGAGCTTCATGAATGACATCCAAGAGATGGGAAAGGATTAGTTCTCAGTTGCTGCCAGTTATAGTGCCAGGTGGCTTTTTCTGCAGTGAAGGTGTTACGGATAATCCCATTACACTGGTACTAAATCTTGCAGACATCAAAATTATCACCAAGGTTCCTTTTCATCCCATCCTTTCCAAATGACTGGAAGTCGCTTCACCTGAAAGAAGTCAAATCCACATGCAGCTGCTGCTTTAGCAGACAGCAAACTCCCTGAGAATGCCAGTCTTGATTCAATTTTGCTGTGCTGGTGGCCCCCTATTCCCTGTCCAATAATACATCTGTTAAAAAATCCTACAGCTACAAATCAAGTTTAATCCTACTAGGGACCTCATGTTGGTCTTGTCTTCCAAAAAGGCAGCAGGTTCTGCTGTCTATCTGCTGGCGTCTGGGGAATACCATTTAAATCCCAGCCCTACTTAGAAGAATAAGCTAAGGATCACAAAACATGACCTCAAAAACCCTGATATGACTATATTCTGACCCAGAGGCATTCATTCTAGGTGAAGATTAGAACTTTGCATAATAAGATTACACAGCAAGTGAATGATATCAAGGGACTATCCATATGCAGCCGCCTGGTTTTCTATAGACAGCCTGTGCTCTGCAATATGCAGTGCAGACGAAAAAGAGCTTGGTCTTTCTAGCTGAAATAAAATAGATTCACATAAATTAGTTGGCCATTTCCAGATTCCTAAATCCCCTATTACATCTTTTATTGACAGCTCCAGTGAGGATAGCACAAATGTTATTCCTTTTTATTCTGTGCTTCTAGAACAATCATGCTCTGTAATTGAAATGTACATAGATTATGGCTAGAAATTAACATCTTGTTTGCTGTAATCTTGGATTACAATTGACTGTGTACATAATAAAATTAGGAAATCAATGGATGGATTTATCATCTCCAAGAAACTAGAGGCATTGTTTAAAGAACAGTTCAACATTTTGTGCCAACACTTTAAATGTATAAGTCACAAAGAGAAGTCAATAAAAATTTAAGTGAGTAAAAGAATACAACAGGCATCAGCCAATATCTACATAAAAGTTAGATTACATAAAAATTAGCTCATTTCCCTCAAAATTTAGAAAATGTGACTTATTCAGAGATTTCACAAACAGGATTTTCTCTCTAAACCATACATGAACAAGAAGGTCAGTTACATATAATAAAACCTCTACTTTTTTATAAAGTAGTTACAGTAGCAGTATTTTATACAAATCATCTTGATCATTTTATACTTTAAAATATTTGAATAAATTCAAATCAATTGTAATTCAAAGTTTTATAATTCTTAACTGTATACTTTTAAAGTACACAGTGAAGTAAACTCTCCTTATATTTATATATATACAGAGCATTTAAAATGTATGGAATCCTAGAAATATTTAAATAACAATACTTTATGTTCAGTTTTCTTCCAAGGAAGTGAAAACTGTACCAACTCTAAGCAAACATATATGAAAAGAGAGATTCATATTCATTCACACAAATACCTATCCAGAAAAATTCTAAGAATGTGAGGAGAAGGAGTTCTCAACTTTATTTAAAGAAAAAAAGAAGTAGCAAGATTTGCTATGGGATTCTTATAAAATTAAGCTGCTCAGTATACCTGAAATATGACTTATTTGACAAGTTTGATTTGCCCACAATTGTTGAGGAACATACTACATCCATTACATTGGCCATTATTATCTCCTTATCATCACAATACCTGTAAGCATAGCTCCGTAATATCTGATAAATACTCAGAGTCAGGTGACATAATTCTGATTTTGTGTATGAATCAGGCACCAATATTATCAGTGCTAGAGCTATAAAAAACACTATATGTAATTTCAACTTTCTAGCACATGAATACTCTTTGATTATCTTTATTAGGATATTACAAGAAAATTAATGAAGAATGCAAAAAATACATATTTCTGTTATGATTTTTATATGTAGTACTCTAAAGCTACACTGTTCAATAAGGTAGTCATTAGCTGCATATGGCTATCGAGCACTTGAAATGTGACTAGTCCAAACTGAGATGTACTGTAAGTATAAAATATACACTGGACTCTGAAGACAGTACAAAAAGAGAATAAAATATTTTGTATTAATTACATGTTGAAAAGATAATATTTTGGATCTAATGGGTTAAATAATATATATATATATATATATGACTTGCATTATATTTCTATGGAACAGCACTGCTCTAGCAGATCATACAATTTCAATAACATACTCCTAAGCTAACTGAAATTGTACTATTAATAAAAACACTAAAGCAGAGGGTTATTATGGAAAAACAAACATTCCAGTATCAAATCTGATAGAAAAGCCTAGTAAAGAAAAACAAAATGTTGTCATTTATTTTCTATTTCACATTTCTAGCTTAAGGGTAGTGGGGGAGAAGAAGGGACCAGCCAAATCAATGACCAACATGTACCAAAAAAGAATGTTTTATAGTTACAAAAATGCTTTAACCCAGTAAACAAAGGTTTTTAGAAAAAACACAGCTTGGGCAACTTCATAAAAGACTAGTAAGGTCTGTGTGTTATCCCTCAATGAGTCCAATAAACAACAACTTCAAAAAAAGTCTGGATCTAGAAAGGGCCATGATTTTTGCCTAAGGTGCTATATAATTGTTTATATTCAAATTTTAAAACTACATTTTAAGTAATAACTATAATAGAGATTTGAAGCATTTAGCATATTTCAGAATTTTAACAAAATTTAAAAGATCAATGTTATAAATTACTAGAAAACTGCTTTTTCATTAGTCTTTTCATCATTTCATCAATGTAGGTAAAGAAAAAATAGTCCATTAATAAAAAGTGTTTTACAGAAACAAGGCAAACTGTAAATAGTTAAAATATAAAACATATACCCAATTTAATTCAAGAAAGTTAACGGCTGATTTAGTATGACCACAGACAATTGATATCATACAATTAAAACACAAAGTCTATCTTTGTCACACATTGGAATATTATTTCAATATAAACAATAGTATGTAAGGTATTAACTCATTTAAAAGTTGCTTTTTCATAATTATTCCTTCATAATATGTATCTAAAATACTAAGACTAAAGATGAAATATGAGTATCAATAAATAAGATGGGTAAACTCTAAATCAGTTCTTCATGACCTAGCCATGCCACTTTTTCCTATCCTCTTAAAATTATTTAAGTTCTTTTCTTTTCTGGTTACAAGTATCACACAGACATAGACACACATAGACACACAAAAAAACCCCAAAATAATAACAATAAAAAACTTTCTAGTCATCAATATATGAGTGCAATGATATTCAGTCTAAGTTAATCCCCAGACATCCAAATTCATGAATAAAAATTCATCAGTTTTAAATACACTGAGCCTATTAAGCAAGAACAAAAGCATATGCACAAAAGAGCTTTTAATATATTTCAAAGCCCACAAGAGCCATGGTCTCATTAAAATTATAAATTACACAAACATGGAATGAAGATTCAAACTGCAGTGCAGCTAAGCAGATTACAGAAAACCCCGCGTTCCATATGATAACACACCATGGCCCTCCCAGATGGAGGCTTGGAACAAAAAGGCCATCACCACAGCTAGGGAAAACCTCCTTGTGATCTCTGGTTTCTGTTCAGCAGATGACAGCCAAATAATATGTTGATTATTCTGTTTGTGCTGCTAAGCTTGTAAGATGGAATAAAAGCGATATGATCTATTGTGAACCCAATGCTAATGTGTTGCTCTACTCATAAATAATATGCTGAATTTATTTTGAAAATATCTTTTATCTGAATTTCAGTTTTCAAATGCATGAATTAAAATAAAAGCCAGTATAAAATTATATTTAATGTTATGCTTTAAACTAAAAAATGTAGATGACAAAAGAAAAATATCTAGGTGCTTAGTTAAGAGTCAAGTACAATCACCTTTCTTTAATTTCAGCACTGTGATCAGAGACAAAATATATTTTTAAATAGGCAATTACTCTCATGAAATATAAATGTAAAATTACGTAATACAATAATCATGAAGTTAACAACATTATTGACAAGATAAAAACTAAAATACCAGGGAATATAAAAACACTTTGCTGCAATATAAATAATAGCACATAGAACAAATACCTAAAATATTTTTGAATAATAAAAATATCACTGAAGGCCTTATGAATGTTAACTTGTACACAAATGGATGCTCACAAGAAATCCTACTTAAAGTCAAAATAATTAAAAAGAAGCTTATATAGTAGGAAGCAGCCGCATAGCACAGGGAGATCATCTCAGTGCTTTGTGACCACCTAGAGGGGTGAGATAGGGATGGTAGGAGGGAGATGCAAGAGGGAGGAGATATGGGGATATATGTATACATATAGCTGATTCACTTTGTTATAAAGCATAAACTAACACACCATTGTAAAGCAATTATACCCCAATAAAGATGTTTTTAAAAAAAGAAGCTTATAAAAATAATTTTCAAATATAATAGACAGCATTCATATCGCTTTGATGACAAAAGTTAAAATCTAATTTGTTTCCTCAGTTAGAAATCCTAAATTTTAACAGAGTTAACTATACCCAAATGAGGTAACTGGAATTACGTCTGTAAATACTTCACAAAATTTCATGGATAAACATTTTTATGAATACTAGAATTGTTAAAAATATTGAAAATCATAACATTTTCCCACCCCAGAAATTCTTTCCTGGATTTTCTAGTAAACTTTCCTTAAAAACAAACAAACAAATAAATAAAGCAGTACATTAAAGCTGAAGGTAAGGTAAACACAGATTACACACTCTTTTCTTAAGGGGGTATTTTGTAGGTGGTACATAATTATGTTCATTTACAAAAGTCCACTTTGTTTTCCCATCTAGAGACATAGATTGAGTCTAAAAAGAGAAGCAAAACTGCCTAACATGAAAATGCAGGCTAAAAATTACGGATGCAAAAGGTAAAATTACAACACTTATAGAGAAAAACACAGAACACAGAACATCCTTGATGTTCTTGAAGGATGATGAACATCCTTCATCAAAAGCACTATTAATAGATTGAAAAGGCAAACCTCAGAGTTGGAGAAATATTTGCAATACCTATAAAAATGAAGGACTCATATTCTGAATATATAAAGAACTCCTACAAATCAAAGAAAAAGGCAGCCCAACAAAAAAATGGGCAAAAGAAGTGAACAGGCACTTCACAAAAGAGAATAACCAAATAGTCAATATACATATGAAAAAGTGCTCAATTTCATCAATCATCAGGGAACTAGAAATTAAAACAGTATAATGATCTACTACTTTATACCCACCAGAATTGAAAGATGAAAAAGATGGGGAAAAGGGAGCGTTAGCAAAGACTCAGAGCAACTTGAACTCTCATATGAATGTAAATTAGTACAACCATTTCAGAAAACTGGCAATTTTGATTGAAGCTGGAAATAAACGTACTTATGATCCAGTAATTCTGCTCCTAGACATATGCTCAACAGAAACCCATAAATATATTAATCAGGAGATACGTATTAGAATGTTTATATTTAATATTATATGGAAATCACCCAAATGTCCATTAACAGAATAGATAAAAAATATTGTGATATAGTCATATAATGGAATGCAGCAATGAAAATGAACAGATTACAACTACATGCAACAAGTAGATGAACCTCAAGACATAATGTTGAACAAAGGAAACCAGACATAAAAAAATTATACTGTATAATTCTATACATAAAATACAAAACCAAGCAAAACTAATCTATGCTATTAAAAGTCAAGGCAATGGTAATCCTTGCGCAGGGAGGGAGACAGTGGCTGGAAGAGAGCATGAAGGTGTCTTCTAGAGTGCTGATAATGTTCTTTTTCATATCTGGGTGCTGTTTGCATAATTGTATTTGGCTTCTAAAAAATTCATTGAGCCATCCACTTATAATATGTACACTTTGTTCCATATATACAGCTTTCTTTAAAAATGCAATTTTGCATACAAATACAGATATACAAAGGTAGTCAAAATCCTTGTCATAAGAAATTTAGGAACAACTAATGCATGTATAATCTAAAGGTGAAAACTAAAGGTTCTTATACTACTTATTTGAATAATCAATTTTTCAAACCAATAGATAAGTTCCTGAACTCTTATAAATGGAGGAGCAACAGCTATTCACCCTATTATATTCCCCAGCTCCCAAGCTACAATACCATATTTTCAGAGGTAACTGGCCTTTGTGTCAGAGTAGCTGCTGGTGCTGCTGCTATTATAACAGAGCTTCTAAAATAGTCTCAGTACTGAAAAATTGCCCTTATGTGAGAAGCTAAAGTAGCACAGAAGATAAGGCAGTATCAAGAATATGTTTGCCCTTTTCCCCATTGCCCTCAAATTTCATAAGCTTTTATTTATTATGAAAGCTTATTACCTAATTTAATGGGAATCTTTTGAAAACATTTATTTTACTTTTCAGTGAAGTTAAAATATAATTCTTTAATATCAATATCCTACAAATTAAATGAAACTTCATGATAATTTGACAATTTACATCTCATTATTTCCCACTTAAATATTTTCCCTTACTTCTATACTGGAATCAACAAACGATTTACAACACCATTTTTCTCATATTGAAAAGATACTTTAAGAAATAAGCTAAGGGCTTCCCTGGTGGTGCAATGGTTAAGAATCTACCTGCCAATGCAGGGGACACGGGTTCGAGCCCTGGTCTGGGAAGATCCCACATGCCGTGGAGCAACTAAGCCCATGAGCCACAACTACTGAGCCTGCGCTCTAGAGCCCATGAGCCACAACTACTGAGCTCATGTGCCACAACTACTGAAGCCCGCCTGCCTAGAGCCTGTGCTCTGCAACAAGAGAAGCCACCGCAATGAGAAGCCTGCGCACCACAACTAAGAGTAGCCCCCACCCTCTGCAACTAGAGAAAGCCCGCGCGCAGCAACGAAGACCCAATGCAGCCAAAAATAAATTTAAAAAAAAAGAAAGAAGCTAAAAGAGATCACCTAATGATTATATAGTTCATGTTTTACTTGTATAATAAATATTTATTCAGTTCTTACTATCTCCCAGGCTCTGGGGATAAAGGAATAAAACTGGCTAATTTTGTGGGAAATATAGCAGGTTTATCCCTTTCTTTCTCTCTCTCATTTGATTAACAAATAAAACAAAACTATTTTTAACTAGTAACATAGTCACATATTCAAAAATTAAAAACAATCTAAAAGATATACAGTAAAAGCCCCATCTACTTTGTTTTCCTTACCCATCCACATACAAGATTTAGATTTTGTATACCTGTCCAGATATTCTTTATGCAAATATAAGCAATTATGAATATATCTTATTCCTCTCCTCCTTTATACAAAAAGTAGTTTACTATATACTCTGCTTGAACTTTGCTTTCTTCAAATAACAATGTATGCTTGAAAACTTTCCAAATCTTCATATAGAGAACATCCTTTCTATTTTTACAGCTGTAGAGTACTTCACTGTACAGCTATGCCAGAGTTCATTCAACCAGTACCCTACTGATAGACATTAGGGATGTTTCCAATCTTTTGCTTCTACAAAAGAAGCTACAATGAAAACTTTTATGCATATGTTATTTTGTAAGTACATAAGTATATCTGTAATAAATTCCCAGAATTGGTTGAGACAAGTGTGTAAATGCATTGGTCTAGAAATTGCTGATTTTTCTTCTGTGGGGGCTGTGTCATTTTGCTTCCACCATATATACATCTCAGATGTATACCAGAAAAAGCTATTCTTCTCTTTGGGCCTCTAAGATATTTTGTTCATTAGGCAATTCTCAAAGATGTTCTCATTGGAAAAAACTATCTGAAGTTCTTTGTTTATTTTTCCCCAAATGCATATGTAAAATTGCTGACTTAGTTTTCAAGTTGGAAAAATATCACTGATGCAGGAAATCATCATATTGATGCCTAATGTGCTGGGATAGCAACTGTCTATCTCTCTTCCCAATATCTCCTTTCATTTAAAAACAAATATACACCCCCATCCCAATTTTTTTCCTTTAAATTCACATTCAGTACTTTATAATTGGGAAAGCAGTCAAATGCATTTCACTTTTAAATGAATGTTTTCCTGAAGCACTTAAATGTTTTCTGGAAACCAAATCTATGTTACTTCTATATTTTCCTTTACAAAGCTATCATTTCAAAGGTAGTTTCATCTTTATGACTGACATTTTCAATAGGCAATGTCACCTAATACATTGTTTTTATTTCAAAGCCCATCCTGTCAAATATTTTATCATTAAAAACAACCACTTAAGTTCATTGGACTTCCTATTTAAGGAATCCTTAAGTAAATCCAGTTTCAATATCACTGTTTTATAAGAAAATATGTACATGATACTTTTTATTCCCCAAGTAAGGATACCATAGTATTGATACATGCAAATCTAGGTTGCATTTCAATCATCCAGAAATCAGTTGTGAGAAAAGCTCAGTCTCTTGGAACAAAGCAGTAAGACAAGTTGCTGACCCCAAAGTAAATTTTAAATTTACTTTCTATGCCCTTAATCAATAGATGGGGCAGACCATACTTAAGCTCTCACCTAACCAATGAATATGTTAGGTAAATGCTGATTTTTACATTAGAGTCAATATAATGCACTGAGAGCAAAAGAATTACCTAACAAAGGTAAAACAAAACAACAACAAAAAAAAACACATTGTAAGCAGCACCCAGGACATAGAAGTTATCAGTCTAAGACAATTTAGGAAAACAGTCCTAGACAGCATAACGGTCTCTGAGGAAATCACATAAATTCTGTGAAATGACTAATGTTCACAATAACAACTCTGAGCCATCAAAAAAAACAAAAACTAAAACAACTTACATTATACTCAATTTGTTCTGTTTAAGAAGACAGAAGGGTACATTTTATATTTCAAAAACATTTTATAAAAAAATATTCATATGAAATAAATTTTGGCACACAAAAGGATAAGAGTCAATTATTCACAAAATTAACAGATGAGGAAATAGTACACCACTTGTTAATAACAGCCCAATGAATGAGGAATTACTCTAAGTAAAATTCTCAAAGTTAGAATATACCACAGTTGCCTTTCAGAAGATGAATTGTAATAAAGTGCAGTAACATTTTGGGGGCCTTTAAACATAAAATTCCCTGTGCAAGGCCACTTCTTGGTTAAGAGACAAAAGAATACCTGATAATTTCTGAAAGCTAGTCATGCAAATTCTCCACTTCAATGGCTGGACACACTCAAGAATATATCCTGATTTCACTTTTCACTTTGTTTTCTTTAAATTGTGACTGCCACTAAGTGGACAGTTTGGTCTGGTTTCTAGCTCCAACCTGCTAAATAACCTTGTGCAATTCACTCAATCTCTTTAGCTCTCCTTAGTTTCTTCATCAGTTAAAGTGAAGAAGTTATAGAAAACATGATATAATAGTAAATGGAATCAAAGTGCTAATAAAGTAAAACAAAGAGTTACTACATTAGGTCCTATGTCTGTATCTGTATATCTACCACACATATACTATTTTTAAACTGTCACAAGTTACATGGTAGTCTACCATATATTTAAGGCCTACAGTAAAGAAATTATGATCACTTCAGAATCTTTTCCAGCATTTAATATGTGTCACTCTCAGGATACAACAACTTTCTCATGTACTCATTTAAATTAATTTAAAGTACCACTATAATCAATTATCTTTAACCTGAAAATATATGACCTTTTTCCACTTGACACATAAAAATCAACACATGATATGTAAAAGAACATTCCTGGAAATGTTAATTATAATAGCCAAACACCAGAAAGAACCCAAACATCCACCAACAACAGAATGGATGAATTCTGTCATATTCATTCCAAAGGAATAACACATGATAATGAAAATGAATAAAATAAAACTACATGCAACTATGTAGATGATCTTCAAAACGTAATGCTTGGTAAAGGAAGAAAGAATGCATATGATTCCGGACAATGGGGCTCACCAGTAGGCCCATCTGTGTCCCATGCTACCCCACAGGGGCACCCCACAGCTGCAGCAGTGTCACACTGTAGCAATCTAGCACCAACCCAAAGGGAAGTACAAAGGTGGTCGCAGTCTCCAAGCTCAAATCAGGATCCAATATGAGGTCCAAGACTGGCTGTAGGGTCTGGACCCCAGCTCCACCACTCTAGCCACCTTTCTGTGTCTGTGATCACAGTTGCCACCTGCCAGGAACTACTAGACAAAGCACTGGAGACCCTGTGGTTAACACTGGTGATAGACAAGGATGGGACCTCTGTGGACTGAGAGGACTTCTTCTAATTGTTGGAAAAGGATACATGCCTGATGATGCTGGAGCCCCAGCAGGAGTAGGTGCTATCATATGGCCTAGGCTGGGAGAAGCCCAAGCACAGCAAGGACATCACCCTCATTACCTTGAACATATACAAGCAAAACCCTTGAGACCTCTTTGGCCTGAACATCAAAGCCACACTCTACAGGATCTACTCCATGAGTTGTGACTTTCAAGTACTTGGCCCAAAGAAAGTACTCAGGGAGCTCATCCAGTTGAACCTCCATGATGCTGCTGCAAGGCCTGGGCCGCGTTGCTGGGAATTTCCTCCACCCTTTGCCATGCAGTGGAGGAGGCTGAGCAGTGACAGTGGCAGCAGCAGGGTCCCCTCCATCCCTACTGAGAAGGGGCTCTGAGCTTCTGCCCCAGACTCGTTCCAAGAGATACCCTGTGAGGACTGTGACAGCATCAGGTTTGGAGACCTGGAGGCAGTGCAGACTAGGTAACTCACCTGATTTCCCCCATTATTCTCTGACAGCACTGTGATAGGTCCCATCAGCATAATGCTTTCCATGCCTAGCCTATACACTTTCCTCAAGAATGCTGTCCTTTCCTAGAGATCTTTACAGCCTCCCACTTACCCTGAAAGGCTACAAACTTGTCCCCAGGCATCTTGATCCCATTCTGATTGCAGCTACATCTAAATTCCTTACAACTCCTCCTGTCCCTAAACTCTTTAGTACAGTGAAGTCAGCCCTCTGACTTTACCTTAAGCTCTCTATTTCTTCATACCCTTCCCCTTAAAAATAACAAAAACATTTCCAACAAAAATACAAAAATGTTTATCCAAAAAAAGAATACATATGATTCCATAAAGATTAAAAAGAGGCAAAAAGTGAACACATTGCTGAGGAATACACATAAAAGTGATAAAATTATATAGAGAATTATCTAAATAGTTATCACAAAAATCAGGACATTGGTTACCTCTAAGGAAAAGGAAGATTATACCAAGAGCTTCTGGTATGTCAGTAATGATCTATGGTTACTGAATGTCTGCTTTATACTTATTCATTTTATGTTTCTATATAGTGTTATATTTCATAATAAAAAAGTTTAAAATGATATACTTTCTGAAAAAATATATTCTTAAAGAAAAGGAAGAAAGGGCTCCTCCTTTTTGCGAACAATTTTATTTTCTTGGTCTACATTTCTAATTTTTATTGCAATGTTTTAATAATAAAGAAATAAATTACTATGCCTAATTCTCCAGAATCTTAATAAAGAACAGATTTTACAGGCTTTCCAAATGGCCACACAAAAAGTACCAGGTCATTAAAGAGTATAAAATCAGTTATTTTGTTAAATCTTTGCTTAGCTCAATGTTGTGCCTGTTGCTTTTTCTTCTTTTCCAGAAAACATATGCTTACTTTCAAAAAAAATCTACATTACATCCAGATATTAATTTTATGCAGGCTGCACTCCAAAAAATATATAATAATTTAGCTCAAAAGTAGGAAGAAAAACTTTTAACTCTCACACATTTTAAAACAATTTTAGGAACACCTGTGTTTGCATTAAGTATGAGGGTTCATAATAGGATGGACACAAATATGACACTTGAGATCCAATCCAATGTCACTCTGTGTAAGAATGGTTCAGTGTGTACTAGAAAACATAATCGCTAGATTACAGGATGGATATACAGAACAAGTTACACTTAAAGTCCACTGTATAAAATGTAATGTAGGGTAACTCACTCAAAATAGATCCAACAGTTTCTAATTTAAATTATACTAAAGATGTTTTAAATAGTTCCTCTGGAAAAACATAAAGGGAATTAAAATGATTACAAAAGAGATAATAATAGACAAATTACAAACATATACACACACATATAATTTAGGAAATCCTAAAAGTTCCATCACCTACAAGCACCCTTCAATGTATGTTTGTTACAACTTTTAGATGCCACTAAACAGGAAGCAGACAATAAAACTTAGAAACAAGACTATCAGCACTTTCATCAGGCTTCAGATATCAACATAATGGGTATCACCCATTATGAAAACAGAGCTGCTTTGGTTGTATACTGTTGTTTTTTTGTGAATGCAGGCAAGGATTCCCCTCCATAGTGGGTCCAGCTAACCAGTTATTTGCCCATCTATTAAGTGCCAACTTTAAAAAATTACACTATGTCCAGCAGGGAGCAGCATTACAACATTCATAAGACTTAACCACAACATGAAACCGACAGAAGAAAAAGAAGGAAAAAAACCCACTTACCAGAGGTCTTTTCAATGATACATTCAATTTTTAGGGCAGTTGCAGGGCTTCCAGAAAAAACATCTAAAGCATGTCTCAAAGCATATATAGGTGATCCATGGTTTCAGGATGCCTAAAGCAGGAAATCAAAATTATAGTAAGTAAAGGCTTCTTTCAGCCATATTTAGTTGAATTAGTATATAATATGACTAAGTGTCTCTCAGCTGTTAAGGTGCATCTTCCTTATTGGATCAATAGGATTCTGAATTCAGATATTCAGTGACACTTTGGATAAAATGACTTTAAAAAGCAGAATATTAAAGTCCTTTATTTACCAGAGAATTTAAGTAGAAGAAAATAAATGGGTGACATGATACATCAATCAACCTAGAGAAAACTGTGGTCAAGGACTTAAAGAAGTTGATAAGCCAACCATATACAGTTCTGATACATCAAATCCTTCTAAACAATTTGCAGGTAATAGAGAGGATATAACATTCATTTCTACAGGTCAGCATGAATGAATATCTAGGGTTAGTTTTGGTTTTAAGAATACAAAGGCAGCAGAGAAGTAGTTTGTAATGCTGGTATATTAAGCCTGATTAGTGTGATATTTACTGAATATGAGGAATGCACCTGATATTGTAGAAAAACTCCGTGACCAGTCATAATATGTCAAAGGCAAAACATATTATATTTGATATTCTCCTAGATGTCAAAACCTGCCTCATATTCAACAATAATAACTCCATGTCAGTTCTTATGACTGAGGAAATGATGTATCACCACTGTTACTTGAAACATCAAACAGTTTGCTTTATATGTGTTTACATGCAAAGTTTCATTGTTTACACCAAAAACCAAATTTGTGCCATTAAAAGAACATGAATATTTATCTTGAAATGTATATAAATAAATATATATAATAAAATAGTTTGTGTAATATGAAATATCACATGTCAATATATCATAAATAATATATTTACTTGCATTTTAATGAATAATACATAAAATGGTTCCTACTATTTTCTACAGGGAAAATGACATGAGAAGCTTGACTTGAGTGTATGATATCAAGACTACAATTACTCTCTAATAATCATCAATTTGATTTAATTTGAAAGAAACTCTGATATATTCATCTTTTACCCTTTAACGCTAAGCTAGTCATAGCATTATTTCTTAATTTTTGCTCTCCTTGAAGTCTTCCCCATCCTATTTCTTGCCTCTGCACATTTCACTTTTCTGATACTTCCTCATTTTTGCCAATCTACCTTCCCTCTCCTTTATAATGCATTTCTGTTTCAACCCCAATTTTTGTTTTATTTAATCTACTCTCTTTATGACCCTAACATCTTTCTTCCCTTTTCTCTTAGGACCCTTAAAAGTGAGGGTTGATTTTTTCTTTTTTGTTTTTTTCTGTAACAACAATGTGCTTAAATATACTCTTTCATCCACTTACAGGCACTGTGCTTGATCTTAATAATCCCACCTGATTAGAACACTCAACTAAAAATACTTAAATTATATTGCTGCTACTCATAAAAATATTTTTTCCTCTGAGTTACTGAAATATTTGAAGAACTCACTAAACATTTTGGAGCCAGTCATTTTTTTTTTTAAGATTTATTTATTATTTATTTACTTTTGGCTGCCTCGGGTCTTTAGTTGCGGCACGCAGGATCTTCGTTGAGGTATGCGGGATCTTTCATTGTGGCGCATGGGCTTCTCTCTAGTTGTGGCATGCGGGTTTTCTCTCTCTAGTTGTGGCATGTGGGTTTTCTCTCTCCGGTTGTGGTGTGTGAGCTCCAGAGCACGTGGGCTCTGTAGTTTGCAGCACACAGGCTCGCTAGTTGAGGCATGTGAGCTCAGTAGTTGTGGTGCGTGGGCTTAGTTGCCCGGCTGCATGTGGGATCTTAGTTCCCTGACCAGAGATCAAACCCACGTCCCCTGCATTGTAAGGCGGATTCTTTACCACTGGACCACCAGGGAAGTCCCTAGAGTCAGTCTTAAAACACCCCAAATCTCAAGGAAATCTAATCACACACTCCTTCCATTCAATTTGAGAGGTGATTTAGGATCTCACTATATGGTGTGAATAAATACTGAGTAACAAACTTTTTTAAGTTAACAGAACTTTGCTTCTTTTATTCATGTGTGTGTATGCCCATGTGTACAACATCCTCATCAAAAAGCAAAGACACATTAAAGAGCCCCATACTTCTAATATATATTATAAAGTCTAAAAAGAAAAGTGATTCCCCTATTTGGCACTTTCTAATGTGAATATTAACATTAACAGTATTAGTGTATGGTGAAATAATCTCACAACAAAATATTATGCAAACCTCTGAGTTTAAAAATTATAAATAATTATATAACACATTTATAATATAATTACTTAAAAAGAGACTATAGTGGGCTGAGTAGTGTTCTCCCTTCCCCCCAAACTCATGTCCACTTGGAACCTCAGAATGTGACCCTATTGTAATACTGGATCTTTGCAGATATAATCAAGGTAAGGATCAATATGAGATCATATTAGATTAGGGTGGGCCCTAAATACAATGAGAATGTCCTCAAAGGAGACCGAAAAGGACACACAGAGACACAGAGAAAAAAGACAATGTGAAAATGAAGGCAGACATTGAAGTTATGTTGCCACAGCCAAGGAAAGACAGGAGCCACCAGAAGCTTGAGGAGGCAGGGAAGGATCCTCCTCTAGAGCTGTTGGAACAAACATAGCTCTGCTCACACCGTAATTTTGGACTTCTGGCCCTGGAAACTGTAACGAAGTAAATTTCTGTTGCTTTAAGCCACCAAGTTTGTGGTAATTTGTTATGGAATTCCTAGGAAATTAAAAAGATTTTGGTACCAGCAAGTGGGGTGTTGCTGTAACAGATAACAAAAAATTTAAGAAAAATAATAATAAGACTGAAGAGACTATTGGTAGATTGCCTTGAAGAGCCAGCTGATATTGGATTGACCAAAAAGTTCATTCAGGCTTTTCCATAAAATGGTACATAAAAACCCGGACAAACTTTTTGGCCAACCCAATAGAAATAAGAGACGTTAAGGAGATTCTGGTGAATGCTCAGAAGGAAGTGAACCGGGTGGCTGAGAACACTTGTATCATCTTAGAGAATACACTTATTTGTCAGGAAAAGAATGTTATAGAAATATGAACATTAACTGGACTTCTGGTGAAGTCTCAAGAAGGGAATGAGAGATGTTATTGAACACTAGAGGGAAGACAGTCTTTGTTACAATGTAGCAAAACTGACATGTGTTCTAATGTTGGGTGAAAAGTAGAACTTGTATGTGATGAGCCTGAATGTTTAGTTGAGATTTCTAAGCAAAATGTTGAAGGCATGTACTGGTTTCTCCTTGCTAATTATGGTAAAATGTGAGAGAAAGGAGATAAATTGAGGAATGAAAAAGGATAAAAGGAAATAAACTGAGGAAGTTAAGCAAAAAGAAATCAGCACTTGATGATTTGGAAAATTCTCAGCATATCTAGATTGCAAAAGATGCTAACATCACAAATCATTAGGAAAATGCAAATCAAAACCACAATGAGATACCACTTCAAACTCATTAGAACAGCTATTACCCAATAAATAAAGAAAGAAATAACAAAAGTTGCTGAGGATTTGGAGAAAATGGAACCTCTCTGTACTGCTGGTGGGAATGCAAAATGGTTAAGCCACTGTGGAAAACGCTTTGGTAGTTCCTTACAAAGTTAAACATATGCTGCAGCAATTCTACTCCTCGGTATATACCTAAAGGAATTCTAACAGATACTTGTACTCTGATGTTCATTACACACAATAGGCAAAAGATGGAAACAGAACAAGTGTCTACCAACAGACGTATGGATAAACAAAATGTGCTATATACGTACAATGGAATACTATTCAGCCATAAAAAGGAATGAAGTTCTGACACATGATACAAGATGGATGAACTTTGCAAAACACTATACTAAGTGAAAAACATTATGCAAATGCTAACAAAGAACAAATATTATACGATTTCACTTATGTGAGGTACCTAGATAGGCAAATTCATAGAGACAGGAAGTAGAATAGAGGTACCAGAGGCTGTGGTGATGGAGTGGGAAGGTTATTGCTCAATGGGTAAAGCATTTCCCTTTAGGATGATGGAAAAGCTCTGGAAAAAGATAGTGGCAATGTTTACACATCATAAATATACCTAATGCCATTGAATTGTACACTTAAAAATGATTACAATAATAAATCTTATGTATATTTTTATCACAAAAAGATTTTTCCTATGGAAAAAGGACCCAAAACCTTGAGCCAGATGCAAAGGCTGACATAACTACTTCAACTAGAGAATCAAGACTGAGCTACTGATAAGCTCTGAAATGAACATATTCCATTGCTCAGTGAGGAAAAATGATCATCATATATGATAGTAATTCATTAATTCCATGTGAGTTCATTTAGGAAATGTTAATAGAAAAAGGAAACATGAGCTGCTTTTTAAATTTTTTACAAATAAACTTAGAATACCAAACAGACTACAAAATTAATTTCAAATCTTTCACTCTGGAGAATGATAAAATTACAGTACAAAATGGCCTTTAATTTTTTTAACTTTGCATTTGGGGAATGAAAAAATATAAAAGGTAAAAACATGGCCTTAAAATTCTAAAGATTTTTAAAAGCAAATATATTTAAATGATTAAAAATATTGTTTCAGTGCTGGACAACTCTGATAAAAAGTTCTTTAATATGAGTTGAAACAAATTTCTATGCTTTGGAGAAACAAAGGGGTTTAATTTCTCTTTCACAAGATTAAGTCAGGTCTTCTGAAACTCAAAATCATTCACCTCTGTGTTAAATATGTCTCACTTACTACTTGTTGTTTCATATCACAATCTCGAACCATCCTGGTTACTATGAATTTACTCATTTTATCAAGACAAATATGCCTCATTCCTTACGCAAATATCCATAAACTGGCTAAATAAAAGGCTACCTTTAGGATACTAACGCTGAGTTTGGGTCCAGGTACAAATCGTAAATAAGCTTGAATTTTGTCATCAGACAGCTCATCATGGTTGTGAATCCTAGCTCTATCATTTACTAGCTATGTGAGAATGATGGTTAATTTTATGTATCAACTTGACTGGGCCATGCAGTGTCAAGATATTTGATCAAACTTTATTCTGGGTGTTACTGTGAGGGTGTATTTGGATGAGATTAACATTTGGATCCTCAGATTAAGTAAAGCAGATTGCCCTCCCTAATGTGCATGGACCTCATCCAATCCATTGAAGGCCTGGGTAGAATGAAAGGTTGACCCTTAGGCCACTAAAATGGAGCGAAAAGCATCAACATACTAGAGATTATGAAAACTTTCTAAAAGATAGAAATAACAGTGATGGGTAGAACAGGGCAGAGAGAGCAACAGCCTAGCACAGGGTTTGGCAAACCATGGTTCACAGGGCAAACCTTCCAGGTTACCATCTGCTTTTGTATACCTTGCAAATTAAGTCTGGTTTTTATAGTTTTAAATGGCTCAAAGAAAAGAAAAGAAGAATATTTTGTGACATGTACAAATTATATGAAATTCAAATTTCAGTGTTCATAAACAAAGCATTATCAAAACACAGCTGTGCTCATTTTTTAATATACTGTCTACAACTGCATTCCAATGGTAGCATTGAAAAGTTATGAAAGAGGGAATGTGGACTGAAAAACCTAAAATACTTACTATTCAGTCTCCAAAAAAGTATGTTGACCTTTGTCCAACTACACACACAGGAGAATGTTTCAGGGAAGATGTAACTTTTCTTCCTGTAGAAAGGGGTTGTGGGCTGAACCAACAGTTATGGAGGATAAAAAAAGGTTTAACCTGCCTGAGAGTAATCTGGGCTCCAAAGTATAGTGGTTGAAACCTAGGATAGGATCCTCCTTATCAGGCTATTAGAGATGGACCTGGCCTGTCTGCTTGCCCTCTGCTTATCCACTCTGAGCAAAACACACCAATAAATTAGTCCTACCTATACCCAAAGCAATCTACACATTTAATGCAATCCCTATCAAAATACCCATGATATTTTTCACAAAACTGGGACAAATAACTGTAAAATTTATATGGACACACAAAAGACCCCAAATAGCCAAAGCAACCTTAACAAGAACAAAGATGAAGGTATCATACTCCCTGCCTTCAGACTACTACAAAACTATGGTAATCAAAACAGTATGGTACTGGCACAAAAACAGAAATATAAATAAATGGAACATAACAGAGAGCCCAGAAATAAACCCATGCATTTATGGTCAATTAATCTATGACAAAGAAGGCAAGAATACACAAAGGAGAAAAAACAGTCTCTACAATAAGTGATGCTGGTAAAACAGGACAGCTACATGTAAAAGAATGAAATTAGAATATTTTCTCATACCATAAACAAAAATAAACTCAAAATAGATTAAAGACCTAAATCTAAGACCAGAAACCATAAAACTCCTAGAAGAAAACATGCAGAACACTCTTTGACATAAATTGTAGCAATATTTTTTCGATCTGTCTCCTAAAGCAAAGGAAACAAAAGCAAAAATAAACAAATTGGACCTAATTAAAGTTAAAAGCTTCTACAGAGCAAAGAGAAACCATTGACAAAACAAAAAGAAAACCTACTAAATTGGAGAAAATATTTGCAAATGATATGACTGATGAGGGGTTAATATCCAAACTATATAAACAGCTCATACAACTCAATATCAAAAACAAACAAGCAAACAAACAAGCAAAAAAACCCCTAAACAACCCAATTTAAAACTGGGCAGAAGACCTGAATAGACATTTTTCAAAAGAAGACATACAGATGGCCAATAGGCACATGAAAAGATGTACAACATCAGTAATCATCAGAAAAATGTCACTCAAAACCCCGATGAGATATTACCTCATGACTGTCAGAATGGCTATCATCAAAAAGACCACAACTAACAAATGTTGGCGAGGAGTTGATCTAGAGCTATGCTGTCCAATATAACAGCAACTAGCCAAAAGTAGTGTTTAAATTTAAATTATTAAAACAAAATTAAAAATTCAGTTCCTCAATCATATCAGCCACATTCTAAGTACCCAATAGCCATATGTGTTTAATGGTCAGTGTAGATACAGAACATTTCCATCAACACAGGAAGTACTACTGGACAGGGCTTACCTGGAAATTATAATAGGCCACTACAGCTATATTTTCATTATTGCCTTTAAAAGTGCTACAATGAAAAACAAAAAATACCTAAGAGAAGCAGAAAGAAAGATTAAATTCAGAAAAAGACAAAAATTAGTAACATTAGAAAAAGAAATAATTAATGCCTAAATCTAAGGCATCATTCTATGAAAATAGCATTAAAATAGATTTTTTTTAATCCTTCGAAGTTACTGAGAGAAAAATCCAAAGATATAGCATTACAAATGAGAAACTAAATATCATAATGGATATGGATGAGATTATGAAACAATTCAATGTAGAGAATGCAATTAATTAATGCTACCAAATTTGAAAATAATTTTAAAAGTGTTTCCTAAGAAAATATAATTCAAAGAAAGGTAGAACAAGAGCTGTGAACAAAAAAGTTTAAAAAAAAGTTGTGTAATTTAGTTCTGAGTTTATGATGAAAATGTTTGCCAGGATTTTTAACTTTCATCTTATCCTACAAGAAACTTCATATTTTTAAACTGGGAAATAGCAGTCAAAATATTTCCCTCTGCTAACACTACTTATTGAGCCAAGAAATATGTATTTCTTCAGAGGGGATCAGCACTAGTGTAAATGATCTTTCATGCAAAATCAGAAGATGTGATGTAAGAAGCTTCACATGGAATGGTTTTAAATATCTGGCCTTTCCCTGGACTCCCACAATTATTCATACTGAGGAGGAATTGATACCTCATCAGAAATGTCCAGGATAATTAGAATAACGCATGGGCTTAGATTAGCACTGCAGCTTTATGCCTATGAGACTCCTCTAGTTGACACAGGAAAGAGGCACCAGGAATTAGTCAGCAGTTGTTAAATTCCTTACTTGGGCTCCATGCAAAGAAGAAGAACAGTCCCCGATTGGGAGATATACCTATGCTGGGCCATTCTACCTCTGGAATTTCTTTTTCCTTTTTTAATTAATTAATTTATTTTTATTAGTTTCTGCTTTATAACAAAGTGAATCAGTCATACATATACATCTGTTCCCCCATCCCTTCCCTCTTGCGTCTCCCTACCTCCCACCCTCCCTATCCCACCCCTCCAGGCGTAGTGCTATGCGGCTGCTTCCCACTATCTATCTACCTTACGTTTGGTACTGTATATATGTCCATGCCTCTCTTTCGCTTTGTCACAGCTTACCCTTCCCCCTCCCCATACCCTCAAGTCCATTCTCAAGTTGGTCTGTGTCTTTATTCCTGTTTTACCCCTAGGTTCTTCATGACATTTTTTTTCTTAAATTCCATATATATGTGTTAGCATACGGTATTTGTCTTTCTCTTTCTGAGTTACTTCACTCTGTATGACAGACTCTAGGTCTATCCACCTCATTACAAATAGCTCAGTTTCGTTTCTTTTTATGGCTGAGTAATATTCCATTGTATATATGTGGCACATCTTCTTTATCCATTCATCCGATGATGGACACTTAGGTTGTTTTCATCTCCGGGCTATTGTGAATAGAGCTGCAATGAACATTTCCTTTAACACTAAAAGTTTTTAGTGTTTTAGTGTTTACCACTAAAAATGTCTTGTTCACCTTTATAAATACATTTACTTGAAAAATCTCCTTGAACCAAAACATGTTTATCTTTTGACACATCTACTCTATTACACTGAATATTCCCAGATAAGTATACAGTGGATTTTAAAATTTTAACTTAAAACCCCAGTTTTCTGCTTATACTTAAGAATCCACTACAATTGGGATGAACGTAAGTTCTCATGTGCCCTGGACAGTCCCAGATTACACCTGCTTTCCTGGCATCCAATATAATTCATGTATTTCAGCACTCTCAAAAGTGTTCTAAAAATTATTGAGGAAATCTAAACAAAAAGTAAAAAATGTTTTAAAATAAATGATGATGAAAACATAAAACATTAAAAGTTGCAGGATACAGCTAGAACAGTGCTTAGGGAAAATCACCCTTAACTATAAATAGTATACTAGAAAAGAAGAAAGGTGGAAAATCAATGAATTAAGCTTTTATCACAAGGGAGAAAAACCAAAATTTCAGCAAATCAAAACCAAAGAATGTAGGAGGAAGGAAATAATAAGAGCAGTAATCAATAAAATAGAAAGTAAAAAATTTTACAAAAACAGGGAAAAATTTTAAAAGCGAAAAGTTAGGCTTAAAAGAAAAAGATTAATAAAAATGAAAAATCCCTAGCAAACCTAAAAAAGAAAAAAAGAAGAAACACAAGTAACCAATGTCAGCAATTAAGAAATCATTTACAGTCATTAAAAAATAAGCTCATAACAGACGAACCCTCCCTTAGGTAACAACCACAAACTCAGGACAAAATACAAGAACAATTATGTGAAGGCTCTAGGGATTGAACAGAACAAGATTTTGTTGGTGAGTCAAACTTGTACGAAGGGATTTCCAAAGGTTGAGCATCTTACTTTTACTGATTTAGCTTGAGAGCAGTGCAGTACAGGTGGTTAAAATTCTGAGAGAAAAGAAGTCATCAGGAGAACCTGAAGAATCACACACTAACCAATGAAATGGGAAGTCCAGAAAAATCTACCTAATATGTGTGACTCTATTTATTGTAAAAGTAATGTTCAATATGGCAGGGAAAGAACTGTCTTTTCAATAAATGGTGCTAGGTCAACAGGATATCTATGTAGGAAAAACAAATACACCTTCAGCCCTGCCTCACAACAAAGACACAAAAAAAATGAATTCCACCAGCATGCAGACTCAAATGTTTAAAAGTAAACAGCAGGGCTTTTAGATGAAAATATTGAGATTATCTTTGAACTCTTGGGAGTAGGCAAACCTAGCCATAAAGTGCTAGACATAAGGAGAAAAACTAGTACTTCAGAATACATTCTGACTAAAATCAAAAGACGATGAACCGGTTTGCAAGGCAGAAACAGAGACACAGATGTAGAGAACAAACATATGGACACCAAGGGGGGGAAAGCTGGGGTGGGGGGCTGGTGGTGGTGGGATGAATTGGGAGATTGGGATTGACATATATACACTAATATGTATAAGACAGATAACTAATAAGAACCTGCTGTATAAAAAAATTAAATTTTATTAAATTGAAAGAAAATAATACGAAAATGAAAGCCACAGACTAAGAGAATATATTTGTAACACATTTATTTGAAACTGAACTCTTATCCAAAATATAAAAAGAATTCCTACAAATCCAGATTGAAAGAAAAATAATGCAATTTTTAAAAACTGGCAAAGACACAAAAAGACTCTTCACAGAAGAGGTTATCCAAATGGCCAATAAACATAAAAACAGGTGCTCAACTTCATCAGTTCAAATCCAAATGAAAATGTCATACCATAATCCTCCAAAAATGGCTAAAATGAAAAGAAAGACAATACTAAGTGTTGGTAAGGATGAGAAGCAACCAAAATTCTCAAACATTCCCGGTAAGAGTGTAAATTGGTACAACCATGTTAGAAAAATGTTTGGCCACAAATAGTGAACTAGCCAAACCCCTTTCAACAGTAGAATGGATAATGATTTGTGACACAGTTACACAATACTATATAGCAATACTATACAGTAACAAATACTCCATAACTGTTCACATTAATAACAGACATTTCACAAATATAATGGTGAGCAAAAGAAATCCAGCACAAGAATAAATGGCGTATGGCCTCATTTATATAAAATACAAAGACAGCTAAAACAATCTGTGATGTTGGAACTCAGGACTGGGATTTCCCTTTATGAGTATACTGACAGGAAGCAAAAAGGGATTGCATGAGGTCCAAGAACTCCCTCTGTGCAGGCATGACCCCGGCATTCACTCATTCAATTATGCTGCCAGAATACTATCAGGCCTCATGATAAGCCTCACCATTTCTGTTATATGCTTTACATGCACAGACACAATGGTAATATGAGCCCTAGGTCTCAGAAAACTTGAAAGGCCAACCAAAGGGGTACGCACTTCTGTCACGGGGTGCTAGTTGCTTATCATGACCATTATGTTTTCTGGTGTACCTTTAATAGGTCACTGCAGTCTTTCAATTGTACCTGAAGACTTCTCAGAATACCTTTGCGGAAATGATCCCACTATTTGGCCACAAGGGTGATATACACGCTGCTTATGAAACTCTCAGACTGAGATTTTATATAGCTGATTTCTTTGTACTTTGGACACTTTTTTTTTTAGGGACTTTATTATAGAGCAGTTTTAGGGTTACAAAAAATTAGGAGGAAGGTACAGAAATTTTGTAAACACTCCTGACGCCACACATGTATAGCTTCCCCCATTATCAACATCATTCACCAGAATGGTGCATTTTTTTCCAAGGAGGAACCTACACTGACCCATGATAATCACACAAAGTCCATAGTTTACCACAGAGTTCTTTTTTGATGCTGTACATTCCATGGGCTTGCACAAAAGTATAATGACATATATCCATCATTATAATACATAGAATATTTTTGCTGCCCTAAAAATCCTGTGCTCTGCCTATTCATCTCTCCCTGCAACCATCTCTGCCAATCACTGATCTAATGGATGCCTAACTGGAAAATGAAGAAATAGTAGTGATAAGTATATTATTGAGAGCTGTGGAAGTAAATGTATAAAGAATCAGCTAAAATAGTTTAAAGTAGTTGCTCTGGAGAGTTGGAAATGGCAGGGGAGATTACTGTTTTTCTGAACAAACCTTGTAAAAATGCTTTGACTCTTTCCATTACATGCACACATAACTTTGATAAAAGTAAACACAAAATTTTAAAAATTTGGATTCAAAATTACATAATATCATAGTTAAAACAATACTAATATAAATACCATTGGAAAAAATATTGAAAGAAAATACATCAAAATGTTAACTGCAGTTGTCTTTCAGTTATCAAGGTATGAGTGATGTTTTCCCCTTCATTCTGCTTTCTACAAAGAGTATACATAACTTCTATAACGAATGAAAAAACTTTACTGTGTATGTTTTAAGTTGGTACAGAATTACGTCAGTTGAGAATCATTAGAGAGATATAAAATCAGTTTAGTTGCAAGCAGCAATTCTTATGAAAGAGAATAGAAAAGAACAGAACAGATTAGATTAGAATGTATCAGCAATCTTCACATGTGGGAAATTTCAGACAACTTTTGTTTTAATTATATGTAAATGTAAACACATGTATGTGTACTGGATCATGATATGGCTTAAGAGCTTGTTTGTTTTTAGCACTGAATAATATTCCATTGTCTGGATATACCACAATTTATTTATCCATTCACCTACTGTAAGACATCTTAGTTTCTTCCAAGTTTGGGCAATTATAAATAAAGCCTCTATAAGCATCCATGTGGAGGTTTTTATATGGATTTGCTTTCAGCTCTATGGTGTGAATGCCAGGAGGGCACAATTGCTGGATCATATGGTTAAGAGTATGTTTAGTTTTGTAAGAAACCTCCAAACTGTCTCTCAAAATGGCAAAAGCATTTCGCATTCCCACCAGCGCTGTATGAGAGTTCCTGTTGCTCCATATCCTCACAAGCATTTGGTGATATTAGTGTTCAGGATTTTGGCCCTTCTAATAGACGTGCAGTGGTATTTCAATGTTGTTTTAATTTGCATTTCCCCTGATGACATATGATGGGAAGTATCTTTTCATATGCTTATTTGCCATCTGTATATCTTCTTTGGTCAGGAGTGTCAAGGTCTTTTGCCCATATTTAAATCAGGTTGCTTATTATTATTGAGTTATTTTTGTATTTTGTACAACAGTCCTTTATCAGATGTGTCTTTTGCAAACATTTTCTCCCAGTCTGTGGCTTGTCTTCTCATTCTCTTGATACTGTCTTTCACAGAGCAGAAGTTTTTTTAATGAAGTTCAGCCTGTCAACTATTTCTTTCATAGATTATGCCTTTGGTGTATCTAAAAAGTCACTGCCATACCCAAAGTAAGCTATGTTTTCTCCTATGTTATCTTTTAGGAGTTTTACAGTTTTGTGTTTTACACTTAGGTATGCGATCGACTTTGAGTTAATTTTTCTGAAGTAAAGTCCGTGTCTAGATTTATTTACTTATTGATTTTTTAGATGTGTATGACTAGTTGTTCCAGCACCATTTGTTGAAAAGACTATATTTGCTCCACTGTATTGTCTTTGTTCATTTGTCTAAGATCAGTTGACTATATCCATGTGAGTTTATTTCTGGGTTCTCTATTCTGCTCCACCAATCTCTTTGTCTATTCTTTTGCCAGTACTTTATAGTAAGTCTTGAAGTCAGGTAGCATCAGTCCTCCAACTTTGTTCTTCAATATGGTGTTTCCTATTCTGTATCTTTTGCCTCTCTATATAAACTTTAGAATCATCTTGTTAATATCCAAAAAATAATCTGCTAGGATTTTATTTGGGATTGCATTGAATCTACAGATCAACTTGAAGAAATGACATAACGAAAATATTGAGTCTCCTATCCACAAATATGGAATATCTCTCCATTTATTTAGTTCTTCTTTGATTTGGTTCATCAGAGTCTTGAACTTTTCCTTATACAGATACACTTTTTGATTCATACCTCATTATTTTATTTTGGAGGATACTTATGTAAATTATATTGTTTTTAATTTCCAATTCCACTTGTTCATTGTTAGTATATACGAGCTTATTTTATTGTGATATCAAGATCAGAAGGCTTTACTGAGGATGTGTAAGTTGAAGTGAGATTTTAAGGATAAATAGAAGTTAACTAGTGGCCTTCTGGATGAAGGGAACAAGGTGAGTACAGGAGAATAAATGAATGATAGAGTGAAGAGAGTAAGGGATTTATAGAGTGATGTGACTAGAGAGCTAAGTAGAGGAAACCAAATGCATGTCCTTAAAAGTTTTGTTTTTATACTATATGATCAGACATCTATTTTGAAAGGATTGGGATGGCTCTTGAATGGACAATGTACTGCAGGAGAACCAAAGATGAGAGCTAAATGCTCTAGAATGGATTAGGGAGTTACTGAGAAGTAAACTCCATAAGTCTTGGTAAGAGACTGGCTATGGAGGAATGAAGCTTAAGAGAGGAAATGAGTATAGTGAGTTGGCTCAGGCAACTAATTCTACAAATGATCCTATCATTTACCTAGATACAAAACACCAAAGGAAGTTCAGTCTGGGGCATTATGAGTTTGAGGTCCCACTAAGACTTTCAGAAAAAAGGTAAATATCTGAATTTATGATTCTCGAGATCAGAGAAGCAATCTGGACTATAAATATGTTAGTCATTGGTGTATAAATAGGAACTAAAGTCCTGGGAATGGATGGAGGTCAGAATATGGAACAAGAAAAGAGAAAATGGTCTTAAAAACTCCAAGATTTAATGGCAAAAAGGAAAACAAAGAGTCTTCTTTTCATTTACATTTTTTAGCCATTGAATTTAGCCTCCTCCTTTCAAATACTGATCCCTTTCCTGTGCTCCAGATTCCATTCCTCCTACCTCATTCAGGCTCTTTTCCTCATCCATTGCCAAGAACGTTTTCCAGTAGCTTCATCTCTCTCTCTTCCTTCCCCTCTCCTTCTCCCTCCCTCTCCCACACAAGAAAACTGCTCCCTTAAACCTCTGTCATCCCGCTCTACCCCCTTTACAGCAAACCCTTCTAAAATGTAAAATGGTCTACTTTTATGGAATATTCAACTTCACTTCCCATTCAATTCTAAACACAATTATTTGACTTTTCAGTTTGTTACTCCATCAAACCTGCCCTTAACAAAGCCAAAAATAAATCATTATTACTAAATCAAGTAAACACTTTCCAATTCTTATTTTACTTTCTCCTCCTCTGCACAGCTTTCAAGTGTTCATGTTCTCCAAAGTTTATTCCTGGTTCTTTTTTTCTTCTCATCCTAACGTATACATTTCCTTGGTGAGCTTATCCATTCCCTTAAGGTAAATCCCCACCATGGGCTAATTAATTTCTAATTTATATGTTTCATCTAGAGATGCCTCTCTCACATAGCCTACTGTGTATTGGACATCTCCACTTGGACACTCCACAGGTATTTTACTCCAATTAAATACATTTAAAACATAAGAAAACATGATCTCCCATTCCCTAAAACAACCAACTGCACAACTATAAAGTTCTAATGTTTCTCCTTTATTCTTTATCCTCCACCATCCAGAAAGCTGCTCAATACAGAAACCTGTTACTCATCTTTGATTCCTCCTCTCAACCTTCCTTGGTCATATCAATTCTACCCATTACAGTAATCTCTTGATTCATTCCATTCTCTTTATCCCAATCACACTTAGCCAATCCATTCTCTTGCAGGATACTTTTTAGCCAAACATAACAATCAAATATGATTATTATGTCATTTCTTTACCTGAAAATTTTCAATGATTTCCCATTATCCTTAAGGAAAAAAATTCATCTTGAAAAAATCAATTAGACTTTTATCTAATTTCTCTAGTCTCCTCTTCTCTTAGCACTATGCACAAATTATGAGAACTATTTGCACAGTAGCAACGAGACCAGATTTACTGAAGGAGGGAAGGGAGCTTCCTTCTCAGGGTAAGCTTACCCAGGATTCTCTCTCTCAGTTCAAGTTATGTATTCTGTATTTGTCCTCCACAGTATTTAGAGTATACTTTATTATCCTATCCACCCACCTATCTCTCCCAACTGTGAACTCAAAGAGGGTAGAGACTAAGTATTCTTTCTCCTGTAACCTAGTACATAGCACACTCCGTGAGATTTACTATGTGCTCAGTAAATAATTGTTATTAATCATTTAACACCACACCTAAACATATACCCTTTTAATTCTTCCCTTCCATTAAAAACTTCATTTATTCCAATGTTTATATTCTACTCTACATACCAGTAAATTCAAGTATTTGGGATTATTTGCTTTGAGAGCAAAGGTTGTGTCTTTGTTAAAAAAAAAAAAAGGACAGATTAAATTAATTTATTCTATGATAATGTTATACCAAAGATATATCCTAATTTCAGGAATGCCTTGGTGCACACATATGTCATGCTTCCTGGATTACAGTTAAAGCTGAAAAACAATTTTTCACTTCTAGTAATAAGGTTTAGAAAACTAAAGGTTGAAGTAAAGAGTAGAAAACAAGGGAATACATAGTAAAGAAACCTATAAAAATTCAATATTTGTAGTACTTCAAAGTTTTCAGAGCAGCAAAACTATCTGAGAAGTTCCTATTTGATATTAGGCTGCTTTGTCACTTTTTGTTTTGGTCTTCTTAGTATAATTATTTACTACAGGACAAAATTAACATATATTGTTCAATGTGTTCATTTTAACTGCTATGCTGTTTTCTATGTGTTAATCTTATCTCTCCCAAACGAGAACATTTTTTACTTCTATAGGCCTAAAATGACAAGGTTAGCTCCAAGCAGACAGTAAACACTCAACAGCTATTTACTGAACAATTTAGATTACAGATTTATACTGGTGAGATTCTAAGTGAAAGCATCTAAACCTTGATCGAGCTTTCCAGTTGATATATTGTTAAATAGCAAGGTGTTGTTTCAGTTTTTCTTTCCTGAACATTTTTCTTTAAAAAACAAACAAAAAACAAAAACCATCCCAAATGAAAAACTCTAGTCACTATTTAGCAATATAATCTCAGTTTATCAAATAGAATCAGCCAAAAAGTCTTTAAAAGGTCACTGAGATTTAAAACAATTCAATGGCAAGAATTTCCATGAAGTTTGGATGTATTTTAAAAGTATCACAGATCACTGTCAAAACCAACAATAACTATTAGTGCAAGCATAATTTGTGAGTCTTTTTTAGTTTGGACACTTGTCAATCATGAATGCCTTTAAAAATCAGTTACTCCAATCCCCTACCCCCGGCCAGCTCAAAATTTTGAAAACAAAATTTAAATCCAAGGACACAGTTCTAAATTACATGTTTTTTTCTATTTTAATAGGAATTAAACTTCCTATTCTAATAAGCTCTTGATTCAGAGTTCATAAATCACTTGAAAAAGAAAGCACGTACACATCTAACTCTTATCAGTTTTTCGGGGAAAAAAAACCCTGAAGTATCTTCTGTTATTTGCAGGTGCCTTAACAGCAAACGACAATTAAATGTGTGAAGAAGGTTGTCAGAGTAACACTTATCATTCACACCACTTATGGAAAGGCGCTCTAAGACTTCCAGAAGCACTAATTAAAATTAACGAAAGCTACTCACGGGGACTTATCAGAGGGGTGCATTTTCTGTTTGAAACGGGGGAAAACCAAATCGCCTCAAAGCTCAGGTGTTTTTACTCTAACGTCTAAATCCAACCCACCTGTCACAGGCACTGAGGAACCAAGCCCAGGGGCTCAACAAGTCGCTAAGGTAAGAGTTCCAATCCCTTCAATATTACACAACCATTCAGAAAAAGACCTGAAAAGGATGGCGGAGGGAATTTTCTCCCAAAAAATCAGAAGAGAAAGGGGTGGGAGGGAGTATCCTCTTTAATACTGAGCGGAGAAAAGTGCAAGGTCCTACTGGTATTTGCTTGATATACCGCTCCACCAGCCTTTTCTTTAATTCAGCGTGAATGAGGGCACTCAAAACGAGAAAAATGTTGAATGATATTACCCACCTCTAGTCCCAAAGAACCCCGAAGGCTCTCACCCAGGACTCAGGGGGTCTCTTTCTCACCTGGGCCTTGAAGAAGTCCGTCGTCCTTACGTAGAATGCACTTTTCAGTAATACGCCTTGCCATTGGTTGACTCGGGAGGGAACTCTTAGTCCTATTGGCTTCGGGAGCCGAGGAGGAGGCAAGGAGGCGGGAGTTTGGGGCTGGCTCTGACAGACCCGAGGCTTGAGCTCCCGGAGTTCCTATTGGGTCAACGCGGGAAGCGCCAAGATGGCGGCAGCGGCGACCGGCAGCACAGGCACCAGGAGTCCTGGGTCTATGGTGGTGGCGGCTAGCAGGGACAGCGTCACCAGCTTCCAGCGGAGGGGTCCTAGAGTCAGCGGTACCGACAGCGGCTGCTCTCGACTGGTGTCCATCGCGGGGACACGACCGTCGGTGCGGAATGGACAGCTGCTGGTATCAAGCGGGCTCCCAGCCCTGGACCAGCTCCTAGGTCGGTTCAGAACGGAGATCTGGGCTCAACAGAGGGAAAACTAGGGAGGGGACCTGCCCGGGGGAGCCACTCTGACCCCACATCTCTCTCTGACCTCTCAGCCTTCGGACGTGGAGAGGATAGCCCGGTCTGATGGAGATGGAGGGGAGGAAGGATTGCATGGAGACTTCTAAATGCTGTTAACTAAATTTGTTTTCGTGCTCCCACTTCCAACTCTGGTGCCCGCCAGCTTTTTTCTAGAATAAGACAGGAAACCTACATGCTTTTACCCTGACATGCTTCCTAGTCAAGGGGAATCATTAATGTTTGGAGACGGTTTGCCATTGATCTAGTATCCCCGTCCCGGTCTGTGAATGAACCCTTCTGTCAACCCCAGGTAGCTCACGGTTTGGACTAACAAAAGTTTGTAGCAGTTGTGAGAGATGGGCTTCATTAGAAAATGCCGAAGAAAGTAACTTCCCCTCTTCACCACCAGGCTGCTTATCTCCTGGTTCTGAATCTTTAAACAAATTATAATGACTTTAAGAGAATGTGTGTTAAAGGCTTATGTGGATCCAAAGTAGTTGAAGCCGGTATTTGACCTTAGCAGTCATACCCAGCATCTGCGTTAAATATATGCATATTTGTTTTTGTTATTTTTTCTTCTATATATTTTGCTTCCCAGAGTTACATCTCAAACAATGTGTTTAAAATTAATTCACATTTGACAAGAAAAAGAAGTCCAGTTTTTAGGCTTCCCTGTATAATCTCTGGAATTTTTCATAAGAAGGCTACTAAAGAATATTCTTGATTCATAACTTACGTTGAAAAGATTGAACAGATTAGATTGGTAGGACAAAGCTGCAGTGTTAATAAGGCTTGTAAATTAGTTAATTCCTATCAGAATGCTACTTTACTAAAATTGGTCCATGTTTATATTTCATAACATTTTTATAGGGTGAGATGTGTCAGTTAAGCCTTGTACACTTTCATAAAATATTACAAATGCCATTGCTTGTTCTTGTACTTCCCTTGACATTTTCTCTCTGTAATTTTTTTCCCACAGGTAGGCTTCTCAGATAGGTTTAGTACAATAGAAAATGACGAGGCCAATAAAAAGGAGTATGGCTTCTTGCCTCTGTTATTTCATGACCTTAACTGGATCCTGGTTATTTCTACATAAATCTAAGTATTTTCCCTTAATTGTTTCAAGACTGTTGCCTTCCTCAATTGCATGGTACTATAAACAGAAATGATTCAAAATATCTAGTTAGCAAATATTTGTCTCACTTTCTTTCCCTTGTGAGCCTTACTCGGTGTCGTCCTATATTTAAACTTAAAGCTTAGAGGCTGTTCCTAGTCTTTAATTTTTTTTTTTCCTTTTTGTAACTCAATGGAGATATGTAACTTCATTCACTTGATCTTGAAACTCTCCAAACAAAAAGGTCACATTTTTAACATTATACTTTCAGTTCCTCATTAGAATAACAAAATGTGCCTAGCACAGTACCTGGCACGTAGTAGATTCTAAATAAGTTCTTGGTTGAAGGAAAAATATTGTGTAGGAAAAAACCTAGACAAGAGATTATGAAACACATAGGATGGAATTATGTGTTTGAGTTCTAAAATCAGACTCAGAGATTAACTAACATGAACAGAGTCACAAAACTAGTGACAATCTGGGCTGATCTTTAAGCTCCACATTTAGTGCTCTGCACTATGCTGCAACTGTTTCAAACTTCTGAGAACTCTTTTCAAGTGTTTTTAACCATTTATTGAATCTAAGCCTAAAGATTTAACCATATAGTCTCTTAAAGCACCCACCAGAAAGGTGACCCAAAGCACCTTCCTCATGTGTTTCTACAGTGATATAAACTTGAACTGTAATTTAAAATTTTTCCAGATTTGCTTGGAGATGGGGACTCTAATAATTTGACTCTAACAAGCTTATGCTAAAAATTAGTGTTCATTAAGATGATTGAAATAAATACCAGTTTTTGGATATTTTGAAATATGTTTTGCATGTGTACAGTTAATTCTCAAATTGCAGAGAAGTTGAAGACATTGTTATAATAGGAGTTACTACATTTGGAATAATAAACTGTCCAGAAGTATTTCAGTTGTTGTTAACTTCTTAAGGCATTTTTGTATTTTGATTTTCTATTTTGTGTGGCCCTATGGAGCAAACCCTATACATTTGTTTTTCATTAAACCATTATTTCAATGTGAAACATTTGGCTGCTAATGTGTATACACAAAAGTAAAAGCAATTCAGATTATATTGTTCTAAAATGTTATTTGACTCAGATTGTGACAAGTCTAATATAAACATATGGTGACAAAATGTAATGATAGTAGGATTTGGTGATATTAGAATGATGAAACTATACTGTGATATTGTGATTCTTGCCTATATATATCCTGTGGTTACTGCGTAACAAGTAAATATTGTATTGTCACTGACATACACTGCAGTGATATTTTACTACTGCCACTGTGACATTATTGTAATTTTAAGTGCAGATGCAAAACATATTTGAAAGGCATAATATAGGCTAATTGAAAATTAGTTATTTGATGATATGCTAATATTTCCATTGCTTACTCGAAAGTGTTTTAAAAATTTGAGAATTCCCTATTACTGCATCTTTTACATGATCTAATTGTATTACATATTTTTGTTCTGACAGCTTATTTTATTGTTAGATATTGATATACCTTTCCCAAGTTGGCTAATTTTTTAAGTTCTGATATTTCCTGACCCAGTTTCTCAATCCTGCCTTTCCAGGACATTTATGTTGTTATTTGAGGACACTATATGTAAATATTTCATTTTTCTTCTTCCAGGAATTTCCAAAGAGAGATTATACAGTAGGTAAAGGATTCTGGCAGAATTTCACTTTTTCTAGGATATATAGTCCATTTTAGGACCATATTAACCCCCAGTCTCATCCTTCAAAAAGATATTCGAAGGAACGATGACTTCTCAGGTTTAACTGGCTTAACTCTGTGCTGTTCAGAACTTTTTAAATTTTGACAGTCAAGTAAATGGAAATAGGGATTAGAGGTAAATAATAGTCCAGGAAGGGGACTCTGAAGAAGCTTGAGGGTAGCTGCCATTTTCAACACTGCTGTGAAAAAATAAATACTGATGGTTGTAGTTCCTTTGCTCCACTATATCTTAATCCTGAGTGTGGGATGATATGCATTGATCTTGGATTATATATTTAACATAATCCTGGTTATGACATTTTAACAATTGATAGCTGTACATTTAAAGTAAAAGTAGCTTATTCCTTTGTATTGCTATGTAAAATGGTTTTGTGTAATTTAATCTACAGAACCATTCTCATTGCTGATGGCTTGTCTTTTTTGATTCCCATATTTGCCCAGCCAATAGTTGTGATAATCAAGAGTTGTTGGGATGTTTCATACCTCCTAGAGAAAGGAGAAAAAGTAGACCTGTTAATGACATAACTGCAATTTAATTTGAAGTGTGGCATTAGTTAAGTAGTTAAGGATATTGCCATGAACCAAGAATATATACTGGTTTTTTATGTTGCATTTTCCCTAAAATGCCTTTCTATAATTTTAAGCAAAACCATTTATAGAGAGCACTGGAAAGGACTGGTATAAATCACTTAACTTTCCTGACTTTTATTTCTTTTTCCTTTTACTTCCTCTAACTTTGAAAAAGGAGTTGCCCTTGTTGTAAAATAAGATACCACTTCTGGACCTTAATATTCTAATATATTAATTTGACCTCATTTACCCTAAATTTATAGCTTAATTAAAGATTTTTTGGGGGAAGTATGTGGGATTGAATTTTCTCCCTCTAAATTAATATATCACTTTCTAACCACATGAATTTTTAAAATTCTTTCCTTCATATTTAAAAAAAATAGAAAGATATTGGCACTTAAAATCTTAAATTTTCTGATGTTTTTACACTATCAGATTTTTTTCTTGTTTTCAGACAAAATGCTGTCATTTTTTTAAAATGTAAAAGCTTGATGAAATT
The DNA here is from genome assembly GCF_949752795.1 of Hyperoodon ampullatus. Taxonomy (NCBI): domain Eukaryota; kingdom Metazoa; phylum Chordata; class Mammalia; order Artiodactyla; family Ziphiidae; genus Hyperoodon; species Hyperoodon ampullatus. The sequence goes on along the minus strand of NC_136920.1, from coordinate 30,007,169 downwards.
AATACTTTAAGATATCAGACTTGCAAAGTATCTTCAAGCTTTCAAACTCATGTAGTCTTACAAGTTGATGAAATATTCTACCCATATTTTTTAGTAAGCTGAAGAATAACTTAATATACTTCTTAAAAAGGTCTAGAAGTAAAACCAACAGTTTATTTGCTTAGTGACTTAAAATATTGCTGATTTCTCTAAGATATGATTAAAGAGAAGAGGAGGCCATAAACAAGACAATTTTACTCCTTTGTATGTTTCATTATAGAAATAAGACGAGTGCTTACTTACCCCATTACTTACATGTCAGACATTTTAGTGGACTATTAGGAACTATTTTATTTCTATTTTAATTGGGAACTATTAGTGTGAAATCTGTGTTGCTTTTGAAGTTACTAATTTATTACTGAATTTAAAGATGTATGAAAACTAACTTGTTGAACATGCCATGTCAAGACATCTTGTCATGGTTGGTTGTTTAAGCTTTTCAGTTTTTGGTAGGGAGCATGACTACAAACTTATTCAAATTTACTCTAGTTTAAAATATAACTAGAACCTCAGTATATCAAGTGAGTTATTTCAAAATATCTTATACAGAAGTATTTTGGGGAAATGGGGGGTCTTGTCACACACTAAAATGAAGTTTGGAAGAATAGAGGAACTTTGCTGCTATATGTGTGTGTGTATGTACATGTCAAATAATTTTACCTCATATACATAGAATAAAAACTTGATTTACAAATAATTAATAAGGTGGCTTCTTATTTCCCATGACCAACCTTCCAAATGACCAACATTTACTAGGGCCAATTCAAATTTGACTCTAGTGAATTTACATTCTATAGCCCATTAGAAAAAAAGAAAGTTGCCTTTTTTTTTTGTAAGAGAAGTCCTGATAGAATATTAATTTGGCTGATAAAAGTCATTAAACTGTCTTCATATTATCTTGTTTTAAGTAATGTTCAAATTTTCCAAACATCAGAATTTTAATATATGTGAGATTTTAAAAATTTGAGGGATGGTTCCTGAATTATCAGGAACAGTGGATTGTTTGACTCATTCTTACAGAAAACTACCTTAGCCTAGTCTGATTTACTATTAAGGTGATCACCATTTATCTAATGATACAATTTTAGTGTATCATTTAGTTTCTAGTCAGAAAATAATTGCCAGTCTCGTAAGGGTAGCTCTTACTGTACCTCCTTGGGCAAGTCACCTGAGCAAGGTATCACTTCATTTAATAGGGAAACTATTTCTTTATCTGTTCTCATTATTTCACTGCGAATATAATTCACAAAATACTTCTCTAACTATTCGACTTGGAGGCCTTATATAAATTCCTAATTTGAGGAGACATGAATGTAGACCCAAAGAAGTTTAGATAAGAGATCTAAATCCTTCCTATAAAAATTAAGTTATAGAAAGAAAGGCAGCTAACTTTTTTATAGTACTTGCTGTAGACTAGACACTGCAGTATCTGTTATGTTCTTGTATTATTTCATCTCAAATACACAAAATGATGATTACGTAGTTAAATATTTATTTTTGCATGTAAGGAAAAATAGTGAAGTAAGGAGTTGGAAAGTGTGATTTAAAGTGTTTAAAATGGATTAAAAAGTTAGTAGTGGTCTATATGTAGCACAAACTATAAAATTAAATATTTAGTCTAATCTTGTCCCAAAGAAAATTTGCTCTGATCCTTTATGGTTATTATCATCACACATATTTCAGTTTATGTCAATCTTTTAGTTTGACCAACATTTGGAGTTATCCTGTGTAGTCTGGTGTGGCTTTAAATGCTAAAATGAAGGACCTTATCTCAATGTGAAATTAAAATACATATTTGGTTCTATAAAAAATCCATTTAAAAATATATAAATGTATTGGTTTCATTTTTTAAAAAATTGTTTTCTAACAATTTGGAATGTTTTGTTTATAAAGTCCCCAAATGTTGGATTGTATTCTGTGTGCATGCATGTTACCAAATTTCAAATTCTTTGAAACATAACAGTTATTTATGCTTATTTGCAAGGCAAAAAATAAGCACTATCAAATGAATTTTTCATACTAAGTTTTTCTATGTAGTGTTCGCCACTACAAAACTTTTTTGGGGAAAAGTTCTTTATTGTTATTCTAAGTGTTTCACCGTTTTGTGCAAACAAACAAAACCCTAGTAATATTGTCTTCAACTGTCCAACAATTTTTAGTTTCTTTTTAAATTAATTATACTTTAAGTATATTTCATTCTTTGTGTACACATTCTTAAATTTTTAAGTGAATTTGTTAGCGTTTGCAACATTAATTGTACATAGTAATACTTTTACAAGTGGTTTTACAGACAAAATATCAGGAGTCAAATAGATGAATGTCTTTATCTTTCTGATGTTGTTCTAGTTTCCTAAAACGATTTTAAATTGATTTCTAATAAACTATTTGAGTTATATGTTTATGATCATATTACCCTAATTCAGATATTTAAAATAACATTTTCTAGTAAAATTGAAAATGTGTTTTGTGATTGTGCCTTTTTTTCTTTGAAATGACAAAAATATTTAGAGTATGTCCTGACTTTGTGTATATTGTTAATAATGGAAAAAGAATTCATTTTAATTATCAGGGTTTTTATTCCAGGGCTTATTAAATTTGAGAATAAATATTAAAGTGGAATTTCTATTATAATAACCTTTCTTTTCTGTGTTGTACTTCTGTTGTAGTTAAGTTACTGTGCACATTTAGGTCTCAGCTATTGAGCTAATTTATTAGCAAGTGCTAAATATAACATTTATGGATTGCTTAACCAGTTATGTTGAATGCTGCATGGTCCTAACGGGAGAAAGGAGGATAGTACAGTATATTATGAAAGTAATTGTAATGTGTAGTGTATAATTACATATAATATGTAATTATTTCATAATAGCACCTTAAGCAAAGTATTGCAAAGGTAATTAAAATGTTGTTTTTAACTGCAATTTTAAAGTTATTGAAATACCTGTCCTTGATAATGCCTAACTTTTATGCTAAAGATAATGTGAAAAGGTAGATTAATTTTCTTCTTGGTTTTGTTTCATTTCCAGGTGGAGGTTTGGCCGTTGGAACAGTTCTTCTAATTGGTTAGTCTAGCATACATACTTTGCTCTTCCCAGTCACAGTTTTCTCTTGTGCATAATGATTTTATGGGTTTGCCTATTCTGAAATTAAGTATTTAACACTCTACAAGAGTTAAGGTAAATTATACAAGAGTTAAGGTAAATTAAAGAGGAATTGCCTTAAGTTCTAATTTAAATTAAAATGTTGATCTGAACTTGAAATGAATTAGGAAAAAATATATATGAAAATGTAGCTCTTATAATTTAAAAATGTTCACAGTGCTTCGCCCTCCATTTGTTTTAAAAAAACTAAAATTAATGCCAATAGATTTTTTGGAGAATCTCAGTATTTAGAGTGGGATTATTACAGTGATTCATTAGATAAGTTGATGTACACATAAGCCCATTGTATATGTCACAGATTTTTATCATAATTGTCTTCTAACTGAAAGAAAAGTAACAAACTGACAAATCACATTTTTGTTCATCTTTAAAACTTCATTGGTTCTTACTTAAATACACATACATAACCCTACTTAGATTTTTTTTAAAGTTTAGATCACAGAATCTTGGAATTGAAATAAACCTTGGCAGTTATATAATCAAAGCTCCCATTTGGCCACAAATCACTTTTCCATAATCCTTGACAGATTTCAAACATCATTTGAGTACAGATTATCTAGTTTAAAGGGCTCACTACTTTACAAAGCAATGCTTTGTTATTGAAAATGTATGATTTATTAGAAAATTCTGTATATTAATGTTTAATTTGTATGCCTGTAACAAGTTTGTTGTTCCTAGTTTTGTCCTCTGATACTCTTTCACATGACACTCTTAAAATATTTGAAAATAACTATTTAATCACCTCAAATCTTTTCCAAACTAGATAGACATAGTTTGCGGTACGCGGGCCTCTCACTGTTGTAGCCTCTCCCATTGCGGAGCACAGGCTGCAGACGCGCAGGCTCAGCGGCCATGGCTCACGGGCCCAGCCGCTCCGCGGCATGTGGGATCTTCCCGGACCGGGGCACGAACCCATGTCTCCTGCATCGGCAGGCGGACTCTCAACTACTGCACCACCAGGGAAGCCCTAGACATAGTTCCTTAAACAGGTTTCACACTCCTCACTCTCCTGGTTGTTCTCATGTCGCACCTTTTGGTCTGGCATTGTCTCTCTCTTTTATTTTTTTAATTAATTAATTTATTTATTTACGGCTGCGTTGGGTCTTCGTTGCTGCATGCGGGCTTTTCTCTAGTCATGGTGAGTGGGGGCTACTCATTGTTGCAGTGCGCGGGCCCTAGAGTGTGTGGGCTTCAGGAGTTGTGGCACACGGGCTCAGTAGTTGTGGCTCACGGGCTTAGTTGCTCCGTGGCATGTGGGATCTTCCCAGACCAGGGCTCGAACCCGTGTCTCCTGCATTGGCAGGCGGATTCTTAACCATTGCGCCACCAGGGAAGTCCCTGGCATTGTCTCTTTAACTGTGCCCAGAACTGAATACAATACTCCAAATTTAGTGTGACCTATGCTTAAATTCTAGAAATGGTCATGTCAGTTGCAGTTTTTAAATTTATCTTTTAGTAAGTAAGGAATGATTGAAGGAATTTTGGGAAAAAATAATTCACAGTTTTGATATAAGTATATAAATACAGAAAATATAAAAGGACATGTAGAAAAATTGGGTTGTCCTTTCAGTTCCTCACTCCCCATACCCAGGGACAGTACTGTCCTGGGTTTCCCACCCAAATATTTCAACATAACTAATATACATGGGAGCATTCAGCACCTTGCTTTTTCTGCTTAATACATGTTAGAGATCCGTCCATGTGCATTCATATAGGTATACCTCATTCTTCTCGACAACTGAATAGGATTTTATTGTATAGTTATGCCACAATTTACTTAAATCATTCTCTACTGATAAGTTTAACTCATTATTTTCTGTTACTAACAATCCTGTTGTACAAGTCTTATATATAAAGTCTGCATACACATATAAGTATATAGTATCTATAGAATAAATTCCAAGATATAGGCTTAGTTGATAGAAGCATGTTAAATTGTATTAGATATTAGATTGCTCTGCGAAGAGGTTATGCTACCTTATACTTCAATCAACTGTTATAAGAATATTAGGTTACCCTTACCCTTAACAACAATGTGCATTATCAAACATTTTAATCTTTAGCAGTCCAAATAGGTGAAAAGTGAAGAATGGCATTTCATGATTTGAACCTGGGACTTTTCTCTTTGATGAACAAAACTCTGGAGATTATTATAATGGTTTAAAAAATATCCAGCTAAATTTTTATTCTTTTCTCCAGTGGAAGTATATGTGAATGATACTAAGAATCCAGTGACGACTGATAATTCATTCAAAAAATATTCGTTGAACACCCAGGTGCATGCTAGATATTGGGGTTACAAATATAAATGAGTTACTCTCTTCCCTTAAGGAGGAGACATAAGTAAAGTAAATAATTACAACATAAGTTAATACCATAATAGATGTGTTTATTATTACTACACTTTATTGTTGACTGTAGCTGTACAAGGGACTGCTATTGACTTTTGTATATCCATCTTATAACCAGCAACTTTTGAATTGTTTATAGATTCACTTGAATTTTCTAAGTAGGCAATCATCTTCTGCAAACATTGAAAATGTTATTTCATAACAGATTTTGGTGTTTTAAAAGTGAGTGCTTCCATAACAAATATAAAATAAAAATATGGGAGTGGCTTTAGAACCAGGCAGTGGGCAAGGGCTGGAAGGATTTTGAGGAATACATTAGAAAAAGCCTAAATCACTGTAAAGAGATCATTAGTAGAACTCTACTTTGAGGACACTGCCAATGAGGCTATAAAGGAAGAAGGTCCATGTTACTGAAAGCTGGAGGAAGAGGATCCTTGTTACATAGTGACAGAAAGCTTAGTGTTGATGTCGGCAGTTATGCAGAAACAACACATCTAATGAACTTGGTGATCTAGCTAAGGAAATTTTTTGACAATATATAATAAGGAAAAACTCAAGTAAGAATAACTAACGCACAGTGACAGATAAAAAACAAAAGGGTCTGCCTTTGATGAAATATCAATTCACCAAATATTAAACTAGGTATTCTATAACTATTTGTTGAATTAATAATGCATAAAACAATATAACAAGTATAAAGCAAAGGCCTTGCCTTTATAGTCTGGTCTTTCCATAAAGCTAATATTTTCAATCGTCTCATTATTGTTTATGCCCTACTATCAACTTCTTCTAAGTGTATAAGATTTTTAAAAATATGTATAACTTAAGTAAACTTAGTTTTATTATCTGTTAGCTTGTTTTCTCTAGGAAATCTTAAAACAAAATTTGGAAGCATTTTTACATTTCTTTGAGAGATTAGATTAGCAGAAGGCATCTTATCTACCAGGTTTTCTACTTTTCTCCGTTTCCTGGTCAATACAGCTTGTACAACAGATGAATTCTGCCTTAAGAAATGGATGAATAGTTCGAAATACAAACCAAATATGGAGATTTAAGGTCAGTGGTTAGAAGCTTAGGCCATTACTATACTGCTCATCACTCAAAGATTTTTTTATTCCACAAGTGAGAGAAAATTAAAGCCTGAAGATGATTTGCACTAATAACTTTTCACTATAGACTGTGAACATTTTAACCATTCTCTCATTTACCAAGGCAACTCTGTGTCTCAGTGTGCACATGCACATGAGTGTGGCATAACAGAGTAGTGGATTTACGGTTTCAGAAGCAATGTAACTATGGAAACTGGAGACAGTGAGCACTGCCAGAAAACCCATGGTAGGTCTACTTTAGACCTTCGGAATGTAACAAAATTAATGAATATGAATACTTAAAAGGCCCTTTTCTGAGGAATAGATTGAAGAACTAAGGGGCTCCTACATTTACTTTGAAAATCAAAGATAGAGTTTTCTTAAAACATGTTTCATCCTTCAGTACTGGAATAGGTTTTGAGATGTTTTATATTTAAATCGCTTTCTGACAGTCTGGTACATGGGTAAATATGGAACACCTGAAAAGTATCAAAAGTGAAAGGATGGCATAAATATTTAAAGTTCACACAGCTTCTTTTTACATAAAGGATCTTGGTCTATATGTGGAGCTATCGAGCATCAAAAAGATTTAATAGAAGTCAGTAATTGAAATACAAGTTATGTGACATTTATGAAAGCATTATTTTTAATTTAATCTCTTAGGTTAATTATGTAATTTTAGATCTAGAAGTAGGAGAAAAATAATATGCTTTTAAACAATTAATTACAACCAGCTATAAGTGTACTTCTGTTTTAGTTACCTATTGCTGTGTGACAATATTAACATAAACTTAATAGCTTAAAAAGGACACACATTTATCATCTCACAATTTCTGTGGGTCAGGAGTCCAGGCACAGCTTAGCTGGGTCCTCTGCAAGCGAACAGTCAAGGTGTCAGTCAGGGCTGGGTTCTCACTGAAGGTTTGGCAGAAGAAGGAAGGATCTGCTTCCAAGCTCACACGGTGGTTGACAGCATTCAGTTCCTTGCTGTCAGCCAGAGTCACTCTCTCACAACCGGCATCTTATTTCTTCAAGACCAGTAAGGAAGAATGTCTCTCAACAAGATAGATGTCACAGTTTTATGTAACAGAAATGATGTCCCATCACCTTTGCCATATACTTTGGGTTAAAAGCAAGTCACAGGTTCCACCCATATTCAGAGAGAAGAGATTACACAAAGACATATACCAGGAAACAGGATCATGGGGATCACCTTAGAATGTCATACTTTTCATAGATTTAATTTGTTATTATTTCATGTAATAGCAAAAACCAAGTGGTCCCAATATATCTCTCAAAGGATAGTATAGTATTTTCTCATCAGTTGTCTTCGAACTTTCTGAATTTGCTGAGCTATGTTTTCCTTTTACAACATGTAATAAATTCTAAGCATTTTCCTTATGGTACACGACTTGGCGAACTACAACCTGCTGGCTGGTGATTTATCTATAAAGATATTGGAATACAACCATGCTGTATTTATTTGCACATTGTTTATGGCTTCTTTTGTGCTACAAGAGCATAGTTAAGTAGTTTCAACAGAGACTGTATGGTTCACAAGCCCGAAATATTTACTCTGACTCTTTTAAGAAAAAGCTTGCCAATTGCTGTTTTATATTATTATATTTTGTATGCTCCTTAATTTATTTTATAGTAGTAAAACTTGTTGGAAGACTGAAATAAGACATACTGATATCAGCACAGTTCTTTAGAAAAAACCACCTGACCTTTTGTCCTGAAACATTTAAGTGCCTACTATGTGTTTAACACTGTTAGGCAGCATGAATCTTGGTTTTTACCCTTGATGAACTTAAACTGGATGTCGGTTGCATGTGGAATAACTATGAACAATACATATATAATGTGCAGATGTTTGTGCAGGTGTAAGAGGTATGGAAAAGGCTTAAATTGAATCAAAATATGGGCAGAAGTTGAGGGAAGATGAAGGGAGAAAAGTATTCATATGTAAACTGTATAAACACATGCATAAGAGAGACTACCAGCAGGGTATGCTCCTGTAATAAGGAGGCGAGAGCCCTTCTAAAGGAGAGAGTATTAATTTAGGACTAGTCAAAGGGAAAGTTTAGCCTACTTTCCCTGAGTCTTTTGTCTCAACTACCTACTTGTAGAATTCAAATTGTGAAACTTCAGAACCCATATACCAGCTCCTCCAACTGCAGTGTGCAGGGATGAGACTTTTTACCCTTTATCCACCAGAAGACACCTGGGAGTTTCTGTTTGTTTAGCTTTATAGCCAGTCAGATCCATCATGTCTCACCTCCTAGTTACCTTTGGTCATTGTCCAAGAATTAAGTTGTTCCAATGATCTTACCTTCTCTGTTTCTCTTATCTCCATAATACTCTGTATTTTTTTCTCTATAGACTCAGTTTCCTATTATTCCTATCATTTCTAAACCTTTCCAGTTTGCCTTTTATAACACCTATTTCATATAAAACATACTCTAATATCTTTAAAACTTATTAAATAGTCTATTAAAATATTTAACATTTAGTGAAGATTTACTGTGTGCTGGGCATCACGCTAAGCCCTTGATGTATATTTTATCATTTAATTTCACAACAATCAGATGAGATGTCTATATTTTACAGAAGATGAAATTGAAATTTTGAGAGAAGCCAAGTAACTTGCCCAGGGTCACACACCTAGTAGCTGAGATTCGCAATCAAGTTCCTCTGACAGTAAATCATCATTTTATACTAAAACCTGATAACTCATCTTAAAAATTCTTTTTGGAGTGAGATTTATATCTTGGGCTATTCGTTCTCCTCTACCATCACATTGCTACCTATACTGACATCCTAGTTATTTCCGTCATTTATTAGAGACTATCGTGATCTTCAACCTCAAGAAGGCATTGAACGTTGGCCAACAAGCTTTTGTATAACTCTGATCACCTCCTTTTCATTCTCAGTAACCTCAGTGGCCTTTTAAACTCTCTGGTCCTCAAACATCAGACAATACCACTTTCTCCCTCATTTTCTGAAATGACTTATTTCACACAGAAGTAAGAGTCTCATCATAAACAACTTCCCACCATCAAACCTCAAAACATAGCTCTATCCACAAATGGAAAGATGTGTTATACCTTCTCCTGTTTGAGACTCATCCTTTCACCTGTACTTTACTTTTTTTTCTTGAATTTTATTTTATTTATTTTTTTATAAAGCAGGTTCTTATTAGTTATCTATTTTATACATATTAGTATATATACGTCAATCCCAATCTCCCAATTCAATTAGCTCTAGTAGTTTTCTGGTGGCATCTTTAGGATTCTATATGTATACTACCATGTCATCTGCAAACAGTGACATTTTTACTTCTTCTTTTCCAATTTGTATTCTTTTTATTTCTTTTTCTTCTCTGATTGCCGCGGCTAGGACTTCCAAACCTATGTTGAATAATAGTGGCGAGAGTGGACATCCTTGTCTTGTTCCTGATCTTAGAGGAAATGCTTTCAGTTTTTCACCATTGAGAATGATGTTTGCTATGGGTTTGTCGTATACGGCCTTTATTATTTTGAGGCAGGTTCCCTCTATGCCTACCTTCTGGAGAGTTTTTATCATAAATGGGTGTTGAATTTTGTCGAAAGCTTTTTCTGCATCTATTGAGATGATCATATGGTTTTTATTCTTCAATTTGTTAATATGGTGTATCACATTGATTGATTTGCATATGTTGAAGAATCCTTGCATCCCTGGGATAAATCCCACTTGATCATGGTGTATGATCCTTTTAATGTGTTGCTGGATTCTGTTTGCTAGTATTCTGTTGAGGATTTTTGCATCTATATTCATCAGTGATATTGGTCTGTAATTTTCTTTTTTTGTAGTATCTTTGTTTTTGGTATCAGGGTGATGGTGGCCTTATAGAATGAGTTTGGGAGTGTTGCTTCCTCTGCAATTTTTTGGAAGAGTTTGAGAAGGATGGGTGTTACCTCTTCTCTAAATGTTTGATAGAATTCACCTGTGAAGCCATCTGGTCCTGGACTTTTGTTTGTTGGAAGACTTTTAATCACAGTTTCAATTTCATTCCTTGTGATTGGTCTGTTCATATTTTCTATTTCTTCCTGGTGCAGTCTTGGAAGGTTATACCTTTCTAAGAATTTGTCCTTTTCTCCCAGGTTGTCCATTTTAATGTAATAGAGTTGCTTGTAGTAGTCTCTTATGATGCTCTGTATTTCTGCAGTGTCTGTTGTAACTTCTCCTTTTTCATTTCTAATTTTATTAATTTGAGTCCTATCCCTCTTTTTCTTGATGAGTCTGGCTAAAGGTTTATCAATTTTGTTTATCTTCTCAAAGAACAAGCTTTTAGTTTTATTGATCTTTGCTATTGTTTTCTTTGTTCCTATTTCATTTATTTCTGCTCTGATCCTTATGATTTCTTTCCTTCTACTAACTTTGGGTTTTGTTCTTCTTTCTCTGGTTCCTTTAGGTGTAAGGTTAGATTATTTGAGATTTTTCTTGTTTCTTGAGGTAGGCTTGTATAGCTATAAACTTCCCTCTTAGAACTGCTTTTGCTGGATCCCATAGGTTTTGGATCGTCGTGTTTTCATTGTCATTTGTCTCTAGGTGTTTTTTTTATTTCCTCTGATTTCCTTCAGTGATCTCTTGGTTATTTAGTAATGTATTTTTTAGCATCCATGTGTTTGTGTTTTTTACGTTTTTTTCCCTGTAATTGATTTCTAATCTCATAGCGTTTTGGTCAGAAAAGATGCTTGATATGATTTCAATTTTCTTAAATTTACTGAGGCTTCATTTGTGACTCAAGATGTGATCTATCCTGGAGAATGTTCCGTGTACACTTGAAGAGAAAGTGTAATCTGCTGGTTTTGGATGGAATGTCCTACAGATATCAATTAAATTTATCTGGTCTATTGTGTCATTTAAAGCTTGTGTTTCCTTAATATTCTTTTTGGATGATCTGTCCATTGGTGTAAGTGAGGTGTTAAAGTCCCCCACTATTATTGTGTTACTGTCGATTTCCTCTTTTAGAGTTGTTAGCAGTTGCCTTATACATTGAGGTGCTCCTATGTTGGGTGCATAAATATTTACAATTGTTATATCTTCTTCTTGGGTTGATCCCTTGATCATTATGTAGTGTCCTTCCTTGTCTCTTGTAACATTCTTTATTTTAAAGTCTATTTTGTCTGATATGAGTATTGCTGCTCCAGCTTTCTTTTGATTTCCATTTGCATGGAATATCTTTTTCCATCCCCTCACTTTCAGTCTGTATGTGTCCCTAGGTCTGAAGTGGGTCTCTTGTCGACAGCATATATATGGGTCTTGTTTTTGTATCCATTCAGCAAGCCTGTGTCTTTTTGTTGGAGCATTTAATCCATTCACATTTAAGGTAATTATCTATATGTATGTTCCTATGACCATTTTCTTAATTGTTTTGGGTTTGTTTTTGTAGGTCCTTTTCTTCTCTTGTGTTTCCCACTTAGAGAGTTTCCTTTAGCATTTGCTGTAGAGCTGGTTTGATGGTGCTGAATTCTCTTAGCTTTTGCTTGGCTGTAAAGTTTTTGATTTCTCTGTCGAATATGAATGAGTTCCTTGCTGGGTAGAGTAATCTTGGTTGTAGTTTCTTCCCTTTCATCACTTTAAGTATGTCATGCCACTCCCTTCTGGCTTGTAGAATTTCTGCTGAGAAATCAGCTGTTGACCTCATGCGAGTTCCCTTGTATGTTATTTGTCATTTTTCCCTTGTTGCTTTCAATAATTTTTCTTTGTCTTTAATTTTTGTCGGTTTGATTACTGTGCATCTCGGCATGTTTCTCCTTGGGTTTATCCTGCCTGGGATTCTCTGTGGCTTCCTGCAGTTGGGTGGCTATTTCCTTTCCCGTGTTAGGGAAGTTTTCGACTATAATCTCTTCAAATATTTTCTCTGGTCCTTTCTCTCTCTCTTCTCCTTCTGGGACCCCTATAATGCGAATATTGTTGCTTTTAATGTTGTCCCAGAGGTCTCTTAGGCTGTCTTCACTTCTTTTCATTCTTTATTCTTTATTCTGCTCCGTGGCAGTGAATTCTACCATTCTGTCTTTCAGGTCACTTCTCTGTTCTTCTGCCTCAGTTATTCTGCTATTGATTCCTTCTAGTATATTTTTCATTTCAGTTATTGTATTGTTCATCTGTTTCTGTTTTTTCTTTAATTCTTCTAGGTGTTTGGTTTTTAATTCTTCTAGGTCTTTGTTAAACATTTCTTGCATCTTCTCGATCTTTGCCTCCATTCTTTTTCCGAGGTCCTGGATCATCTTCACTATCATTATTCTGAATTCTTTTTCTGGAAGGTTTCCTATCTCCACTTCATTGAGTTGTTTTTCTGGGGTTTTATCTTTTTTCCTTCATCTGGTGCAAAGTTCTCTGCCTTTTCATTTTGTCTGTCTTTCTGTGAATGGGTTTTCCTTGCACAGGCTACAAAACTGTAGTTCTTCTTGCTTCTGCTGTCTGCCCTCTGGTGGATGAGGCTATCTAAGAGGCTTGTGCAAGCTTCCTGATGGGGGGGACTGGTAGTGGGTAGAGCTGGGTGTTGCTCTGGTGGGCAGAGCTCAGTAAAATTGTAATCCACTTGTCTGCTGATGGGTGGGCTGGGTTACCTCCCTGTTGGTTGTTTGGCCTGAGGCAACCCAACACTGGAGCCTACCTGGCTCTTTGGTGGGGCTAATGGTGGACTCTGGGAAGGCTCATACCAAGGAGTACTGCCCAGAACTTCTGCTGCCAGTATCCTTGTCCCCATGGTAAGCCACAGCCACGCCCTGCCTCTGCAGGAGACCTTCCAACACTAGCAGGTAGGTCTGGTTCAGTCTCCTATGGGGTCACTGCTCCTCCCCCTGGGTCCCGATGCACACATTACTTTGTGTGTGCCCTCCAAGAGTGGAGCCTCTGTTTCCCCCAGTCCTGTCGAAGTCCTGCAATCAAATCCCGCTTGCCTTCGAAGTCTGATTCTCTAGGAATTCCTCCTCCCATTGCCGGGCCCCCATGTTGGGAAGCCTGACGTGGGGCTCAGAACCTTCACTCCCGGGGGTGGACTTCTGTGGTATAAGTGTTCTCCAGTTTGTGAGTCTCCCACCCAGCAGTTATGGGATTTGATTTTATTGTGATTGTGCCCCTCCTACCATCTCATTGTGGTTTCTCCTTTGTCTTTGGATGTGGAGTATCTTTTTTGTTGAGTTCCAGTGTCTTCCTGTCAATGATTTTCCAGCAGTCAGTTGTGATTCCAGTGCTCTCACAAGAGGGAGCGAGCGCACATCCCTGTACTCCACCATCTTGAACCAAATCCCTCACCTGTACTTTAGATCTTTTCTCCTTCTACCTTTCCAAGTACCTGGCAATAGCAATTTTGTTTTCTCTTCTTATCATTACTATCTTTATTAAGCTCTTTTCTCTGTGTACTTGTTTTTCAAAGGAAAAAAATTCCACTCCCTTAACCCTACCTTCTCCAATTATTGCTTTTTCTCCTCTGTTTCATAGCCAAGCCTGTTGAATGATCTGTAACACTTCTTATATGTTTTAGTAATATTTCAGTCATTGCTCAGTCTGTTTCACACACTACCACTTCACTAAAACCACATTAGCTAGAGACACTGGAGACCTTCTCATTGCTAAACCCAGAGGTTACTTCTCAGTCCTATTCCTTCTTCTTTTTTTTTTTTTATTGAAGTACAGCTGATTTACAATGTTGTGTTAGTTTCTGGTGTACAGCACAGTGGTCCATATATATATATATTTTTTTTTTCCATTAAGGTTTATTACACAATATTGAATATAGTTCCCTGTGCTATGCAGCAGGACCTGGTTGTTATGTATTTTATGTATAGTAGTTTGTATCTGCTAATCCCAAACTCCTAATTTATCTCTGCCCCCTCTTTCCCCTTTGGTAACCATAAGTTTGTGTTCTGTGTCTGTGAGTCTGTTTCTGTTTTGTAAATAAGTTCATTTGTATCATATTTTAGATTCCACATATAAGTGATATCATGATATTTATCTTTCTCTTTCTGACTTACTTCACTTAGTATGATAATCTCTAGGTCCATCCCTCTTGCTGAAAATGGCATTATTTCATTGTTTGTTATAGCTGAATAGTATTCAATAGTATATCTATACTACATCTTCTTTATCCATTCATGTGTTGATGGACATTTAGGTTGCTTCCATGTCTTGGCTATTGTAAATAGTACTGCTGTGAAAATTGGGGTGCCCCTTTTTGAATTGAGAGTTTTCTCTGGACATATGCCCAGGAGTGGGATTGCTGGATCATATGGCAACTCTATTTTTAGTTTTTTAAGGAACCTCCATACTGTTTTCCATAGTGGCTGTACCAATTTACATTCCCACCAATAGTGTAGGAGAGTCCCCTTTTCTCCACACCCTCTCCACCATTTATTATTTGTAGGCTTTTTAATGATGGCCATTCTAACCAGTGTGAGGTATTACCTCATTGTATTTTTGATGCACATTTCTCTAATAATTAGCAAAGTTGAGCATCTTTTCATGTGCCTATTGGCCATGTGTATGTCTTTAGAGAAATGTCTATTTAGGTCTTCTGCCCATTTTTTGATTGGGTTGTTTGGTTTTTTGTTGTTGTATGAGCTGTTTGTATATTTTGGAAATTAAGCCCTTGTCAGGCACATTGTTTGCAAATATTTTCTCCCACTCTGTAGGTTGTCTTTTCATTTTGTTTATGGTTTCCTTTGCTGTGCAAAAGCTTGTAAGTTTGATTAGGTCCCATTTGTTTATTTTTGCTTTTATTTCTGTTGCCTTGGGAGTCTGGCCTAAGAAAATGCTGGTACGATTTATGTAAGAGAATGTTTTGCCTATGTTCTGTTCTAGGAGTCTTATGGTGTCATGTCTTATATTTAAGTCTTTAAGCCATTTTGAATTTATTTTTGTGTATGGTGTGAGGAAGTGTTCTAACTTAATTGGTTTACATGGGGCTGTCCAGCTTTCCCAACACTGCCTGCTGAAGAGACTGTCTTTTCTCCACTGTATAGTCTTGCCTCCTTTGTTGAAGATTAATTGCCTGTAGGTATGTGTGTTTATTTCTGAGCTTTCTATTCTATTCCATTGAATCATGTGTCTGTTCTTGTGCCAATACCATGCTGTTTTAATTACTATAGTTTTATAGTATTGTCTGAAGTTTGGGAGGGTTGTGCCTCCAGCTTTGTTCTTTTTCCTCAGGATTGCTTTGGCAATTCTGGGTCTTTTATGGTTCCATATAAATTTTAGGATTATTTGTTCTCATTCTGTGTAAAATGTCATGGGTAATTTGATAGGGATCGCATTAAATCTGTAGATTACTTTGGGTAATATGACCATTTTAACAATATTAATTCTTCCAATTCAAGAACATGGGTTATCTTTCCATTTCTTTGAATCATCTTTAATTTCCTTTATCAATGTCTTATAGTTCTCAGCATATAGGTCTTTCACCTCCTTGGTCAGGTTTATTCCTAAGTTTTGTTTTTGTTTGTTTGTTTTTATGTAATTTTAAAAGGGATTGCTTTTTACTTTCCTTTTCTGATATTTCATTGTTAGTGTAAAGAAATGCAACAGACTTCTGTATGTTGATCTTGTATCCTGCTACCTTCTCAGGCCTCTTCCTTCTTGATCTCAGCAGCAGTTGATGTAGTTAATCACTCTTTCCTTGAAGTACTCCCTTTCTTTGGATTCTGTTATAATATTCTGTTCTGGTTTTCCTTCTACCCGTCTGCTCATGTTTTTTTAGACTCCTTTGGCTCTACTTAAAATACTAACATCATATTCCCTCTTCTAGTGCTGTATACTCTTCCCTGGGAGGTCTCAGTCCCTGCCATATCTAGAATGACCAGGAAAAACCTCATCTTATAAAAGTAATCAGTAATCTCCAGGCATTGCTACATATGTAGGGTACACAGAGAAATGAGGAGATCATATTCAACTCCCTATTCAACATTTTCTCTTGAATATCTTACACACACCTCAAAATCAGTATGTCTAGAGCTAAACTCACAGTCTGCCCTTATCTCTAAATTCTACCCCATTCCTCTAAATCTGTCCCTCTTCCTCTCATCCCTGGCTTATTCAACCTACCAAGTGACACATGCCGGAGACCTGAGTGATGTACTTGTCTCTCACACTCCACACACCCATTAATCATTAAATGCTGAAAGTTTTCAGCCTTTTAAATATGTATTGAAAAACTCTGTCTACATCTCTCCATTATTGCTGCCACAACCCTAATTCAAACCGTAATCAACAACTCTCACTGAAATTATTATAACAGCTTCTTAAGTTGTCTCCAGTGTTCCCTTGCTTCAGTCCTTTTTCATACTGTAGCCTGAGTGAACTTTATGATATGAAAATCTAATCATGATCCTTGCTTAGGACATTTTTGTGCTCTCTATTGATCTTAACATAAGGTGCAAGCTCCTTAATTTGGGCGCTAAGGCCTTTAGTGATTTGCTTCTGCTGATTCACCTTAGCCTTATCTCTTCTCATCTTCTCACCTCCTTCCTCAAGCTTTGTGTTTATCACCCTAAGCTTTTAATTCCATCAAAGTACCATTCTCTCACCTCTCTACAGGACTTTTCTTAAGTTCTTTCTTGCTGCATCTTTTTTCTTCTCTTTTCCTAACCCCTAATCATCTTTTAGATCTCCACTTAAATATCTCTTCCAGAAAGTCATCCTTAACTGTTGCTTTCCTTCTCCTCATGCCCAATTAGTAGTATTCCTCTTATATAAATACTTCTGTAGTATTCTTTATTTACCTTCTCATGACACTTATACTTTATTGAAAAACCCTGATCACATATTTTATTCAGTAGACTGACTGTAAGCTCTGTGATCATGGGAACCATATAGGGATACAGTAAATGAATGAATGCATGAATAAATGAATGATATGAAAGCCTGGCTAAAAATGATTTATAGTGGTTAGGAATATGTAATCATGGAGTATTTTGAGCAATGAAGAGATACTATGAAGGAGGCACTGCAGGAATAATGTAAAAAACTTGAAGTGATAAAAATACTCATTGCCCTAATCTAAACATGAGGTGATGTTTGTTACTGTGCTTTTAAGACTTTAATCATAAACTTACTATCAAATTTTGATAGGATAACAACACAAACTAACTTTTCTATTTCTACATTTCATTATGTATATTAGATTCTAAATGTTTAACTAGCTTTGCTTAGACTGCTGTGATTTGAAATATCATTTCCCTATATTTTCCCTCTTTTAACAGAACCCTCACAAGAGTGGTGATTTCTACTTCTGTGCCATATAATGTGTAGGAAATGAGGGAGAGACAGGAGGTAGTATGATCCCACAATTTTTGTCCGGAGAAAGTTTGGACTTAGTACCATTAGGTGAAGTCAGGAAAGGAGGAGGATGAGCAGATATTGAGGTAGAGTAATGAATTCAGTTTAAACACAATGAATTTTCTGTTCCAAGTAGTTCTACCTAGTAGACAGTTGGATATTTGGGTATTAAACTTAGGCTAGAGAAAATATTTGGGATTCCTCAATGTTATTTAACTAATGTTTTATTCAATGTATGTTTTAGTTGAAGTCATAGGCATGTATTAGAATGCCCAAGTTTATAGACCCTTGTGGATCCAGAGATGGAATTTTAGGGGGTCTCTTAATTCCCTCAAATTACATGCAGATTTGTGTAGGACTGTGTGTATTTTTAGACCAGCGTATAAAACTTATATCAGCTTCTTAGAGTGGCCTTAGACTCCAAAAAAGACTCAGTACAACTAGAGTAAAAAGAAAAACAGGTCAAAATCTAAAGCCTAGGCACATCAGTGTTTAAGGTATAGATAATGGAAAATAAGCCCAGGAAAGAGGTTAAGACCATAGCTTCTGGAATAAGACTTCCTAGATTCAAATAATGGCTCTGCTATTTACTAGCTGTATCACCATAGGCAAGCTGCTTACATTCTCTGTAGTTTCCTTACCTATAAGACAGAGATTAATAACATTTGTAAGGTTATTATAAGGATTAAATGAGCTAATGCATGAGATGTGTGTTGCACCATGTTTAACATATAGTTAATGGTCAATAAATCACTTATTTGCTGTTTTTAATGTAATCTTGACTCTACTGGCCAGCCCCACCAAACATGAGATTCTGCCTCTTTGAAGGGTTTTTCAGTGACAGATGGGGCCAGAATGAAGCAGAGCATCACCCCCAAAACCATGCTTACCACCTACATGGAAATCACCATAAGTTCGTAGGCTACAAGCAGCTGGCTTGAATAGACCAGATCAGAGTGAGGATAGGGCCATCTCTCTACCTAAAGCAGACAGACAATTGTGTAAGTTGATCTCTGCCACTTTTCTTTTTCCCTGCTCTCCCAGTAATAGAACGAGGACTTGGAATAAGAAGTATTTTAGAACTTCCTTTCTTGTAGAACCCCTCTGCACACTGAGACCTTCAAGGTACAAGCCTTAGTCTGCACTGAAGGAGAGAGAAAGCTTTGCATTGAACAATAAAGTTTTAAACTTAACTATTTCAAATTTTAATAACTGAAACTGGTGAGAAGATCATGGAATCTACTCTGGATGTCTTTAAGAGTTGAGAAAAGGAAGTTTTG
Organism: Hyperoodon ampullatus; assembly: GCF_949752795.1. NCBI lineage: Eukaryota > Metazoa > Chordata > Mammalia > Artiodactyla > Ziphiidae > Hyperoodon > Hyperoodon ampullatus. The sequence continues at coordinate 29,987,931 of NC_136920.1, read as the reverse complement.
ACATAGCATATTTGAAAGCAGTGACTAGAAAATAAACAAAATTGTTTCATATTTGTATACTAAAGAGTTCAGAGTTCTATATAAACTGCTTACATATGTAAAGAATGGCTAAAGAAACAGGAAAAATGGTAACAAGGAGTATCTTAAAAATGGGGGAGGGAGAGGGTAGTTCCAAAAAGAAAATTGTCCATAGCAATAGCTACAGTAGACAAAAATGATAAAGATTTAAAAGTGTCCCAGAAATTAGACAATTAGAAAGTCATCGGTGACTTTGAGACCAGTCTCAGTGGAATCATAGGGGCAGCTCATTTGGACTTTGATATTAAAGAAAAATTGATGATCCTGTTGTTTCTATCCATTAGGCTTCATTCTACCCCTTGGGGGCATTAATGAACAAGTGTAATTCCATTTCCATATGACAGCCCATCAAATATTTGAAGCCAGCTACCTTGCATCCCTTGGGTCTCTTTTTCTTCAAGGAAAATATTCATTTCTCATGCTTTCAAGTCCCTTCACCATCCTGGTCACTCCATTCAGAAGATGCTTTAGTTTGTGTAAATCCCCAAATGAAATATATTTTTGTCAGTCTGGTCGAGTACCATAGAATAGAATAGGACAATCATCTCTCTCAACCTAGGAATTAGACTATTAATTCAGGCCAAAACTACATTTGCTTTTTGGCAGTTCTGTCACATGATTATCATTTTTGCATGCCCAGTGTTATGAGGATTCATTAAATAGATTAATTAAATGCTTATTGTACAACTCAAAACTTTTTCACAGAATTGGTGATTTTCAGCTTGAAGAGCTTGAATTATTTTTTACTTTTTTTGCTAATCCCTCAATAGGTGATCTTCCTCCCATTAGTTTTTGCTGCCCCATAGGAACCTTTGAAAAAGTAGGGTTGATAAGTACTAAAGCGTGTGTGTGTGTGTGTGTGTGTGTGTGTCTATGATGGGACGTGTTTTCAGCCAAACTACAGTAGATCTGACTGATTTACAAGACAAGATAGATTTTTGTTTGTTGTTTTTCCCTTAATTAATTCTACAAATATTTACTGTGTACTGTGTGCCCAGTACTAGCGATATAACAGTAAGATGTGTTCTCTGCCATGAGGAAATTTTAACTTAGTGGGGAAATTTCGATAATGTGTATTAAATGCTAGTATAGGAGTTAACAGGATGCTCCAGGGCACTCTGATCATCTCACCCAGGCTTGAGGAAAGCTTCTCCAAAGGTGGGGTTACCTAATCTGGGTCTGGGAGGATTTGAGGGAATTAGCTAGCCAAAGAGGTGAAGTAATCTCTGCAAAGGTCCTGAGTTAAGATGCAGTATGGCTACTAGAGATAGTAATTTAAGATATGAGTGTAGATAAGATCAGTAGGGATTGTATGTATTTAAAAAAAAAAAAAGTCAAAACCCTTACTCATTTAAGAAGCTCCTGTGCAGCAACGAAGACCCAACACAGCCAAAAATAATAAATAAATAAATTTATTTAAAAAAGAAGTAGGTAAGAAAAGGGGAACTTTGCCATTTAGTTTAGTTGTTTTACCTCTTCATTAATGAGAAATCACTCAATATTTTTTGTTATCTACAAGTGAATGTCCATAGTTTATGCAGTACTTATCTGTATATTTTATTCCCTTACTGAGTATTATAATACGTGTCCTCAATTTTACAAATAATTATTTTTATTTTTCTAGTTAAATAGTTTACTTTTTTCTTTACTGAAAAGTTGTTAAATGACAATCATGTACATTTTAAAGGGAAAACAATAATCATGTACATTATTGCAACAAGTATTTTTATTTTTGCACATTAAACCCTCCTCTTTGGCCACAACCATGCAGAGCCTGTAGACCATGCTAAAGGATTTAGTTCTTTCTGCAAGGAGCAATGAGAAAACACTGAAAGGTTTTAAGTAGGGAAGTGACATGATCAGGTTTGTATTTTGAAAAGCTCACTGCTAAATTGAAGGAGGATTTGACTGGATGCAAAGGAGTAAGGGAAATTGCAGTCATCTAGGAAAGAGTTCTTGGTAGCAAAGCTAGGGGAGAGACGTCGTGGAGCAAAGTGAACAATTCCAAAAATACTTTGAAAATAAATTTAACAGGATTTTAGGCATGGGGAGAAGGGTGTATTGTTGAGAGAGAGAGAGAGAGAGAGAGAGAGAGAGACAGAGCGGGAGAGAGGGAAGAGGTATTAAGAATAAATCCTGGGGCTTCCCTGGTGGCACAAGTGGTTGAGAGTCCGCCTGCCGATGCAGGGGACATGGGTTCGTGCCCCGGTCCGGGAAGATCCCACATGCCACAGAGCGGCTGGGCCCGTGAGCCATGGCCGCTGAGCCTGTGCGTCCGGAGCCTGTGCTCCGCAACGGGAGAGGCCACAACAGTGAGAGGCCCGTGTACCGCAAAAAAAAAAAAAAAAAAAAAAGAATAAATCCTAATTTTCTAAAAACAGAAGGAGGACCACATCTGATGGAAGAAAATAATGAGTTTCTGAGTTCTGCCTTGGACATGTGGGAGCTGAGGCACTTTCGTGCTTCTGTATTTAATAGTAACAAAAGCCTGAAAGTGGCATGAAAAGTCCATAGTGGGGGAATGACTAAGTATTGTAAATTATGGTACATAAATTTACTGGAGTATTATGTACTCTTAAACATCATAGTTATAAGACTGTGACTCATGTGAGATTAAGAGAAAAAAGTTGGATACAAAATTCAGTAATAATTGTAACCATCCTACTGTATAGCATAGGGAACTATATTCAATATCCTGTGATAAACCATAATGGAAAAGAATTTTAAAAAGAATGTATATATGTATAACTGAATCATTTTGCTGTACAGCAGAAATTAATACAACATTGTAAATCAGCTATACTTCAATAAAATACTAAATTAGAAGGAAATCCAAAAAAGAGGGGATATATGTATAGCTGATTCACTTTGCTGTACAATAGAAACTAACACAACATTGTAAAGCAACTATACTCCTATAAAAATTAATTGAAAAAAAAAATAAAAACAGAAAAAAATGGATGAGGTACTCACATGGAAAATAATAATAATTGTAACCATATGAGAAAATATCTACAGAAAAAGTGCTAAAAGGAAATACAACAAATTTTAGAAATAATTCTATGAGTGTGATGGATGGCAGGTGAGTTTCTAAAAATTAAAATTTTCCATGTTGTAAAAATATCAACCTCAGAAGTTAAAATTTTTACTATCAGACTTGTTTCTTCCATCATTGATTTATAATGACCTTGGTTTATATGGTTGCTTTTGTAAACTGATTTAATGGTAATTATTTAAGATAAAATCAATTCTTTTTTTTAAACGTGACTTTCTATTTCTAAAGTTTAACAGAGACAAATTCTTAGTTATATAAAATGAGTGTTTTTTCCCGTGTCATAGCTGTAATGATCCATAGGTAGTGCTGGTCATCTCATCCACTTGTCTCTGCTGGCTTTTCCACCTGTTGACTGTAAACCATGCAGAGGTGTTGAAAGCATTTTTCTTTTCCTTTGTGCACAAAAACTTTCATAAAATGCTCCTAAATCCTAATCAAGCCCATTTTGTGTCTTTTAGACTTACAGATTTTAACTTCGTGGTAGGTAGTATCAAAGAACTGGCTATGTTCTTTATATAAAATCAATCTTCATGTAAATCTACTATACTTATGATCGTGGATTTGCTCTAATATTCTGTGCTGAAAAGGTTTACATACAAGCTACCACATGGTATTTTAGCTATGCCATAGGAAATTATTTTCATAAACCACCTTTACTGAATTATAATTTACATACAATAAAATAGACCCATTTTAAGTATATATTTTAGTGAGTTTTTACAAATGTATATACTCATGTAATCACCACAACAATCAAGATATAAAACATTTCCATCATCCCCCCCAAACATCCTCATGCCCAAAATGTTTCCTGGCCCCCAAGCACCTAACATCTTTCTGTCACTAGAGTTTAGTTCTGCTTTCTTTAGAATACCACATTAAGGCAATCTTACCATACACACTTTTTGTGTCTGGCTTTTTTCACTTAGTTTAGTGTTTTTGAGATTCATCTGTGTTGTTGCCTATATGTCAGTAGTCAGTTTATTTTGTTGTTGAGTATTATTTCATTTGTGAATGTACCATTTGTTTTTCCATTCACTGGTTGATGGACATTTAAGTTATTTCCAGGTTTTTGTCTGTTACATAAAAAACTGTCCAAGATATATGTACTGCAAGTATTTTCTCTCTGTAGCTTGCCTTTTCATCTTCTTATTGGTGTCTTTTCAAAAGAAAATATTTAAAATGTTTATACACTTCAAGTTATCCATTTTTTTTTCTATTGTGACACATGCTTTCCTGTCTTATTTAGAAATATTTGTCTACTCCAAGGCTGCAAAAATTTTCCCTGTTTTTTTCAAATAGTTTTATTGTTTCACCTTCTATATTTAGTTTTATGATTCATTTCAGCATATTTGAGTAGTAGTATGAGATAAGATTGAAATTTTCTTGTTTGCTTGTTTGTTTTTATCCCAATTGAAGTATAGCTGATTTTCAATGTCATGTTAGTTTCAGTTGTACAGCAAAGTGATTCAGATACATATATGTATACATACTTTTTCAGATTCTTTACCATTATAGGTTATTACAAGCTATTGAATATAGTTTCCTGTGCTATACAGTAGGTCCTTGTTGTTTATCTATTTTATATATAGTAGTGTGTATCTGTTAATCCCAAACTCCTAATTTATCTCTCTTCCCCCAACCTGCAAATTTTTTTTGTTTTTTGATTGAGTGTAGTATGAGGTAAGAGTGAGGGTTTTGTTGTTTTTTGCATATGGGTATCCAGTTATTCCAAGACCATTTGTTGAAAAAGAATTATTTCTCCACCTTTGTCAAGAATCAGTTATGTGGGTTTATTTCTGGTCTCTCTATTCTTTTACATTGATCTATATTTATAGCCTTTGGTCAAATCTGTATTGCCTGGATTGTTGCAGCTTTATAATAAGTCTTAAAATCAGATGGTATGTCTTCCAACTGTGTTCTTTTTCAAATTCATTTGGTTACCTAGGACCTTTGAATTTCTATGTAAATTTAGAATTAGCTTGTCAGTTTCTCCAAAAAACTTACTGGGGCTTACATTGACATTCTATTAAATGTATAGATTAATTTGGAAAGATTTGAGTCTTGCATCCCATGACCATGATATATCACTCCATTTATTTAGGTTTTTTTATACTTACTCTCAGAATGTTTTATACTTTTCAATTTGGAGCTAGTTCATGCACATATTTTGTTAAATTTATTCAAAATATTTCATGTTTTTGGAATCCATTAAAATGGAATTTATAAAATTTTAGTTTCTAATGTTTGTTACTAGTTTGTAGAGGTACAGTGATTTTTATATATTGACTTTACATGCTACAACCCTGATAGCCTTGGCTTGTTAGTCCTACTAGCTTTTTGGTAGATTGCTTAAGATTTCCTACATATGTGATAATGTTTGCAAATAAAGACTGTTTTACGTCATCTTTTCCAATCTGTATGCCTTTCATTTCTTCTTGGTTTATTATATGCTTCAGACCTTCTGAGCAATATTGATTACAAGTGGTGAGAGTGGATATACTTTCTTTGTTCCTAATATCAGGAAGAAAGCATTCCATCTTACCATTCTGTTACCTGTAAGTTTATTATAGATACCATTTATCAGGTTGCAGAGGTTTCATTTTATTCCTAATTTGCCAAGAGTTTGTATTATGAATTATTGTTGAATTTTGTCAAAATTTTTTTGTGTCTATTTAAATGATCATATGGTTTTACTTTATTTATTTTTTTTTTTTTGCGGTACGCGGGCCTCTCACTGTTGTGGCCTCTTCTGTTGCGGAGCACAGGCTCCGGACGTGCAGGCTCAGCAGCCATGGCTCACGGGCCTAGTCGCTCCGCAGCATGTGGGATCTTCCCGGACCGGGCACGAACCCGTGTCCCCTGCATCGGCAGGCGGACTCTCAACCACTGCGCCACCAGGGAAGCCCAGTTTTACTTTTTTAATATGTCATTATGGTACAGTGATTTTTAAAATAAAAAACCAACTTGGCATTTCTGTGATAAACCCCACTTAATCATAGTATATCATATTATTCTTTCTTATTACTAATGAGTTTTGGTTGGATATTTTAGAAATTATTTTCATAAATGTTCATGAGGCATATTAGTCTGTAGCTTTCTTTTCCTGTGATGTCTTGGCCTAGTTTTGGTATCAGAGTAATTATGGCATTATAAAATGAGTTCTGAAATATTTCTTTCCAATTTTTCCTTTTTTCTGAAAGATTACTTGTAAGATTGGTATAATTTCATCCTTAAATGGGCTATTTTTCCCTCAGTTTTATTGAGATATAATTGACATACAGCACTGTATAAGTTTAAGGTGTACAGAACAACCATTAGACTTAATACGTCATGAAATGATTAGCACAATAAGTTTAGTGGACATTCATGATCTCATGTAGATACAAAATTAGAATAATAGAAAAACATTTTTTTCCTTGTGATGAGAACTCGTAGGATTTACTCGTTTAACAATTTTCATATATAACATACAGCAGTGTTGATTTTATTTATCATGTTGTAAATTACATCCCCAGTACTTATTTATCTTATAACTAGAAGTTTGAAGCTTTTGACTGCCTTCATCCAATTTCCCCTACCCCTACTCTCCACCTCTGGTAACCACAAATCTAACACTACGTGTTTAATTCTTGTGACATGAAAGTAATGAGGTGTGAGTTTACAACTGGTTGGTAGGGAATATGGCCATTTTAGAGCTGCAGTACCTGAGAAAATCTTAGTAAAGAAAAACCAAATCTCTGATTTTTTAATATAATCATACATAACCTTCTAAATTTTATGGATATCGGAGGTGGGGTAGTAGATGGAGAATGATTTTGGAATCAGAAAGACTCTGTTAAAAGTACCTACTTCCCATTGATTATCTAGATAAGTATTTTAGCCTATCTAACTGTACCTTAGGAAGACAGTTATTGCCCCACCTCATAGACTTGTTTTAAGGAGAAAAGAATATAAAAACATCCTACCATAAATATCCTAGTATATGGTAGGATTCTGACTATAATTTTTTTCTTTCTTACAGAAGAGGATAAATATAATATTTATTCTCCTTTGCTCTTCAAGTATTTCCTGGCAGAAGGAATTGTCACTGGACATACTTTGTTAGTTGCATCTGCAAAAGAAGACCCTGCTGACATTTTACAGGTATAGAGTATACTAATTCAATATTGCATTTTGAATATTTCACAAAAAAATATTGTTTATCTATATGTAAATAAGATGTATTTGTGTATGTACAAACTATATTTAGATACATTAATGGGACCACACATGTATTTTTTTCTCTTAAAGAGAAGTATCAAATTTATTTGAACATATAACCTCATTTTAAAATTAGTTCTTGGACAGTTTTTTTAACTTAAAATTTATGTCACGGTGAGGAAATATTAATAAGCTATTTAAAACTGACAATAAACAAAATTACTATTAAGTAATGATATGAGCACTTTATAAACTATTTAAAAATCTAGGTAAAGAAAAACAACTGCAGAATATTGTCAGATATTACATTACCAGTATTCCAAAGGTGTAAGTCAGAAGAAAGATAGAGAAATTAGAAGTACTCATTTATTAAAATTATTTTGCTTTGAGAATGCCAGAAAGTATTCCCTTCCAAGAAATAAGCAATAATACTAAAATATGTGCTTGAAATAGTATATCTTTTTTACGCCAAAGCATACTTTTCACCTCAGAGAAGACAATTCTGACTTTTAGAATTCTTAATTTCTTTGTACAGAACAGGAACTCACTTTTAAGCCATTATTTGATTAGAATTCATAATCTAAAATCATTTTCTCTCAGAGGATGTTTTCATTTCACTGTGTAGTTTGCAAAATGACAAATGACTAAGTCATTTATAAAAAATTTGTAGAATAATAAATACTAATTTACAATAACTATCAACAGACACCAACAAATTTCTACACCCACATATAAAAATTACTATAATACTGAGATCAAAACTAACATGATTGGGGCTTCCCTGATGGCGCAGTGGTTGACTCAGTGGAAGCCTGACCATTTATTTTTAATGTCTTAAAAGTTTCTCTTGCTCTAGCCTAGCATAGGTGTATTTAACTGAAGAATGTATTCTAGTGTCATTAGATCTATTTTACTTTCTCTTGTGCACTTAGAATGTATTATCAAAGACATTATAATTACTCCACAAAAACCTAATTGTCTTAAGCATTAGATTTACTTAATATAACATTGCAGATTTGATGCTGCATTTTCAAAGTTATCTCATTCTTCTATTTATAATGAGTAGCCTAGAACAAGTTGTTTTTATTTGAATAGCAAGTTTGCTTTACATGACAAGTGAATATTTATCAATAACGTACTCAGTGAAGTTAAATATTAAATTAATTATAAATTTGAGTGTGTGATCCTCAGGAACAATTTATCTTCTTTGATTTTAATGCCATTATTTGCTTTTAACTAAAATCACTTGTATAGATGAGTAATGAAATTGTTTAAGGCTGTATATGCTAAATAATATGCACACACAACATTTCCCTACATTAAAAAACTTATTTAGTGATTCATTTTTAAACTATTTTAATTTTGATTATGTTCTTGTATTTCATGCACCTCTACTCTGAAGATATATCTAGCTTTTGAGTTAATAGAATCTTCACTCATCAGTAATGTTTCTTTTCTTTTTTAAAAAAATAATTTTAAAAATGTTCATTTGATGGGGAAATACCGCTTTGTTGCACGTTTCTTTGTTTACAGCAAAGCAGAATATTTTCCCCTATGGTTTTTAGCCTTCTGTGTTTCTTTCTTATTTTTCATAGTAGGTTTTTGTCTCTGTCTATTTTTTTCTCATTGCTCTGTACGAGCTCTTTACATATTTTAGTTAATGTCCCTGTATTATATACAAGGATCCTTGTTTTGCACATTCTCAGGATCTAAATCCCTGAAGTTACAAGGTTGCATTGGAAAACCAAATTTGCCAAAACATAAAAATAGCCCTCCTATAAATTTTAGGCTGCCCTCCTAAAAATTTTGCCCCTCTGCCCACATCCCTCACATGTAATACTAGTGTATTTTTTCACCCTTCATCATTAGATTTGTGGGTTGGTCTGTTCCTGTTAGCCATATGTTAAATATTCTTGAGTATAATGCAAAACAATTTCAAAATTTGCCAAAGATGCAAAATTTCCTGAGGTTGGTCAAAGTGACTGTGGAGAATTGTTTGAATCCCATGCAAGGCTACTGGCTAATGAGAATGTAGAAGGATTCAGCCAGTTAAGAAAGCAATGTTTCTTAAATTCTTAATCTTATCATCTTGTATTTCTTACATGTTTAATATGTAACAGTAAAACAATATTTGACTTAAAAGAATAATATGCCATTCTCATTTTTATATAAGGAAGTACAAAAAGTATTGTTTTTAATAGATACAAAATGTTTAATGTTTAGTGTTCACACATTTAAAGCAGACTGGATGAGAAAATTATGGCTGATAAAAATTTCAATTATGTATATTCTTCATAATACCAGTATATAGACAAAATTTTTAACATTTCTGAGAAAAATGAACAAAATATTTTTGTAGTTTAAAGTGAGATGTTGAATACTAATATAGAGAAGTAGAATTTCTGCACCTATAAGAGTAGGTATAGATATTATGTATTTTTTTACATAATGTTCAGTTGGGATTTCAGTGTGCCCAGCTCAGAGATATACTGAAAACTTATTTGTTTCAAACAGCCCCAAAATGAGTGACCAAAACCCAAGGCATTAACAGTGTTTAGAGATACAATGTAGGGAGAAAATGCTATAATTGCTTAGTTTTAATTTTATGATGTATGATTGGAGATTTCTGGAACCTATAACCAAGGCAAATATTGCTGGTACAAGAAAAGGGAAAAGACAATCTTATAGACCATAATTATCTTAAAACTGTGTATAACTAAAAGACAAGTAAAGGATAAAAGCTGCCTAAAATATATTATGTAACCACCCAGCAATTTATCCATCATCCTTTGGAAGCATTCATGCCTACTGTAGTCAGAGCTTCTGGAAGTCAGCATTAAGATATAACACTGAAAAGTTACACCCCTTAGAAAATCCTATAGAACAATATACATGATGTTGTTAAAGCTTTTAAAAACACTTATGGTAAGTATTTTTCAGTTAACTTTTTTATCTAAAAGAATTTTCTTGATCATCTCAAATATAGTGATGGGTATTCTCTATGTAAACTTTCTATGGAATGTTTTCTAATATAGCAAAATTACATTTTTATGTTAAAATATTTAAACATTTATCAGTAGATCAGCTGATTTTTTTATGAAATGAAAAATTATATACACACATGCACACCCAAACATTTCTTAAGAACTTGAAAGTGCTAAGATTTCTCTATTATTTATATCCTTTTCATAATTTTTAACAATATGATGGTATGTGTTAATACATTTAGAATTAAAGAAAGTAAAATTTCAGAAGTAAATTTAAATGCTGTTTCATAATATGCTAAAGTCAGTTTCAAAAACTTAATTTGAATATTTTTTTAGTGATGACATGCCAGGTAGGTAATATTCATTCAGGAAGAGATATCTAATATCTAGAGCAAAGGGTTAATTCTTGACTTGTTGCATTAACTTTTTGAGTTACCTGTTATATACACTATGCACTAACATCAGCCACAGTTAGAACAAAGTGGGAGGTTAGAATGCTTTTAAGGACCTTCAAAGTTGTATTTTTTAGTGTGTACCCAGGATAGGTACCTGGTTACCAGCAGGGGTGTCCCAACTACCTTGATGTTTATTAAAGGATTTAGCATATAATATTTTTAACATCAAACATAAATAAATAGTTCAAATTTAAAATCAATTATGGTGAAATTTCCCATATTTACTATTGAGAAAATCTTTCATATTGAAAATGAATTACTTTACAATAATCTATGTCATGGTATGAGTTTCAGTTCATTAAAAATAAACCATATGATATTTGATGAATTAATATAGTAATAAGATACTTGGTAACAAAGTAATGAAGTATGAATATTTAGTCTAACATCTTCAGAATTCTTTTTCACGGACTTTAAATCCATAAGTAAAAGTTAAAAGTGTATCTTAATAATTGGAAAGCATTATTTTAAATCCCAAAATATCAGCCTTTTACCCAAATACTGAACTCATTTGTTAAGATCTTATTCACTGTACCTTGTATCTTTTCCTTTACTTGATTCCTTGGTTTTAATTGAGATCAGAGATATTGATTTAGAGTTAGATAAAGCAGTATTATTTGCTAACAATGTAAAGTTTGAGTTACTGTTAAAAAGGTTTCTTTTCCTTCTGTCAGTTTGGTGTCAAGATTAAGTCTGTTTGCTATCCATCTGTTATTTACTGATCATGGAACAAGAATTAGAAATCTAGTGAGTAGTCAGTTTGCTCTTAGTACACTGTAGTACAGTCTGGTCTTTCTGAGTACATAGAATACAAAAATGTCTCAGATCCAGCCCATGTTTTTTTTCAGTGACAAAAATTGAAACAACTATAAAAATGAAGTTAACGAAACATCCCTTGGTTGGCCAAATATATCATTGAACATTTTTAAAATTATATTCATCTCCAAAGTTGTAGTTTTATGATTCAGAACAAAAGTAATACAACATGCTATAAATAATTAAAAATTATTTTCTGACCCATCTATATTCCACTTTGCAAGCTTTATGCATACTCAACACCTTATACATTACACATTTTCCCACACATTTTTACTTTTTCTAGCCTGTATAATATTTAATGTACATCCTATCAAAACTACTTTATCACTGTGTATCTTTTGTCCATAATATAAATACAAATATTAAAAGGTCTTTGAAGGCAGAGCTATAATCAGAATATGTTCCCTTCACTTCTTTGTCAACATTTTATTTGTTCAGAAAATTATTAGGCTATCTATAAGCTTTTCAGTGCTAGTTGAGCCAGAAATTTGCTGTTTGACCCTAGGGTTCCCCTCTTTTTTTTCCCTCCCTAGCTACTTGTGAGAGCTTATTTAAAATTCTGAGTTCTCCCCTGGCAGCCACAGTTCGAGTTTCTTTGGCAAATTAAAAAGACTAAGAAAAAACATGCAAAAGCTCAGTACTGTTTCCAGTGACCTACATTTGTAGGCAGCTTTTAAAAGATGGTATGTGCCTTATTTTCCAACGAGGAAATGAAAGATAAGATAAAAAATATAAAGGAAAATAAACCCACCTCTCTGTCACTACCTAATGAGAAGTTTTTGATATAACACTAAAATAAGCACACATTTGGCATTGATGTTTGTGCATCAGTCAACAAAAGAAAGGAATTTTGCATGCAGAAAAGTGGCCTAAGTTATATAGCAAAATGCCACACTGTGTAATAGGATATTTATCCTTAAGAAGATGAAATATACTTCGAATCTGAGCTTAGATTTTAATTTCTGTGTTGCTGCTTAACTAGCTACAGGACCTTGCACAAGTCACTTAACCTTTCATATTAAGATAGGGATGATATCCTGCCTACCTTATTCCAGAGTTCCAAATTAAAAATGAAATATCTGGAGTTTTGCTTTCTAAATCTTAAAACACCTATTCCAGCCCTAACACTTACTTTAAAAATTTTATTTTGAACCCATAAAAAAATGAATGGTTGTGAATACTTGATGGGTTTGCTATAGGCAAAAGAAATGTTTAAATCTTAAAACTATTATTAGTTTTATCATTCTTGGAAAAGAAGCCACATAAAGTCAGCATTGGGAATATTAGACATAGGGTTCATTTTTCTTTTGAATACTTTTTCTGAAAAAGTATTCAGAAGAGAAAGTATTCAATCCTTTTGGGGGTGGATAAATGACTTCAAAATTTGAAAACCAGAGCCATTCAAACTAAAAGAAAATCAGCCTCCCAAATTAACATGTTGTCCCATTTAATGAAACATTAAAGGATACCATGGAAGGAGAAAGGCTGTATACTACCAAGGATCATAAATTAAATAGACAGTCTGTGAAGATTTATTATGTACAAAAGGATAACTCTACTGTTGAAAACCCCCCAAATATAGGGCTATTTCTCCAGCTAGTGTTGGGATCATTCTTTCAGTGTTTCTTTTCTAATTTAAGTTTTGTTCACCAGAAACTGACAGGCGGTTGCAGAAAAGGGCCTTAGTTCCTCACGTCCATCTTTTCACATTATGATGTATTAACAAAATCAGAGGCATTTGAAACGTGCTTATTATTTTTGTAAAATATTCTCACTACAGTTTGTGTGTGCATACATGTGAGTCTGAAAGTCTGTGCTAGATTTCAGAAACATGGTAGAGAGCATTAAAATGAAGACTTAAATTGGAAGTAGAAAACAGATCTGAAACTATGAAGTGAAGCTTCTTACCTTGCATCTCTTAATTAAAACAGACTAACATACAGGGTGCTATAGAATTAAAGAAAAACTATTTTATGCTTTTACCCAGTTACCTCTACTTCTCAGTAGTCAATGAACAAAAAGAGAATGAGTTCTATTCTACTAACACCAAATATACTACAGAAAACAGTTTTCAAATTTAATAAAAATAAAGTGATATCCAGTTTCATTTATACCCCACAATACCCTAAGGATTTTTGTTTGTGACACTTTCCATAAGCTGGGTTTATTCTGGAAAAAAAAAATCACATCAAACAAATAAAACCAGTCACTTGTTGTGTGCTCCTGAGTTAGGAATTTAACTGATCAGGACCCCTTAAATGAAGGTAATGCCTGATTTCATTCCTAATTAAGATTTCTTTGACAATAGATATCCATGAAACTTTAGAATACTTCTTTTCCAACAATGTAAAGATTTAGTAAATAATTATAAGATTATTTTCACTTTCTTAACTTTTAAAATAATTATATTTAGAAATGTTTTAGTTACATCGGTTTTTAGAAATTAGTTTAGTTTATATTCAATAAAGAGACTTAATACTTAAAGGAATTTCGTAGGAATTCTTTGCCAACATAAGAATCCTTTTATAACTTATTATTGCATAACTTGTTTGCTTAATGTAGATTTTCATATGTCATATTTTCTTAAAACAGGTTAATATACACCCTTATATAGTAAACATTTACTAAAAGGAGTTATTACATATGATCTCACTAATAACTAAACCTGTTAATACCAGTGAGTAAGTGGAAAGTTTAGTCTACTTTTTAAAACAATTCACAAAATGTTTTGTAATCAAGATATGTCCTATTATAAGGACATTGTTCACCATTCACTATTCTTTCTATAACTAGGGACATAATATATATAAAACTATACATATATACACATATACATGTGTGTATGTATACACACATAATACATATACACACACAGAAGTTCACATTTTTAACAATAGTCGTTACCTAATTAGTAGCTCTCTTTACTTTAACTTGTAATATCTCTCTGAGTATGAGTTTTATTGGTTGTGCAGTCAGAGCCAGATTAAACACTGACAGCATTGAATATAAGAACCTTACTTTGTAAAAAAACCTAGAAAGGAAACCTCCAATTTTTATGGATAAAAGTATTAATAGATTCCAACAGTGCATTCTTGCCTCTCTATAAGTAAAAACATGGTGCTTTTATTTTAAGCTTTCTTCTTAAGAAGTCAGTTTGAAGTAAAGAGACTACTTTGAAGGAATATGTAATATAGCTCTTATGTTTTGATTTATAAAATCATAAATTCTGTATCTAAGTTGATCTATTGAGGAAAATTGATAAAATTAATATAGACCTCATGGAGACTTGTTCTTAACAGCTTGACAGTTTTGAGTTTTTTTATATATGTGAGAAAATAATTACAGAAGCTAATATTAGAATGCCAAGACACTCAGTGCATTTCTCCTTAAACTCCTTTTAAGTCAATGCCATCAATAGACAGTACTGAAACCTGTGGCTGCTTTGGTCCAGACTAGGAGTGCTGTTTATTGTATTAGCAGGCATATTGCTAGGACCTAGATAAGGAATGTAAATTTGCCTGTACCTCATTTTCCCATTCTCACTACTACATTGCAGTAGAACTCAGAGGTTAATACATGTCTAAATTGCTTTGAGATCCTTCTATGACTGGTGCTCTTAAAAATGTGATGGTTTAGAATGTAATGTTTTAAAATAATTAAATTATATTTGCATTTATTTGAAGATATTATTAAACTTAGTGCAACTCTTTCTCTTCATTTCTGAATACTTCTAGTGCAGACTTCCATTTCCTTTTCTTCATGTATCCTGCTCCTTCCCTCTATCTTAGTCAAGAAAATTGAAAGAGAGGTTTTTCCAGCCTTCTCAACACACTTCTGGTTTACATTTTAAGGAGAAACGTGATTTGCTTGCCTAATTACAAGCATCAGTTTTGTCAGTAGCTTAACCTGAGAGTTTAGTTAAACTAATTTTTTATGCTGATGTGAAAGTGTTTTTCACCATCCTTCTTGTAATAGCAGTAATTTTTCTATCTTTATATTCAAGAAAAAATATCTGAAATTGTACTAAGATGTCCCCTAATCTGTACTGCATTCGGTTTAAAACAAGATAATTCACTCATTACTAATCTTAAAATCTCTGAGTTTTAAAAACATGTAACATCAACTACACCCCAGGACCTTCTAACTTACTCCCTGCAGTCTACATTTCTGAATGCTTTTAATAATTAAAGTCACTCCTTCCCCCATACTTTTGAATAGTTAAATGAAGATAATGTGGAGAACATACCTTTACTAAATAAATATTCAGGTTAAATATTTGGACCATATTTGTATTCAAATTATGATAATCAGTAATATCTTTGGATTTGTTTCTCTTTCCAACTTTCAGAAAATAAGTATTCCCTCCAAAAACCCCCATAAATCAACAAAGTAATATACTTACTGATACAATATAATATACTTACTGATACGTGCATAATGCTTAAGTAGTATTAATTATACAGTTACTGAAACCTGCAAGGATCAAAAGATTTTATTTTTAAGAAGGATTTCTCATGCTGCATGGATTATGTTGCT
Source organism: Hyperoodon ampullatus (assembly GCF_949752795.1). Taxonomy (NCBI): domain Eukaryota; kingdom Metazoa; phylum Chordata; class Mammalia; order Artiodactyla; family Ziphiidae; genus Hyperoodon; species Hyperoodon ampullatus. Next base: position 29,971,798 of record NC_136920.1, on the reverse strand, counting down.
ACATAATAGCTCAGTAGTACTTCTGCTGAATTGTAAAATAGCTTAGAGAGGAATATGATGCCCATAGTTGGTGTAATGCATTGGTAATTAAGAGGGTGGGAGGTTAAGCTTCATTAACTGCTGAGGGATTGTATCTTGAGTTTTATTATGCCCTAGAGAACACAAAAAGTGAGAAGGGTCAAACTGTTGGAATCAGATTTTGCTTGTGCATCTGCCAAAACAAAGACCACAAAATAATAAAGCAGTAAGCACAGAATGACATGAGTTGAAAAGGGAAGAAATATATCTACAGCATCTTATGGATAAGGATGTGTTTCTGGTGAAAAAAATAAAACTTAAATACTGGAGTATACTTTGGTATTGAAAGTTTGTAATAATTTTGTTTCATATAGCTTTTTAAAAAAGTCGAATAGTTGTTTTTGTCCAGAGGTATTGCCAATTTCTTTATTCTTGTTGATTTTCTAACTTGATGTATTTGATTAAAAGAGAGACAGACACTTTATACTTTCCGTACTATCTTCTGTGGGGAACTTATGATGCCTGCTTTTTATTTTTATTTATTTATGATCCTTGTTACCAAATGTATGTGAACTGTAAGCACCGCATTGCAGAAAAGAACAAAAAATTGATGTATATTCTTCCTCTTAGGAAACAAGGATATCACAACCATATTTGATGTGTTCTATTGGTACACTGGGTTAGAAATCAAGATGGGGGATTTTCGAAAGTATGAGGGAGGATGCTGATCTGTGATTGACGGCTGTAATAGTTGATTATTAAAGAGCTTATTCTTAGCATTCTCTCAAAATAGACATTTTATCAAAACATCAATTAAATTTTTTGTTTGATTAGATACAGGCATTGCAACAAATGGTAGAGATTACAGATACAGTGGTCATCTCTGATAGAGTCAATGATTCACTGTGAGCAGGGTAGGTGATGGCATACTTCAAAAATTTTAGGGCTTACAAATATAACAACATATTGAATGCAAACTCTTACAGAAATTTCTGAATATTAGAAGACAAAAGTACCAGAATATTTTTTTCCCAAAAAATGTCATTTCTTGGTATATCTAATCATTCATTTTCACTTGAAGAGAACAGGAAAATAGATTTCATTTCTTACATTCCCTCCATTCCTCAGTATCATGTCACATTTTTAGTTCCTTCCTTTTCTTCATTTTTGGTCCTTAACTTTCTTGTTCTGCTTTTTATTCTCTTTGCAGCAAGTCTTTTTTCCCACCAGTTTTATTGAGATATAATTGACATATAACGTATTATTTTAAGGTGTACAATATAATGTTTTGATATATGTATATATTGTGGAATAACTGCCACAATAAGTTTAGTTAACATCCATCACATCACAGTTACAATTTTTTTCTTGTGATGAGAACTTCTAAGATCTACTCTCTCAGCAACTTTCGAATATACAGTAGAGTATTGTTAACTATAGTCACCATGCTGTACCTTTATCATGTACAGAAATTATTTATCTTATAACTGGAAGTTTGTACCTTTTGACCACCATTGCCCATTTCCCTGCTTCTGGCAACCACCAATCTATTCTCTATTTTTAAGAGGTCAGATTTTTTAGATCCCACATATAAATGAGCTCATATAGCATTTATCTTTCTTCATCTGACTTATTTCAGTTAGCATGATGCCCTCAAGTCCATCATGTTGTCACAAATGGGAGGATTTCCTTTCATTTTTTTATGGCTGAATAATATTCTATATATTAAACATTTTCTTCATTCATCTGTTGATGGATACTTAAGTTGTTTCTATGTCTTGACTATTATAAAAAATGCTACATGACATGTGGCTACAGATATCTCTTTGATATAATGATTTCATTTCCTTCAAATATATACCCAGAAGTGAAATTCCTGGATCATATGGTAGTTCTATATTTAATTTTTTGAGGAACTTCCATACCGTTTTCCATAGTGGCTGCACCAATTTACATTTCCACCAACAGTGTACAAGGGTTCCCTTTTCTCCACATCCTTGCCAAAACTTGTTATCTCTTATCTTTTTTATGACAGCCATCTAACAGTTATATAAAATAAAATACATTAAAAAAATTTTATGCTTGATAAACAATATATATGTCTTCATTGTATTAAAAAGTGTTACCGTTTTTTATTTTTACACTTTCTACCTCTTTATTCCTTTTTTATACTGCTGAATTATATCTTCAAATAATTTTTTCAGAAAAGGTTTGTGGTAGGTAAGCTTTTGAAACACTATATACCTTTTAAAAAATATTTTGCACTTATGGTTAATAGGCAGTTTTCCTGGATGGAAAATTCTAGGTTTAATATCAGATTTCCTTGTATTTTGAAGACATTTTTTCTTTGTCTTTTAAAATCCAGTGTTGCTGAGATATCTAATGCTAATCTATTTCTTGGCCCCTAGTAACCTCTAATCTGCTTACCATCTTTATAGTTTGCTTTTTGTAGAATTTTACATATGTGGAATCATGTAGTATATAATATTTTGTATCTGGCTTCTTTCACTTAACATAATGCTTTTTAGATTAACCATATTCCTATATATATCAGTAGAGTTTCTTTCTTTAACTGATTTTTTTATCCATTTACCAGTTGATGGACACTTGGGTTTCCACTTTTGACTATTAAATGAAGTTGTGTGAACATCCACGTACATGTCTTTGTATGGACATGTTTTTATTTATCTTTAGCAAATACCTAAGATAATTACTGGATCATATTGAAAGTTTCACTTTTTAGAGAAATTTCCAGACTCTGCTCTAAAGTACCTGTGCAATTTTGCATTCTCACCAGCATTGTATAAGAATTCCAGTTGCCTGCTTTTTTTAACATTTATTGTGACCATTTTTTGAATTTTATTTTAACAATTCTCATGCACACATTGTCCACTTTGTAAGAGAATAGTATGAAAGAAGGTTCAAAGTACAATCATATCTTCTTTCTGAGATATTTAAGGGTTAACTGAGAGGTCTATGGATGCATGCTGCCCTGAGCCAGGAGAGGGAATTAACTAGTCTTCAATGACTGAGGAAATAATTGTAGAGAAAGTAAGGAGGAGGCAGAGCTGAAAGGGAGAAAAGAAGAAAGAAAGACAATAACCTGACTTATTATGTACTTTGAGTTTGACATGCAGTCAAACATTCAGGTAGAATATTCAGAAGGCAGTTAAAAATCTAGGCCCAGAAATTGCAGAATGATTGGAAACAGAAATTTGTTAGCGATCATTTATTTCACCCTCAAACATTTATTGAATGCTTATTGTGTGCCAGACACTGTTATGGACTGAATGTTTGTGTTCCCCCTAAAATACATGTTCTTCTCGCATGCAAAATACATTTAGTCCAACCCAAAAACCAATAGTGAACCTGTGAAACCAGGTAAGTTATGTGCTTCCATAATACAGTGGTGGGACAGGCATAGGAGAAACATTCCAAATCCAAGGGAGAAATCAGAAAGAAGGAATGGATGATGGATCCCAAGCAAGTCTAAATTTTAACAAAGCAAATTTCATTAGATCTTAAGGCCCCAGAATAAGTCTCTTTGGTTCAGTCCTTTGCCCTCTAGGCCCACTGGGGTAGCAACATCATGCCTCTTCAGCTGGGCGGGGCACCCTTTTAAACTGAGGTGGGGGCAGCCTTATCCCTCAGGCCTGTGCACTTCAGGCCTGTGGTGGGAGTGGCAGCCCTGATGATCTCTGAATCAGTTTTGGGGTCCTTATTCTCTTTTCTTTCTTTTTTTTTTTTTAAGTTTTTTTTTGATGTGGACCATTTTAAAAGTCTTTATTGAATTTGTTACAATATGCTTCTGTTTTATGTTTTGGTTTTTTTGGCCGCGAGGCATGTGGGATCTTAGCTCCCCAACCAGGGATCGAACCCACACCCCCTGCATTGGGAGGTGAAGACTTAACCTCTGGACTGCCAGGGAAGTCCCTTTTCTTGAAGGATAGCACATGTTTGAAACCAAATAACTCTGTGATCTTGTCCTGTAAAGTCAAAGAATTCCTTAATTCCATCTTGCCTTCTGTAGTCCCTTTAGTTCAAACTGGCTTCTGTGAGATAACTGATTAAGCCTATTCCTGGCTTCTGTGAGATAACTGATTAAGCCTAAGAGTTGTACCCATGATCTCTTTATCAAATTATTATTCAGCCAAACCCTTAGTGTACTTTAAGAACAAGCTTTCTTATTTTTTGCAATATTGATAGGTTGAAAATTTTTCAAATCTTCAAGTTCTGGTTCCTTTTTGCTTCTTTAATTTATCTCTTTCCTTTTGTATTTTACTATAAGCATTCAGGAGGAACCAAGCTGTTCAGATATTTGCTTAGAAATCTCCTCAGCTAAATATTCAGTTTCATCACTCACAAGTTGTACCTTCCACAAAACAGTAGAACATAGTTCAGCCAAGTTTTTTGCCACTTCATAACAACGATAACCTTTCCCCAGTTTCGAATAATATGTTCCTCATTTCCTTATGAAACTTCAACAGAATTACACTTAACATCCATAATTGTAGCATGTACCTCAAAACTCATCAGCCTCTATCCGTTACCCAGTTCCAAAGCCACACTTCTATTTTTATGTATTTGATACAGCAGCATACCACTTTTCAATACCAAAATCTTCATCACCTTGGGCTACCATAACAAAATATCAGACACTGGGTGGCTTAAACCACAGAAATTTATTTTCTCACAGTTCTGGAGGGTGGGAAGTCCAAGATTAAGGTGCATGCTGATTCAGTTTCTAGTGATAGCTCTTTTTCTGACTTGTAGCTGGCCACCTTTTCACTGTGTGCTCACATGACTGCTCCTTTTTGCGTTTGTGGGGAGAGGGAGAGTGCTTGATCTCTAGTGTCTCTTCTTATAAGGACACTAATCCTATTGGATCATGGCCCCATCCTTATTACCTCATTTAACCTTAATTCTGTAAAGCCTTTATCTCAAAATACTATAATATTAAAGGCTTAGAGTTTCAACATAAGAATTTGCAAGGACATAAACATTCAGTCCATAGCAGGTGTTAATGATGAAAAGAGACTAAGACATAGTCCCTATGCTTAAGCATCTCACAGTGGAATCACTGAAATTTGAGAAGGCTTTTTTATCTAAATAAAGACATATGAAGAATTTTTATAGAGACTTTTTTTTTAAGTTGAGAGTTCTAAAACACTACTCTAGGAATAATGCTGGCAGCGCTAGCAATGATACAAAGTCACATGCTTTTTGTTGTGTTGAATTTTATAGTAAATGCAATATGTACATTCAGTTTGCAAGGAAGAAACATCTGTAGTTAATAAAATGGAAGAGGAGAGATGGGGGGAGTGGGGTAGACTGCTATTTCCTCTATTTCATTTCTTTCCTTTAATGTTGCAACTTCACTTCAGAGAGGGTCTCTTGGATTTGATAGTCATCATCATATATGGATATTCCCAAAAGAGCTTTCTTTGTCTCAAGCACCAATCACTCTTCTAATCTGATGGTTTTAATACAAACACACTACTTCATGGAATAAGAAATATTTAAGCTGTTTTTCCTTAGAAGAAAGATAGTATACCTAATCGGCCCTTTGAGACTCCATAACTCACTCAATACTGCAAAATAAATTTTTTTGAGATGCCTAACATTGGTGGGAGGTGTTCCTTTTAGTATTGATATAAAAATGAGTTTGGGGTTGGAGGGATGTGCATAGACCACCATCAGCTCTTTCTTATGGCACTTATTTGCCTTATTATTTCTGTATTGCTTTTTTTTAAGTTTTTGTGTCTATTTATAGATAAAATATGAAGATTTAGTTCTCATTTAATACCACACATTCTCTTTATGTCTCTGTTTCTCCTTTCAGTATATTTAAGTTGTCTTCCCTGGTCAAGTCAGTTATTGAGTGTTTATGTTGTGTCAATTTATTTGTTACAGTATTTAACATTCTATAATTATATGTGTATCCCCTTTTTTGGTACACCAATTATTTTTTCTGAAGTTAATCATTGCCTCATTTTTTTCAACTGTATCAATTATCAGTTCATCTCCAAACTTTCCACTAAAGCCCTAAAACTCCTCCTTAATGTGTTTAAGCATCATCTCCCTAGACTTCTCCATCTTCTTCTCCCAAATGGATTGCTTGCTCTCTAGGCTGTCTACATAGCTGTTATTCTGGTGCTTCCCTTCTTCATCCTAGCAGTTGTCTTTGAGAATGAATGGAAGTAGAGGGTAAGTGTGAGATGATAGAGTTGTTTTTTTTTAAATTTTGTACATCTGAAAATTTTACATTAGTTTGGTTGACTATAGAACACTAGGCTAGAAATAACTTCCCTCTGTAAAGTCCAATGTTGCGTTTGCAAAGTTTGATGCCATTCATATTCCTGACCTGTCCCCACCCAACCCCTGGAAGCTTTTCAGATATTTTCTTTTGTCCCTCTTGTTCTAAAATGTCAGAATTATGTGCTTTGAAGTAGGTCTATTTTCATTCACAGTTTGAGTACTCCATAGGATTTTAAGTCTAAAATGTCATATTTTTCATTTCTGGAAATTTCTCTTAGATTCTTTCTTTGTTATTTTCCTCTGCTGTATTTTCTATTTTTCTGTCTAGAAGTGCTAAATCTAAAACTCTTAGAAGAAAACAAAGGTTTTCTTTGACCTTTGTTTTCTTTGATCTTGGATTAGGCAACAGTTTCTTAAATATGACGCCAAAAGTACAAGCAACAAAAGAAAAAAAACCAATAAATTGGGCTTCATCAAAATTAAAGTTTTTGCATCAGAAGACACTGCTGATAACACATATATATGGAATCTTAAAAATAAATAAATAAATAGTCATGAAGAACCTAGGGGCAAGACGGGAATAAAGACGCAGACCTACTAGAGAATGGACTTGAGGACACAGGGAGGGGGAAGTGCAAGCTGGGACAAAGTGAAAGAGTGGTAGTGTATATATGGACATATGTATACTACCAAATGTAAAATAGATAGCTAGTGGGAAGCAGTTGCATAGCATAGGGAGATCAGCTTGGTGCTTTGTGACCAGCTAGAAGGGTGGGATAGGGAGGGTGGGAGGGAGGGAGACGCAAAAGGGAAGAGATATGGGTATATATGTGTATGTATAACTGATTCACTTTGTTATAAAGCAGAAACTAACACACCATTGTAAAGCAATTATACTCCAATAAAAATGTTAAAAAAAGACACTTATAAGAAAGTAAAAAAGACAAACCACAGAATGTGAGAAAATATCTGTAAATCATGTACATGATAAGGATCTAATACCCAGAATAAATAAAGAACTCTCACAACTCAACAACAGAAACAACCCAATTAAAAAATGGGCAAAGGACATATAGACATATTTCCAAGGAAGATATACAAATGGCCAAGACTAGCACATGAAAAGATACTCAACATCATTAGTCATTAGTGAAATGCAAATCAAAACTACAATGAGATACCACGTCACACCCACTGGGATAGCTATTTTATAAAAAAGAAAGAAAAAGTGTTAGAGAGGATTTGAAAAAATTGGAACCTGCAAACATCGTTGGTAGGAATATGAAATGGTGCAGCCACTGTGGAAAACATTTTTGTAGTTCCTCAAAAAGTTGAACAGAGCTCCCCTATGACCCAGCAATTCTTCTCCTAGGTATATACCCAAGAGAATTGGAAATATATGTTCACAGAAAAACTCGTGCATGAATATTCACAGCCACTTTAGTCTTAATAGCCAAAAAGTGGGAACAATCCAAATGTCTACCAACTGATGAATGGATAAACAAATGTGACATATCCATACAATGGAATATTATTCAGTCATAAAACAGAATGAAGTATTCATACATGCTACAACATAGATGAACCTTGAAAACACCATGCTAAGTGAAAGAAACCAGACACAAAAGGCCATGTGTTATATAATTCTGTTTATATGAAATGTCCAGAATAGAATAAACCATAGGGACAGAAAGTAGATTAATGATTGCCAAGGACTAGGAGAAGGGGGAATGGGGAGTGACTGCTTAGTGAGTATGCGGTTTCTTTTGGGAGTGATGGAAATGTTCTGAAAGTGGAAAGTGGTAATGTTTGCATAACTCTGAATGTACTAAAAATCACTGAAATGTACACTTTAAAATGCTTAAAATGATGAATTTTGTTTTATGTGAATTTTATTTCAATTAAAAATACATATCTATATACATGTATATATAGATATTATTTATATATATGAAAACCTTTATATATATAACCTTATATAAACCTTATATATATAACCTTTGGATGGATGTTACTAGAGTATACTTTCTACACATATTTTGAACATTTTCATCCTTAGCTTTAGGAAATAAGCATCTGTTTTATAAATACTAAAATTAGAATCATTATAATTTTCACCTTACTTGTAACAGTTTTTAAAATAATGAAATGTCTGCCACAGGAGTAGATGCATATTTAATAAGATATATAAGGAAATGCTTACCTGTTTTTTGTTTACATGTGTTAGCCATACTAATGAGGTCTATAATATTTTAGGTCTAGTTCTTTAATACTATACACTTTAATGTTAGAGCATTTCTATTCAAAACTGATATAGTTTAATCAATGAAAGAAAGTGTGGTATACATTTTAAAAATATACATTCCATCTCTTTTGCAAAAAAAATTTTTAATATTTTTGTTGTTCGGTTTTGGATGACCTTTGTTAAAACTATTAATAAGTGTTCCTGAGATTGCAAAAAAGTTAACACAAATATTTATACTAAATATTGCCTAATATTGGCAATATAAAAATGTGCAGCTCTGAGTAATAGTTAAGACAATTATTTGACTGAATTCTCGTAATCGAACTTTTATTGAATGCTTAACATGTGGCAGGTACCATTCTCTGCATTTACATTTTTAACTCATTTATTACTTACAACAAACCAATGAAGTAAATACTATTATCTACATTTTTCCGTTAATCAGTGGAGGCATATAGAGGTGCTACTAGTGGTCAGCGTAACCACAGACACAACTCTAATGTAAAGTCAAGATTTGAATCTAAACAGTCTGGATGCAGAATTCAAATTCATAACTACTGTGTTGGGTTGAACTATATGCCTCACAAATATTTGTTTCCATTGGAAAAATAAGTTACTTTATATTTTGTAAGAGATTAGTGCTTTGCTAGGAATGATGTATTCGGAGTTTTAGTGATACGACTAGTTTCTAATAGTGGCATATATTATAGAGTGAATCCACTTTGAGATCTTTTAGGAGGTGACTAAGATATATGATGGTTACTGTATTTCTAGGTGATTAGTTGACATGATTCTAAGCATAAGTAAATTTGATCCTGAAAAGTAAAAGTTGCAACTTGGACTAATTTATGACATGGCACAAGATTATGTTTACTAATCCAAATGCCCCACATTATCTTTATGATTCTAGCTAATAAAAAACAAAATTATTGCCTGTGCTTTCCTTCTCCAAAAAACATGTGTACCTTTTTCTTTGGATTATTTCTATAGTACCTCTTCACAAAACCATGTTTCTATATGTTTTCTTGTAGCCACTCAGTAGGTCACTCAGTAGTAGGTCAGCTTCCAAAAAAGAAAAGGAAAATTGGAATTCAATGTCTCTTCATTTAATCAGAGATTTTAAATTCTATTTTCATTGTTAAAAGAAGATCGTAGGCTTGCAGGTGCAAAACTAATGTTTGATATGGGCAAAATAAATGTCTTTATTCTTAGTTGTTACTTCACCCATTATTTCGGTGAATGAGTTTTTTGAATTCTAGAATTACAAACCAGTAAACAGATTACGCACATGCTTTATTTTTACCTTGTGGCAAACATAACAATAATTACATGTAATACATAAGTGCTAATTCTAGACTTTGCTTGAAGTGTATAAATTTTTCTAATGATCATAGCCTCTTGCAATAGCATTTGATTTTTGCTGGTATAAAAATTTGGGTATTTTCTTTAAATTCTAGTTTACTGGTAAAAATTTAAACTTCACATTTAATATTATGTAAACCCTCTTTCTCTGCTTTAGAAATATCTATATTGTCATGATTTTATGCTTGAATCAATTTGAAGATGTCAATTTTTAATACATTGGAAAGTTCCAGTATTGCTAATATTATGATTTAAGAAAATTGTCACTTTTTTTTTTTTACCACAGATGCTCAGTGATATGTCATTCTGTTTTCTTAGGAACTTCCTGCACCATTACTTGATGATAATTGTGGAAAAGAATGTGATGAAGACATATGTAATTATAAAACAGAATCTAACAATAAGATGAAAATAGCTTGGCGTTACCAGTTATTACCCAAGATGGAGGCAAGTCAATAAACTATTTCTAAAATTTGCAAATATATTTGTTTTCATTTTACAGGATCTCTTGTGGTATACTTGTTACTCTTTAAATGTAATACAATGTATATTTGTTTATTTAAGTAATTAGTTATTTCATTTGTAAGGTATCTTATCAAGATGACTTTTTCCCAGTTTTATTCTGAAATAATTGATGTATGTCACTGTATAAGCTTAAGGTGTACAGCATGGTGGTTTGATTTACATATATTGTGAAATGACTGCTAGAGTAGGTTCAGTTAACATCCATCATCTCATATAGATAAAATGAAAAGAAAAGAAAGAAGAAAAAAAAATATTTCCCCTTGTGATGAGAATGCTAGGATTTACTCTCTTAACTTTCCCATATATTATTCAACAGTCTTAGCTATAGTCATCATCATGTACATTATATCCCTAGTACTTATTTACCTTATAACTGGAAGTTTGTAACTTTAACCATCTTCCTCCAATTCTCCCTCCCACTGCCCTCTGCCTCTGGTACCCAACGTCTAATCTCTTTTTTCTGTTAGTTTCTGTTTTATTTTGTTTTGTTTTTAGATTACACATGTAAGTGAGATCATACATTATTTGTCTTTCTCTGTCTGACTTATTTCACTTAGCATAGTGCCACTAAGTTCCATCCTTGTTGCAAATGGCAAGATTTCCTCATTTTTTATGACTAAACAATATTCCATTGTATATAGCTCACAACTTCTTTATTCATTTATCCATCAATTGACACTTTGTAAATAAAGCTGCTATGAGCATGGGGTTGCAGATACCTTTTTGAGTTAGTGTTTTCATTTCCTTTGAATATATTCCCAGAAGTGGAGTTGCTAGATCATGGTAGTTCTATTTTTAATTTTTTGAGGATCCTCCATACTATTTTCCATAATCAATCACTGCACCAATTTACAATTCCACCAACACTGCACAAGGGTTCCCTTTTCTCCACATCCATGCCAGCATTTGTTGTCTCTTATCTTTTCCATGATGGCTGTTCTAACAGGTGTGAGGTGATTATTTTAACAACTTAACATTGTGGTTTTAATTTGCATTTCCCTAATGACTAGTGTTGTTGAGCATATTTTCGTGTACCTGTTGGCCTTTTTAATATTGTCTTTGGAAAAATGTTTATTCAGGTCCATTGTCCATTTTTAAATTGGGTTAGTGGGTTTTTTTACTATTGAGTTATATGAGTTTTTAAATATATGTTGGATATTAACCCCTTATCAGATACATGTTTTGCAAAAAATTTTTCCCATTCCATAGGTTATCTTTTCACTTTATTGATGGTTTCTTTGGCTGTACAGAAGCTTTTTAATTTGATATAGACATACTTGTTTATTTTTTATTTTGTTGCATATGCTTTAGGTGTCATATCCAAAAACTTATTACCAAGACCCATGTCAAGGAGCTTTATTCCTGTGTTTTCTTCTAGGAGTTTCATGGTTGCAGGTCTTACATTTAAGTCTTTAATGCGTTTCAAGTTAATTTTTGTGAGTAGAGTAAGAAAGGGGTCCAGTTTCATTCTTTTACATGTGAATATCTAATTACCCCAGCACCATTTACTGAAGAGAATGCCTTTTCTCTATTGACTATTCTTGGCTACCTTGTCAAACGTTAGTTGACCTTATATGCTTGGGTTTATTTCTGGGTTTTCAAGTCTGTTCCATTGGTCTATTTGTCTGTTTTTATGTCAGTATCATACTGTTTTGATTAATATAGCTTTATAGTATAGCTTGAAATCAGGAAGTATGATGCCTCCTGCCTTGTTCTTCTCTCAAAATTTCTTTGGCTTTTTGGGGTCTTTTGTGGTTTCATATAAATATTACTAGTGTTTTTTTCTACTTCTATAAAAAATGATGTTAGAATCTTGATAGGGATTGCATTGAATCTATAAATGGCTTTTGATAGTATTAACATTTTAACAGTATTAATTCTCCCAACCCATGAATATGGAATACCTTTCCATTTATTTGTGTCTTCTTTAATTTCTTTCATCAATGTCTTGTAGCTTTCAGAGTAGAGATCTTTCACCTCCTCGGTTAAATTTACTCCTAAGTATTTTATTGTTTTTGATGATATTGTAAATGGGATAATATTTCCTAAAAATAAAATTATGGGTTTTTTTTTACCCAAATAGATTATTGCATTTCTTCCATAATCTCCCTATAGAATCTTTTATTCTAGGGTTGCAAGACAGAGTAAGTGAACTAATTAAGACATTTCTATCTAGTATAGTTACCTATAAATATTCAATATAAATAGTGGTTCTTTGGAATTACTGTTTTTATTCCTGTACATTTCATTTTCAACCATTACATTTTCAAGCTGTCTGGTAACCTCTCCTATCTAGGATAAACTAAGAGACAGGATGTGAGGGGAAATTTTCTGAGAAGTCAAAACACATGTCAGTAAATCTGCCTACTAAATAAAGCTTATGAACTCTGCTCCTATTGAAGGCCCCTCCATTTGATTGTTTCCTTCGTTCATTTTTCAGAACACTTTTATGTCTACCAGACATTATCATACTGGTAGAAAAGAGGGGGAAATTCTATCTGAATAAGATAATTCCCATACTCCACACTTCTCTAGTCTTCCACATTGACATCAGTGTTACCTTTCCCAAGGACAGAAATATGTTTATAACACCCCTTAACTGAAAATGCCTAATTTGGTTCCCTGTTTCCTGCCCCCTTCTAAATGCTTGGCAGACTGTCAATCACATTACCTTCCTGCCAACCTTAGACATAGCCTTAGAATTCTCTGCAGAATGTCTGGGTGGTCACTACCAGTTAATAAGAATTAGAATGTGAGATGAAACCCATTATAAACCCACAATATGAAATATAAACTTCTCAAGTTGTATACAAGATTTATACCACCTAATCCAAACCTACCTTTTTAGCCTCTGTCCTGTGTGTATATAAAACACTATATTCACCCATCCTATGAGGACTGCTCTTTGTGAATTGCTTGTATTTCTGCTGGTGATGCTTTTCACTTTCTTATTCACCAACTCATCCTTCTCCAAGGGCAAATGATATGTAATTATCTAATTTCTTATATTTGTTTCCATAGCACCACATGCATTTTAAAGTACTTCTCTACATTGTTTTATAGTTAGTTGGTAGTATAATTCTTTTCTCCACCAGACAGAGTTCTCTAGAGGACAGAAAGCTTGTTCTATTATATTTTCTGTTGTATCTCCAGCACCTATGTCGATGCCATTTATTCATTCAGTCAGTAAATATTGATTAAGCATCAACTGTGTACCAAGTATAAAATGTGTTGTAATAGGTGGATATTAAGCAATGGTAAATTGTTCTAATTTAGATGGGAAAGCTATTTGAATAGTATCATTTTTAAGTGTGATTTATTTAAATGACTGTGAAAAAATTACAAATAGGAGAGGGGTTATTTGCAACTCATATAGTAGAATAAGGAATAGTCTACCAACTAAATTTTTAAAAACAGGAAAAAAAGTAAAAAGGAAACTTAGGTAGTCCTTAAACATACAAGAACAGATGCCAAATTTCAATTATAATAAAAGAAATGCAAATTAAAACTATACTGGCCTGCCATTTTTCTATTGTTAGATTGTCAGTAATCTAAAATGTTTGGTAAGACACTAAATTAGCAAAGGTGGGAAGAAACTAGTACTCTCATACTTTGCTGGTAAAAATGTAAATAGGTTCAGCTTCCGTGGAGGGTAATTTGGCGGTATCCTTCAAAATTACAAAAATGTATACCCTTTGATTCTTTTGGAAATTTACATCATGAATATATTTACTCAGATGTACAATAAATTATATATGACCTACTTATGAGGCATTTTTTTAAATAATAAAAGATTGGAAATAACCTAAATGTCCATCAGTAAGCAACTAGTTAAATAAATTACAGTATATGTGGACAGTAGAAAACCATACATTTGTATTAAAAAGTAAAAGGAAGCTCTATGTAATCAGAATTTGTTACAGGCATAGCTTAGAATGTGATGGAAAACTGGGTACAAGAGGCCAGAATAAATGTAGTTATTCTGCTTGGGAAAACGTGAGTTAATTTATAAAGATTAAAACAGACAAGCAATGTAGGGACTAGCACTTGAGAACCCTAATAGCAAAGAACTTCATGCCTTTAATCTGGCAGATTCATTTAAGTAACTGGGCTTAAGGGTGACTCTTTTGTAAAGAGTGACTGTATTTCTAATTTTTTCTGCTGGTATGTTCTGAAAGTCATTAAGAACGTAAGCTCTAAGTTGAATTTAGATTTTGTGTAAAGACAATATACCAATTCAGTTTTAGATCGTATAAAATATTTGTATCTTCCATTTCTTTTATTTTTACTCTTAGCTAGGTTTTGGTCTTTTCGTTGGTCACTAACATTCTTGAAGTGAAATTGTCAGTGAAAATGCAGGTGGTTGAAACTTTAAGCCTTCTTTTCTTGCTGCTTCTTATAAAATCTGTTTAAACTTGGGGAGAAAGTTCTTTGTTTCTTTATAGTTAATTGTTTCCTTCTATATTGTAATTACAGATGCCATTCCTGCCCCCTTTCACATATCAGTAAATACTGCTTGCTCTGCTTTTACTTTTAGAGTATGGTGTGCTTGCAGTTGTTATTATGGGGGTAAACTTCTCAGAGGTTACACATTAACACAAGCCTCAGTTTTCAAGGCTTACAGCTTCAGTGTTTTAAAAATTATGCTCTTACAATGATGTTCTCCAGACGACTTACTTTCCCATTTTCTTCAGGACTGCATTAAAATATCACTTTATCGGGAATGTCTTCCTTTGTCACTCTGTATAAAATACAACCTCTCTCTCTTTCTCTCATCCCCTTTCACCACCATATTTCTCTTCAGGGTGCTTGCCATCATCTAGCAGATAATATATCATCCATCTCCTCCTACTAGAGTGTGAACCAATGAGAGAAAAAGACTTTTACTATTTTGTTTTACTGGCATATGGTAGGTGCTCAATAGTTATTTGTTGAATACAGGAGTGAATGACATATAGTTTGTGAATTAAATGTTAAAGTGAGTTGAGTTGTATTAATTAATACACATAAATTAGCAGCTTATTTTGAATTTACAGTCAATGGTCAAACTTAAGTTTACTAGTATTTACAAGTAAGTTCTGTCAAGTTTAGAAAATAGAATCATCTCTGGCTTCTTTGCTTTTCTTTGAAATGTCACTAGCATGTATACTTGCCTGTCACATAAATTTTATATATGATGATTTGCCAAGACTGAGTAGACTTTGAGGATCACTCATCACTATCTACTTTATAAATCCACACCTTACCTTGCCATTATCATTTTAAAAAAAACAACAGTAAAACCCTGGTTTTCTGTATTTTACTTGGGACAAACTATAGTTAACACTATTATGAGTAAAGATTAAACAAGTAGTCCAAAACATAATGTAACAGAAAGGTATTCCGTTGATTATCAGAGATGCCTCTTAATACAAATCATCACCAGGTCCTAAGAGTGTAGTCATAATCCCATTTAGGGAATGCAAAAAAGGATAAGAATATGTACACCTAAATAAATAACAGTAGCTCAGTAAAGCATAAAGTAGTGCTTCTTCCTGTTGGAGGTGTGTGTAGTTTTTAGAAGCCTACCTTCCCTCATCCTGTGATTTTGATTTTCTCTCCTAGATGGCCATGCCTCCTTCTTTCCTATCCAATCATCAAACCCTATTCCCTCTTCACCCCAAGAATTCATAGCCTATAGCATATTCTGAGACTTAATTTTTTCAATATTGTAGAGCTCTACTACCAAGGCCTACCATGGCTCCAGCAATTTATGACAGCATATTAGATCTTTATTACAGTAAATCCTCATTACACTTTGAATTTCCATCTTACTGGTTCAGCTACAACAGTCCTGTGATAGATGTGTGCATGTTGTAGATGACAACAAATACCATTTTTCCAATAAAGCAATGTAATTGCAAAGGATAGTGATGGATCTTCTGATTCTCTGGTGAATCATGACAGAATAATAATAATAACATTTATGTAGCACTTTATAGTTTATAAAATATTCATTTCCAGTGTTGCATTAGATTCTCACAACAGCCTAGTGAAATAGTTATTATTAGCTCTGATTTCTGATGATTCAACTGAGGCTCAAAATGGTTTAGTAACCATTTGGGTTCTTGCTTTCTGTTATGCCATACTGAGAAACAAAAAATGATAACAATAATAAGAAAATGTCTTATTTAGACTGTTTATTTGTGGTGCAGCTTTTCTCTGAAATTTTTCTTTCTTTCTAACATACTTAAGTTGGGGGATGGTATGTATTGTTTTGTTGCTCTGTGCTCCTCCTGAACCCCCATCAGAATTCATTCTCCTTTAGCATAGTAAATTTTTATTGAACCATTCCATTTTACTCTCTTCCACAGCTGACAAAGTTAAAGAGTAGTTTATGAATGTGAAATAGAAGTTCTCATAATGTAAAACTAAAGCAATGTGTCTTATCAAACTGAGTAAATGGAATAGTTATTGATGATAGTTTAATTTTTTTTAATGCATTTACTTTCTCAGGAAGTTGATAGGTTTTTATGGATTACCATTACTACTACTACTACTGCTACTACTACTATTATTATTATTATATTTAAAGCATTTAAAGACCTTTTTTAGAGGAAATATTTTAAGTCTTTGTTTTACAATTCTAAGCCTCAGAAGATTTCACAGCATTCCAGTTATCTGATGATATGTTGATGCTATGTGTGTTGGGTAGAAAAAAACTTACAAAATTGTTTTTCCTGTAAGAGTATATTTAATTTTCATTTTCATTTTTTATTGAGGCATTAAAGTTTCTCATCATTAATAAAATGGTTAGTGTCTACCTTATGAATATTTTAGTTGCCCTATCTAATCTTAATTTCTAAAAAATTAATAATTTAGTTTTAATAAGAAAAGCTTCCAAATTTATTTTTACATTTTGATTAATTATTTGTGTTCTATATGTAAACTGTCACAGCATGAAATCAATTTTCTGCCTTGATTCATCCCAAATCTGAGATTTCTATCACTTTAATATTATAATTAGGAACATTGATAGAGACGGCAACTTAAAAAGCATACTTCGCTTCTTCGCAATTTAGCATATTTCTCAAAGTGCATAGGATTTCAAGAACCTTCAGTCCACTAATAAATTTATTAACTCAAACTTAAAAGAAGCGAAAAATCTCTCTTTCTTTCTCTCTCCCCATGGCCAGTCCGCCAAAATAGATTATTCATGCTTATTTGATTCAGGTAGGCTTTTGCAAGCTTCCCTACTAGGCCTGGGAATGTGGTACATTGAGGCCTTTTCAGAGGCTTCTGACATAGACCAAGCTTTTATTGCATGGTGTTTTATTATTACCAAATCCTAGTCTCCACCCAGTTTGTAGGCACTCTGCTTATTCTTTTGAATCAGGAAAGGTTATCACCTACCTTAATCCATGCAGCAGTGTGGATTAAGGACACCAGTGTGCCCCAGGATTCTCAAAGAGGATCCTGGAAACTTCTTGTTTCTTCTTTTTTGCTGTCTTTACTAAATTCTATTGGGCCTTAGGGGGATTTGCATCTGAAATGGGCAACCTGGTGTTTTTCTCAATGAAGACATCAGATCAAAGTTCAGTTAGTCAAGGCCTTTCTAAAACATTAAGGGGGTTTGGACTTACACAATAAAAAGATGAGCTCTAGCAGAGATTGCAGTAAAAACATTCTGAACTATAATCCGGATAAAGAATAGATTATAGGCCAAAGAACAGACCTTGTTTAAATTGCTTTAGACTAATAACTTTACATTTAAAAACTTTACATCCTATTTTTAAGAGACAAATTTTAATGTGACATAATGTATTTGTCAGTACTTTTCGTGGCAAATAGATAAATCATGTTTATGAAACCATACTTCTGTTTATATTGTATTAAAAAGATTAGATTAAGCCAACTGATAGGTCTCTTTCATTAATGAAAATAAACAGTACCTTATGGAGGAATGAACAGCCATTTTATCTAGAAAATAAATGTCAAACCCTCAGATTCTAAATCTGAGAATAATGTTTCTATCAGACTTTAATTTTTTAATTCTCTATTACTGTATAGTTTGATGTTTGTAGGCATTTAAGAATATGAATTTTTGAGTTCTTAAAATGCAAATATCTAGTGTCAAACAATGTCTCTTCTCTAAATTTCAAAGTTGTCAGTTACTTAGTAAAATAAGTTAAGAACATACTGTGTATAATTCTTCAGTTTCTGTAAAGATTATCTAGTTTTGTTGAATGTTCTGAAATTTGTCTGTTTTGTAGCATTCAAGACAGTGGAAGTTAAATAAATTTAGATCAGAGATTTTATTAGAAACTATTGCCAGATGGAATCTGTTACTAGTTCAACTTTGGATAGAGGTATATTTGGATAGAGATATATTTCTAATGTGCTGAATGAAAGAAATCAGCCAGAGTCCGTTCAAAGCAATGTAATAATAATGTTATATTACTGGGCTTCAACTATCCTATGTAATTAAATTCAGCATCAATCGTTATTAGAGTTTCTTATAAGAAAGATAATTGGTTGGAGAAATTGTTAGTAGAGGGCACAAAAGAGGAATTATCAATGAACTAATGAATATGCCAGGTTTCTGATTTAACTAATAGAGCTTATGTACATTCTCCCACTGTATCATGTACCTTGTTCCTATCTGGAATATCCCAGTATGTTTTATACTGTTAGCTCAATTTTAAGTTTGTAAGAAGTTTTGAATACTATATATACACATGGTCTTATGAGAATTTAGTTTTAAAATGATGCTCAGTTTAATGTATATAAATAGCTAGTTTCTTTTGGGCCCCTCAGCAATGAAATAATGTGGCTTAAGTTTTCATTCTTAGTAACAGTAAATTTATTTTATTTTTAAAACTTGAAGTCTTAAATGTTAATTGAGTTATGTATATAAAATTTTTGAACTGAGGAAGGTATAGTAAAAAGGGAAAGAGGTGTTCAATTTCTTATCAAACTTAGGGAACCACCAGGAGTGAAGATACCTGGGAGATGTAAAGGTTGATTTCTAACTATCAATAGTTTATAATAATAAAGATTGTTGCATGCTTCTTTGAAATTTAATAAGTCTATGTATATCAGCTCTTCCTTATTTGCATTAAAATGCATAAATATATCAGAATTTTGCTGAATGTAGGATAAATAAATTGCAGTTTAAAGAAAAATTTTTAACAACCAATACGGGTTTTCTTATCAGGCTAGACCGGTATCATCTTCAAGATTTGGTCACTATTATAATGTATCAAAAAGGATACCACAAGAACTAATTGAGGCTTCAAAATGGCATGGATTTTTTCTTCCAGAAAAAGTATCATCAACTCTTAATGTAGAACCCTGGTAAGTTAATGATTTCAATTTACCACAGTCTTTGAAAGAATGCACATTTAAAGGTACATATCCTAATAAATGTTTTCTGTATAATATGTAACCTTAATGTACATGTTTCATATTATTTCATTATATGTGGTTTTCTTCTTTTTCTCATCCTGTAACTGTTGGACCTACTATTACTCTTAATTTGCAACTTGAAAAATCTGGATACCAAATTTACAATACCTGCTGTTTTTATTTTCAATAAAATGTGAAATAGTTCTATATTAGGGTCTTTCAGCCCTAAATGCACATGGATACCTAAATATTGCTTATTGATAATAATAGTGAAAATGGTTTAAAATCATGCTTTTGCTCCATGTTTTTTGGTACATGCTCTTTCAGAAAGTAAACAAGTACTCTTTTCTAATATTTTATTTATTAAGGCTTTCTACTTCTAGTTATGCTGTAAATAAAATAATCTGTATTTTTTTAGATAACAAGAGAATTTAGGGTTTGAGTTTTGCAATGAAAAGTTTTAAGTGATAAAATAACAACATATATAGTGTTACTAACTGTATTAAAGCACAACTCTGAAAATTACAGTACTTGATATTGAATAATTTATAAAGTATTAGGAATATTTAATTTCAATTCTTATTGCAGTTGGATCAAGGGAAGGTAATTCACAGAATAGGTTGTTGCCTCTGTTTTCTTTCGCACTGTAAAACCTTTATTTTCAAAATGAGATGAGTTATTAAATGGAAATTTAATAGATAGGAAGTTGTGAATGGAAATGACTTAAAAATATAGAGTCTCTTTCCCAGAAATATTACCTGAAAATTTAGTGGAGACTATCCTATTTGTTTTTATTAAATCTCTTTCCAAAAAAAATTATTTATTAGTATATTCTCCAGTCCATATGGCTGGAGACTTACCAAAAGTGGTGCTTTGATGATGCTTTAGTGTTAATAGCTGCCATTAATGAATGACTGCTATGTGTCAATCACTCTACTACATACTCTACATTTGTTATCTAGTGTAATCCTTGTATCAGTCCTATAAAAGTTTGTACAGTATTCCCATTTTCCAGAAAAAGATACCAAAATTCACAGAGGTGATTTATCTGAGCCTCAACTATTAAGTGATCAAACCAGGATTAACCTAAGTCAGAAGATCCCTCTCTTTTTTTTTTTTGCCTTACTGCTTCAAAGGACTTTGGTGTTCTTCACCTTTATCTTCTTGTGTTGTATAGTAAAGAGCACTGATAAAGAAATTAAAAATATAGGTTCTGTTACTGAGTTCATCCTACTGTTACTCTTGGGCAACTCCCTTAAATTCAGTGAAAATAAATATCCTCTTTTGAAAAATAAGGGTGGGGTATGGGGGTTCTAGGAGGAATACCACCTTCCTATATCACTAATTTTTTATTAAGTTTGAATGATTACATTGATTATACTAGTTCCTAATTTTTGTCATTCACTGAACCAGACATACATATACATACACTTGGGAAATAGGTCAAAATAGTGTTTCCATGATTTGTCAAATAGTAAATCATGGAACCCAGATTCAAAGTCAGTTCTTTCTGACTTCAAAAAAATCTGTGTTAGCAGTAATGCTACCTGTACTGCCTCCATTCATGGAGTGCTTAGGGAAATGAAAAACGAAAAATGTACATTAAGTATGATGTAAATACATGAAAAATAATATAGTGTTACTTTTGTAATTAAAAAAAATTAAGGATAAAACTTTCTTTAAGCCAGAAAGTACAAAGTGTTTTTCATTTGTTCAGCAACTAAAGAGAGGAGGGAATTAAAATTTCTCAATTTTCTGTTCAGTGTCAGGCACTGTTCTAGGCATTTGACCGTGGGATATCTCATTGAATCCTCCCAACAACCCTCCAAGAGAAGCAATATTATCCCCACTTTATAGGAGACTTGAGGTCAGAGACGATGAGCAGCTTTGCCACTGTTTCAGGCTCTGAGTGACTAAGCAGACACCCAAACCCAAGTATCCAAAACCCTCTGCTCTCTTTTCTGTACCAGGCTGTCTCCATTTACTGCTGCAGTAACTGTACAGCACAGAAAGCTGGGTACCTGAAAAATTAAACCTTATTGGATGTGGAAATATAGTCTTTAAAGTATATTTTAAGAGTATTTTTGAGAACTAACAGCTTTGCATGGAACAGGAAAATTTATAGATTTTAATTACCAGGGCAGTATTTCATTTCATAGTAGTTAACTGATAATTCACTTATTTCATATTAAACTTAAATGCTTAATTAAATGTAATTAAACTTTAAACATGTAATTAAATTAATTTTGAAAATGGGTACTTTACCATGTGAGATTTATTTTAATTTATGAAAAGCGTGTGCTCATTTCACTAAAATGAACTTTACTGGTTCATTTATAAAACAATAAAGCTAAGCCTTACAGTTGTCCTTACTTTTCCTGTAATTAAGACTAGAGGATATAGCTGTGTCCCACTATTGTGTGTGAGGATATAATATATAATTTTATAATTTCTAAAGGCACTGTTGAAACATATAAAGATTTTTTTTACAGTAAGAAAAACTGAAGGTCATTTAAAATCTGCACTAACTAATTTAAAATTATTGGTAGGTTTGCCAATGGAAAATGTTCATACATACAGTTTAAACTTTCAAGTTGAAGCCTAGGTATAAAAACCTGAGATGTATCACAATAATATTACCCAGATAATTTTGTTTTGATATTTCACTGTTATAAATCTGATAATCTCAATCATAAAGCAATGATAGAAAAACTGATTTTGAGAATAAGTTGGTAGTCTACAAATTTAAAATTTGACTTTGTTTTGAAGTAAGCTTTGCTAACAGGTATGCCCAAGCACAGTTCTGTTTCCTCACTAGAAAGATATTGTCATTATTTTTTATTTATTAATGAATCTACTAACATACTGCTTATCCAACTGTTACAGACTGAATGTTTGTGTCCACCCCACCCCCTGCTAAATTTATGTGATGAAGCCCTAGACCCAATATTTGGAGATGGGGCCTCTGGGAGTTAATTAGAGTTAGATGAGGTCATGTGGGTAGAGCCCTGGTCTAATAAGATTGGTGTCCTTAAGAAAAAGAGGGAGAAACACCGAGCTCCCCACTCTCTTCTTGAGTAAACACCCAGGAAAAGCCATGTGAGCTCACAGCGAGAAGAAGATGACCATCTGCAACCCAACACTAAACCTGTGAGCACCATGATCTTGGACTTCTACTCTCCAGAAATGCAACAAAATAAATTCCTGTTGTTTAAGCCACCCAGTAGTTTGTTCTAGTACCCCAAGCTAACTAATACACCTACAATATTGTGAAATGTTACTTTTTAAATTATAGATATGTTAGGTCTTGAATATTGAGTTTACATAAAGTTGGCAGTAAATAGAATGATTTTGTTTTGATATGTTTCTTTGAAATTCAAGATTTTACTTTTGCATATCTATGCTAACAATAGCTAGTAGTAGCTAAAAGTTTTGTATTAAGTTGAATGAACTGAATTCTGAGAGAACTAGTTATCTTTCTAGGAGAATTTCTAGGAGAAAAACAGTGGAAAGCGGATAGGAATATTACTTAAGATTTTAGGAGTCTTTTTTTGTTTTTTTTTATCCTGCCAAGTCTCTTTACCAGAGTAAATGGAACCTCTATATAAGTCTCTGTAGTATCTTCCCAGACAAATTGTAGCTATGCTTTCCATACATTCCTACTAGTATTCCTTTGTTCATACTTCTGTCAGAACACTAATCTCATTACACTTAATTATTTGTCTTGTCTACATTCTGATCTTCCCCCTCAAGCATTGGAAATCCTTGAGAAAAGGGTTATGCTTTTTTCATCTATTTATTCTCTGAATCTAGGACACAAGTGTTGAGTTGATAGTTAATGAATTAGTGAATCAATGCACAAAGTATAATAAGAACTCAAATTAACTATAATCTTGTTCTTAGCACAAAGATTTAGTGGGATGAAACTGGGTGACTGAAACATAGCCATGTAAGAGTATATTTTATTTCAAAAATACAGATCTCAGATTGAGAAGCAGAGAACCACAGTATATTTAGAAGTTACAAGCAGAAAATTCACTCACGAGAAAGGAAGTTTCAAAGAGAACTTCTAGGTAAGATTAAAAGATCAGAACAGAAGTCGTAAAGTTATAGAAGTATACTATAAACTACTCTATTAAAAGGATATAGTAAATGATATATCAATCAAATCCCAGAGCTAGGGGAAAGGAAGATGTAAGTGTAAAGAGGGATTTTACCTATCTTCCTATCTGCGGGTGATATAATTAAAGTAAAAAGATAGTATCTGAAACTTTAGAGGGAGAACTATTATCCTGAACCTCATTTTGACCAATGAAGAGAAATGACTTGCTTATATGTTTGTCTTTCTTTCTTCTTTCTGCCCTTCAAGGGGGCCTTTGGGTACATAGAATTTAGTTGATCATTCTAGCATGCTATTTTCATTGGTATCCATGTTTTTTGTTTTGTTATTTTCCACCTTAAAACCCAGTCATGTTCCCCATAAACATACTCTCTCTTATTTATGTGTCTCCTTCCATATTTCTATTCTTCCTTCAATAAAATAATCATTGACCCTTGACTCCTTTCTCTCTCTCACTCCCTACATTCAATCTATAAGCAAATCATGTCAATCGTATCTTCAATATATCCAGATCCTGATCACTTCTTGCAACCTTTACCTCTACCACACTAACCTAAGTCACCCACATTTCTTGCCAGGACTCTTGGAATAGCCTCCTAATTAGTCTTGCTCCCTGCTCCTTGGTGGCTCCTGTTTTTCTCCAAAACAGCCCTCATGAACTTTTTAACATAGTGCTGTCCAATAGAACTTTCTTCAAGGATGGCAGTTTTCTATGTGCTGTTCAGAATAGCAGCCACTAGCCACATGCAACTGATAATGAGCATTTGAAATGTGGCACTGAAATTTTTATTTTATTTTAATTAATTTAAATGTAAGTAGCTATACGTGACTAATGGCTATCTTGTTAGACAGTACAGTTTTACAACATAAGTCAGCTCTTAACACTACTCTGGCTCAAACCTTTAATGAATTCTCATCTCATTCAGAATAATAAACCTATATCCTAACAGAGATCCATAAGGTCTACATGTCCTTACCTAATCTTATTGCTAGCTACCTCTCTGATCTCTTGAATTCATTGAGATTGGGGAAAAGGGTGAAGGGAATATCAAGAATGCTTTTCAGACATTAGAACTAGGATGGTACTGCTTACAGATATAAGTAGACATAAACATATATCTAACAGTATTTATTGAACACCTTCTCTGACGTGAGCACCTTGTGTGCCCCTGAGTACCTTTTATGAGCCTAGAATTATGTTAAGCTCTAGGTTTATTGTAATAAACAAAGCAGTTGTTATCCTTGACCATTTATAGGTTACAACTGAGCAAGAAAGCACACAATTTTTTTTTTTAAAACCAAGTAAACAAACAGATATATATGCCATTATGAATTGTGGTAAGTAATGCAAAGACAAAGAACACTTTCCATAAATTGAGTGGGGGAAATAAACTTTGAGTTGTGTTCAGATGAGGCCTTTCTGAAGACCTGAACCTGAGACTTGAAGAATCAGAAATAAGAAGGTTGTCATACAAAGACCACTAAGCCAAGAAGTGTTCTTGGAAGAGGGAACAGCAGGTGTGGTAAGAAAGTAAAGAACTTGGTGTTTTCAAGGACCTGAAAGGCCATGTTGCTGAAACAGAGTGAGTGATAGCAAGGGCTACAGGAAGATGAGTTCAGAGAGATAGGCAGGGGTCATACCATTCTTTTAAGAAATTTGTTCATGAAGGGGCAGAGAAAAAGCAATAATTAGAAGAGATTTGGGGTGACAAAAGTTGTTGTGGGGTTTTTTTGGTTTTGGTTTGGGGGGCTGTTTTTGGTTGGGTTTTTTTTTCTGTTCTGTTTAAATGTAAGTGGGAAAAAATTCATTAAAAAGGGAATGGATGAAGAGGTAGCAGCAGTTTCTAACTATATGGCATTGGGCAGATTACTAAATGCCTTAGGAAAATTCTTAAACCACTCACTACCTCTGTTACCTATCTATGAAATTGGTCTAAAAGTAATACTCTTTGAACACTGCTTAATACATAGGAAATACCAAATAAATGTTAGGGGGTAGTCAGAGTATTTTCTGGAAAAGGCAGGAGGTGCCTCAGAGCAGGTGTGGAAGGACTGACCTTGAAGATATAATAACATTTCCTCCACTGGAGGGAAGGAGGGAAAGGAAGCATAAGAGAACAGTGTAGATGCAAACAAATAGGTTTATACAGTTGTAGGCAGAGTCTTGAGTAACACTGAAAATATGGATGTCTTCTCTTTACTTAGTGAATAATAGGGAGGATCATCCACTAAGGAATAGTTGCTTACCTCTTAGGAGTTTGGGTTAAATGGGGAAGGTTTGAAATGGTTGTTTCACAGACTGGAAGAATACGCGGACTGGAGAAGTAGCAAATATTTATGGGGGTACCAGTCTGTCAGGTTGTGTGACTGTCTTGCATCTGTGCTGATTCATGGGTGCAAACAGGATTGAAGTTTTGCCAGGTGCCATCAGCAGGAGGACAAAGAGCAGAGAAGTATTAAAAGGTGAACAAAATGATGGACCCCATACTCTAGGCTAAAGAAAATGAATTGATAACAGATACGGGAGGAGAAAAAGAAAGGGTAGTAGACTGGCAGTGGACTAATCTTAATAGTGAGGGTAAATGAACAAAGCAAGTTACCAGGATTAGAAGTGTTGATTGAGAATAAGATGTTTGAATTAGGACTGTAAACCAGGTACAACATCTTCAGCTGATAGAGGGAAACGTCCAGAAGCTTGATAACGGCAGCAGCTTAAAAAGAGAATGATTGGGGTTGGCTAAACATTTTTTTTTTAAGGAATGGAGTTTTTTGTGTGTTTTGTTTTACTAGAAAGTAGGCGAGGAGGAGTGGTTTGAAAATGACCCTGGAGAACAAAGGGGATGCCAACCAAATCTCCCAAATATTGAGGAAAGGAGTCTAAGCTGCAACTTTAGTTAGTTAGTCTCAAGTGCCCACCACCCTCCAAAGGAAATCCAGTTATCCTTTGGAGGGTTGTGGGCACTGTAGCTTTTATTAAGATCTAAGGCTGATGGTAGCTGTGGAGACTGCAGCAGTGGCTGTAGTGGAGTGGTTGTGCAGCAGCTTTTTCTGCATGAGAGACCTGGGGTGGTTACTGAGTTTAGCATCTAAGATAAAATAGAGCGAAAAAGCAGATTATAGCAATAGGACACAGAGTACAATCCTGTTTACATAGAATTTTAAATAGCTTTTCCCAAATTCTTTTCTAACACAAATTCAGTAGATGTTAATTTAGTTTCTTAAATATACTTAGTGATATTTGGTCAAATAAACCCATGAACGACTAAGCTAAATCTTCTTATACTGTGAAACTCAGTATATAGCAGTGTTGAAAAGGCTATGAGAGAAATGCCAAAATTAAACAAATAAGTAGTTATAATAACCCAGTTTATATTTGTTTATTGGTAAAATACTCTTTTCAGAATCAAAAACATTTTTATCAGCATACTTCTTAACATCCCACAATATTTTTTCTCAGTAAGAGAAGGAAGGATTGACATAGAGAGATGTCTGAAAGAATGTTCATCAAACTGTTAACAATGTTCAATTTTGGGTGGTGGATTTTTTTTTCTATTCCTTGTATGTTTTGTATATTTGGTTTATTTATTTATTTATTTATTTATTTATTTATTTATTTATTTATGGCTGCATTAGGTCTTCATCACTGCGCACAGGGGCTACTCTTTGTTGCAGTGTGTGGGCTTCTCATTGCGGTGGCTTCTCTTGTTGCAGAGCACAGGCTCTAGGCACACCAGCTTCAATAGTTGTGGCAGGCGGGCTCAGTAGTTGTGGCTTGTGGGCTCTAGAGCACAGGCTCAATAGTTGTGGCGCACGGGCTTAGTTGTTCCGCGGCATGTGGGATCTTCCCAGACCAGGGCTCGAACCCATGTCCTCTGCATTGGCAGGTGGATTCTTAACCACTGCGCCACCAGAGAAGTCCTATTTTGTATATTTGAATTTTTATAATGAACAAACATCATTTTTATAATGGAGAGAGATTTCAAATAAGTATGGAAAGTATAATCATTTGAGGATAATATGGTGAAATCTTTCTCTTATATCTCACATCAAACTATATTTCCAAAGAGTTAAAGATTTAAATACAATAAATTAAAATTATAAAAGTAATAGAGGAAAATTAAAGTGACTGTCTTAAACCCTTGGAGTAGGGAAATAACAGTGAGTATATCTAGTGGTTCTCCACTTGAAGGAATCAGAACCCTTTGGAGAAATGTTTGATTCAAAGGAAAGAAAAAGATAAACTTGTAACATCTTTTTATGCTTAGAAATGCTTAAAGAATGATGAGGGTATGTCAAAAGGATACAGAAGCCAGCTCAAAAGAACTCCCACTGGCTAAAGAAGAGGCAATTTGAGCATCAAAATATATAAATATAGTAATGGATTGTAACCCATTTAATAAAACAGGAAGCCACGAATACTTACAGGCACAAATAAATGAATGAATGAGTAAGTTATTAAGGAACAAGATATTTACATAGCCTCAAAGTACCTCCCCACAAAATACTGACTACTGCAAAGGGAAAAGTATAATTTTATGGTGGAGAAGCCTGGCAGACATCACCTTAATCAAATTAACATCACCAGTAATGGGGCAAATTGAAATTATGTATCACCTGATAGCATGCAATGAGAAGAACTCAGCAACACTTCTGCGATATTCCTACCAACTACTCATAATTTAAATCTAATCATAAGGAAACCTCAGACAAACCCAAATTGGGAATATTGTACCAAATAGCTGGCCTGTAATCCTCAAAAGTGTCAAGACCATAAAAGTCAAGAAAAATCTAAGGAATTTCCAGATTGAAGGAGACTGAAGAGACAACTTGGGTGCAACATATCATTCTGAATTCAGTCCTTTTGCAATAAAGGATGATACTAGGACAGGTGACAAAACTTGAATGGGGTCTGAAGATTTTATGGTAGGATCAGTTTCCTAATTATATCAATATCCTAAGTCAGGTGGTTAGATTATCATTATGTAGGGGAAAGTTCTTGGACATTCTAGGACTCATACTCTAAATTATTAAGAAGTGATGGGTCATCATGTCAGCAACTTATTCTCTAGTGAAACAGAGAAAAAAGATTTTTCGATATGTGCAACTTTTCTATAAATTTGAGACTTTCAAAATTTTAAAAAATACAAATGTGTGTATATATGTGTATATGTATGTATATACATATACATATTTAGTAAATTAAAACCATTTTTAAATTAGTAAAAACAAGTTGAGTGCCCTAATGCAAAATGGGCAAAAGATATCAACATGCTGTTCTCAAAAGAAGATATAGAAATAGCTAATAAAGCTAACTAATAATCAAAGAAGTGTAAACAAAAACCAGAGATACCATTTTTCATCTGTCAGATATTTGAAATGATAATGCCTTGTGTTAAAGATAGTGTGAAGAAACACGTGTCACTCTTGTTAATTGTACAAGTGTACATTGTTAACAATTCTAGGAAAGTATATCAAAAGTGAGAATGTACATTATCATTTTTGCCATCATACCACTTATAGGAATCAGTAAAATTATTTCTCCTTTGGGAAAAAAATATAACTACTTGAGCAAATATTTTCAATCTGGACAGTCAGCTCTCTTTTCCCTATCCCATTCTTTACTTTGAGAAAAACCCATTGGGAGTTCAGTTCCTCCTTAAATAGATGCCCGCACATGAACCGTGGCCATATTCCTTTTGCCTTCCACGTTACTTAGCTCACTCCTGAAAGTGTTTTAAAAGACTTAATAAGTGAAAACACTAATTCAAAGAGATACATGCACCCCAATTTTCATAGCAGGATTATTTACAGTAGCCAAGGTATGAAAGCAACCTAAGCATCCATTAACAGATGAATGGATAAAGAAGATATGATATACATATACAATGGAATATTAGTCAGTCATTAAAAAAAGAATGAAATTTTGCCATTTGCAGCATCATGTATGGAGCTGGAGAGTCTTATGCTTAGTGAAATAAGTCAGAGAAAGACAAATATATGTTATCACTTATGCATGGAATCTAAAAAATAAAACGAATGAATATAACAAAACAGCAAGAGACCCACAGATATAGAGAACAAACTAGTGGTTACTAGTCAGGAGAAGGAAGGGTGGAGGAGCAGGATAGGGATAGGGGATTAAGAAGTACAAACTACTACGTGTAAAATAAATAAGCTATGCAGGAGCCCCTATGCGAGCATTTGACTTTACTGAGACCTCTGTACCATTGCCTATCATCTATCACCTGCCTTGATACACTCTTTCAACTAATTAACCATCTTGATCCATGGTCAGTTTTTTTATCTTCACTTCCATGTCCTTCTCTGGCTTTGTCTCACTTGCTCAGCAAAACTACTATTCTGGTTAAATGGGACTCTGAGTGAAAAGACAGAAAGTGGTGGTTGTGGGGAGGGAGTGTGTGAATTGAGATTATACAAGGGTAGCAGTTATTGATGATGACAAGAACTAAGGTATGACCATGGGAATGAGCATTGTAGGTAGAATGGAGACAAGATCATTGGAAGAGAGGAGGTCAAGAAACTGAAAGGCCAGGGTGTTTGAAAGATGAGTAATGACCCAGAGTTGGAGAGATGACAACAATAATGATGGATAGTAGGAGACAAAATTTAGTGACTTTTTTATATCAATAATTAAAGGAAATTAGAGTAATTGAACTGAATTATTTTTCATGAAAGATCATAACCACTGTCAACAGTGTCCCTGTCAGACAGTGGATTGTTTCATGGATGTATGCAATTCTTCCATCTTCATGATCTTAGTACTTTCCCAGCTGTGTTCCAGAGGTTTGTGCTGGTCATAGTCCTCCTTTGTGCCCCTAATGTTACATCTCTGTATATTCTTCTCTTAGTTGAGTATCCATAGCAAAGAGAATCAAATCCAGCGTTGTCAGGCGAAAAGCATCAGAAAAGAAAAATCAATAAATGACATCGTTCAGTGTAATAATAATGGAATTTTTAACTTGAAAATTACTTGTGAATAGACTTCACAGTCTTTGTAGTCACATGCAAATTATATGCTAATATAACTTTAGCTCAGCAAACTGTTTTACAGTTAGTTGAAACATTTGATATTGTGCCTACTGCCTTATAAGTATGTCTCACTTTGTCATAGATGAATACCTGAAATATATGTGTAAATAGATTTTTAGTAATACAAATCATATTTTCTCAGTGATTTGCATAATGTCAAAAATCCTTCATCTTTAAATGAATCATAATTGGTAGTGATAACAGTTTCTCTTCCTAACAAGTAGTTAAATCAATACTTAAATGCACCAGAAATTCTTATTTTTAAAAACCCAGTAATGAATCATTTTAATGAGAAAACTCATTCTTAAAAGAAAAGAAAAATCATCCTTGAATCATATAATTTTAAGTTTACAGGTGAGAAAATTTTGAAGCCCAGAACAGAAAAAGTAAAGAATTTGCCTCACATCACACATTTTGCTACAGTTGTTGGAACAGATAGAACCAGAACCGAGATCTTAAGCATACTTTCCACTGTGCTATACTGGTATCTAGTTTGTATACTTGTAAATTTATGCTTTTCAATATTGAATTTTCTTAATAAACCATACACCAAGTTAATACTAATAAGGCCTATTGGTGAAGTTCTCACCAGTGCAACTAAAAGAGAAATACCTCCTTAAGACTATACACCTGAATACTTTGACTTTATTGAATGGAGCCATGTTCAAACCTCATCTGAGTGACATGAGTGTATTTGAACCCACAGGCTTTTCATTGAATATGGATCTCACTGTGGATCTCACTCTAGTTTAACCAAAAGAACTTAACTCAAAGTTTTAGAAAACTTGAATTTTAAGTGCCACTTCTGTTACTTAATTGTTGTATAGCCATGGCCAAATCACTTGCCCCTGATGGGTCTTAATTTTCTCAACCATAAAATGAAGATAATGGCTATACTTACCTCACAAAGTTACCATAATGGTCAAATGTTGTGACAGTGATGAAAAAGATTTTGAGTATTTATTATGTGCCAGACGCTTTGCCAGTTGATATAATTACAATCGGAAACAAATCCAGAGCTTATTTTCTATGAGTTAAGTTTTCACTTATCAACTAGTTAATTTCACATATACTAATTTTATTTTTTTAATTTATTTTTTCACAAATGTAATCTTGTCTCCTGTTACCTAAGTTTTTTTTTTGTTGTTGTTACATTTATTCTTTGATCACATTGATACTTTTATAAGTATTCCTTTGTTCACTGAGAAACTGCAAGGTAATTATCTGTTATTCGTTATCTACTTGATTTCTTTTCTAGGTATACATCTGATTCTTTTTCTTATAGTAATGTTTTTTATCTTTCTTAATGAGACTGAATGACAGAATTACCTTTCACAGGAAAACCAATGCCATTTGTTGATGTAAATTAAAAGTCTCTGATGCAGATATCCATTAGACCTCTTACTGAAAATCAGGGGAGGAGGGATATTGATAGGCATGAAAGTCTCATTTTTTCTGTCAACTTTTTAAAACATCTTAAACTTGGTCATCAGAATATAGGTTTACATTGAATCCCTTTTATCCATATTTGTATATTAATATAACGGAATCCATTCCTGTCAAACAACATGGTAATATAATAGCAGATACATGAATAATAATGCACAATAATAATGCACATGGTCAATTTAATTTTTTTAACTAAAGAGGGTTTTTTTTTTTTTTTTTTTTTTTTTTGTGGTACGCGGGCCTCTCACTGTTGTGGCCTCTCCCGTTGCGGAGCACAGGCTCCGGACGCGCAGGCTCAGCAGCCATGGCTCACGGGCCCAGCCGCTCCGCGGCATATGGGATCCTCCCAGACCGGGGCACGAACCCGTATCCCCTGCATCAGCAGGCGGACTCTCAACCACTGCGCCACCAGGGAGGCCCTAAAGAGGGTTTTAAATGCTTAATATTTTAAAGGTAAAAATTAAAATTCTAATAATTTTTTATATTCTTTGTACTGTTATAGTTTAAATGATATTTTAGAATTTCAAGATAGATAATTTTACTATGAAAGTTATTGAAAATTATGAAAATCAGGCAAAATAAAATATGTGATTTGAAATGTGCTGCCTTTGAGATATGTTGTAAACACTATGATAACCTAACCTTTGTGAAATGTTTGGAAACAATAAGGAAGCCAGAGTCATATTTGTAACTGGGTTTCCTTCTTGACAACTCCTGTTTTATGAGTTACTAGACTACTGAACAAACAAAAAGGCAACATCCTCAAAATTAAAGGGGTTTAATAAAAAAAAAAAATTTAGGTGACAAGATATTTATTTTCAGCAAAAAAAAATATTACTATAAATATTGTTGACAAGGAAATTTATCTCATGGAGATTAACAATACTTAGTATTTTAATATTAATACCATATAAACTAGTTCAGTTTTAAAAGTTCTAATCCCATGTATCCAAAAATGAATATTCTCAGTATACATATTGATTTTTTTTCCTATTTATTTTGTCATCCAAGTGTTCATTTTTCTAGAAATCTAACTAGATCGGAAAATTTACTTTATTATAAAGTTCTAATCACTGTTAGTGATTGGGTTGTTTATGTCAATATGAAATAAGGAAAGAGACTAAGACATATTTTGCTTTATGTCTTGTTTTTGTTCTCATATCAAGAGAACAACTGCCCCCAAACCACTGAAGAGAATCTTAGACCTACTATAGTTATCTTAACCGGCTGTGAAAAGATGAAATGGATAAATGGTGGCAACTAAAAAACTAAGAAGTAACTTATGTATGTGGTATTTAGTAGTATGCCTTTAGATAGCAAATTTACTACCAAATACTTAAGGCAGATTTTATTAGTGAACAATTGGGGGGCAGAGGGAAAAATGCTTAAGAAACTTTTTGAACATATGAAATAATAATGGTCTTAGGTAGATTCATTATTGGTAGATTAGGAAACACTGGATATGTTTTTGATCCACCCTCCTTTAACCCATATGACATTCATCAAATGGTTGGCTGGAATTCATTTCATAATCTGGGACCTTGGAGCAGATTTTAGCCCCTGTGCAAAGCTAACTGACCCAGATAGGGATTGAATCTGCTGTGTTCAAACAGCAACGCTGTGTTCTATAAGTTGAGCTAGCCAGGACAAATACGTGTTAAGATGTGAAATAGTCACATCGTTGTCCTTACAGAATATCATTGTTTATAGACACATTTCCTCACAAAAATAGAAAAATGTGGTCATGAAATCCATTGTATTTTTATTGAAAATGGAGAAATAAGTATATGAGAAATAACTGTACTGCCAAATCCTTCAGTTGGAGTAATGCTTGTTTTGCACAGAACACCTTTTTTTTTTTTTTTTTTTTTTGCCGTACACGGGCCTCTCACTGTTGTTGCCTCTCCCGTTGTGAAGTACAGGCTCCGGACACGCAGGCTCAGCGGCTATGGCTCACGGGCCCAGCCGCTCCACGGCATGTGGGGTCTTCCCGGACCAGGGCACGAACCCGCGTCCCCTGCAGCGGCAGGCGGACTCTCAACCACTGCGCCACCAGGGAAGCCCCCAGAACACCATTCTTTTCTCTTGGTTTTCTTTTTTTGTTGCTGTTAGAGAGGTACTTTTTTGGGCTGGGTGCGACTGTTCTATAAAATGTTTACAGAGATGTGCATATATTTTTTGCTGAACCACTTGCCGTTGATCTGCACACATTAATTTAAGCAGTTTGCTACATTTCCTAACTTACATTCTTTAATGTTACCTGAATGCTTCAAATTGTATTTCCTTTTTTCTTTATGGCGGGCACTTCTGCCTATATGATCACTTTACTTAGGATCACAGTAAAGCAAATACTTTTGTATTTTTTTCTTTTTTATAAATTTATTTATTTATTTTTGGCTGCGTTGGGTCTTCATTGCTGCACTTGGGCACTCTCTAGTCGCGGCGAGCAGGGGTTACTCTTCGTTGCCATGTGCAGGCTTCTCATTGTGGTGGCTTCTCTTGTTGCAGAGCCTGGGCTCTAGGCGCGCAGGCTTCAAGAGTTGTGGCAGGGGCTTCCCTGGTGGCGCAGTGGTTGAGAGTACGCCTGCCGATGCAGGGGACACAGGTTCGTGCCCCGGTCCGGGAAGATCCCACATGCCGCAGAGCGGCTGGGCCCGTAAGCCATGGCCGCTGAGCCTGCGCGTCCGGAGCCTGTGCTCCTCAACGGGAGAGGCCACAACAGTGAGAGGCCCGCGTACCGCAAAAAAAAAAGAGTTGTGGCACGAGGGCTCATTTGTGGCTCGTGGGCTCTAGAGTGCAGTCTCAGTAGTTGTGGCTCACAGGCTTAGTTGCTCTGCAACATGTGGGATCTTCCCGGACCAGGGCTCAAACCTGTGTCCCCTGCATTGACAGGCAGATTCTTAACCATTACGCCACCAGGGAAGTCCCGATACTTTTGTATTTTTAAAATCCCTTGCAGCTTTTACAGTATTAGGCACTTCAATTTCGATGAAATTGCAATATTCCAGAATTTCATTATCATGACATTTAATGTTCAGATATAGCACACAGGTTGTCCATTATGAAGAATCTTAAATTCAGTTAATGTTAAAGCAGATTTTCTTCACTCTTACTAAATTTTTGTTATGTTTCATAGCACTTGTAAAATATTTTGAAATAGTAACATTAATGCTAATATTCATGTGGGAAACAGTTTATCTTCTTAAATTCATACATTTGTCTTATTGTCTTTTTTTTACAGACAGAAGTGGAGCTTATATTCACTTGTCTTCATTTTTCTTAAAAAGTTGCTTTTGAAGTAATATTATTATTAACGATTTGTTCTAAGAATATTAAAACTTTGATGGAAGATGAGCTCAGGTGATCAGGACATTGATTCAGGTGTACTTGGCATAGCAGTTCATTAACTATGTGTTAATTATCTATGATTACTCCTGAAAAGCTATAGTGGCTTCATCTTTTAGGTTGCTTCATTAAATC
This sequence comes from Hyperoodon ampullatus, assembly GCF_949752795.1. Classification (NCBI taxonomy): domain Eukaryota; kingdom Metazoa; phylum Chordata; class Mammalia; order Artiodactyla; family Ziphiidae; genus Hyperoodon; species Hyperoodon ampullatus. The sequence continues at coordinate 29,935,904 of NC_136920.1, read as the reverse complement.
ATTAATTTTCTTGGAGGTAACTAAGCCTGACATAATTAAGTCATCTCAGTCTCCACAGATTTTTATCTTCCCATGATGCCAAGAACATTGAGCTAGTTACTATAGGGCATTGCAACTTATTCCATGGATGTACTGACTTTTTATTTTAGAATGCCTTATACTATTTTGTCTTATATTTAAGTATAGTCTCATAAATGTATATCTTTTAATTATTTATTTAAAGTTTTAGCTTACAGTTTGCATTTCCTGTGTAATAAGCCCATTTATGCATTTGAACCACTTCTTATCAACAGTTCTTTGAACCATGGCTACATAAAGCTGCTGCAGTTTATCCAGAACATCATTTATGAGGAAGGATTTGATGGATCCAATCCCCAGGTATTGAGTACCTTCAAAGCCTTTTTATAATCATGTATGTAATGCTGTTTTTAAACTCTCTAGGGTAGACCCAGTAGGTCTTACGATAATCAACAGCGAACAAGCTGTTTCTAAGCACAGAGGATGTAAATAAGCAGAGCACGGGCAGCCTTAGTTTGACTGTAAATGTGTATTTAGAATTTTAGCTTAGTTCTCAGTGGATGCACATAAGATGTTCACATACATTGTCCACATTAATTATTTTTAAATATGTATTTGTAGTACCTGGAGTTAATAAATACCACAGTTTGAAAATTACTGTTAAATCTGCAAGACTTGTACTTTTCTATCGAAATTTTTTATATTTCTGTCATTTAGACCTTAATGTTAAATTATCTTATGAGTAAGAATTAATTATTTCAAGATTTTATTTATTATATTATGCTTTGAGTTGTCTCATTGAATAAAAGATGCATTTTTATTTGCTACATTAAAACATTTTATAAGTTAACTATTTTTCTGTAGCTCTATTTTTAAAAACTTCCTCTAGATTCCTACTATTAAAAATGTTCCGGTTAGTTTAACTTAAACAAAATGAGGGAAATTTTATTTCTAGATATCATGCCTTTCACAATTCTTCCTCAGTGATTTTAATTGCTATTGCTGCTAAAAGTTTTGCATTTCATTTATATTATTTTAGCAGAATTATTTCCAGAGCACCATTATTTTTATTGAGGAAGACAAAAAAGCCAAAAGTCTTATTTTCAGCATTATCAACTACATTTCCTCTTAATTTATATTATAGATTTTTAAATATTCTTATAAGCTTTATTGCTATATTTAAGACTTTGTCCATGGCAAAATAAATACTTTTAAAATTTGTTTTAATTATCAGTTTAATAGCAGGTTGAAAATACTTATGTGTGTATGGCAAAGCACAGACATTCATTTATAGATGGTTTTTCATGTATGTTACAGTTTTTGTGATGGCCCTTGGTATTTAGTACAGTTTTATTTTGCTCATTGTTGTTCCATTTTTGGTCCTAGCTAAGATTTATGGGCACCATGTCTTCTCTTTGGTGGCAGTGCCCGTCTGGAGAGGTAATTGGTCCCTGACAGACACCTCTCCCCACTTGCTCTGGTAACTATGGAAACAGGCATGTCATAACAGTTCCTGTGGTACAGTGTGCAGAGCTGCTGCTCTTGTAGAATGATGACACATCTTCTAAGAGCAAGAAATTTTATAGAATGCAAAAAAGCAAAGGCAGTAACAAAGAGATACCCTTATACTTACATATATGGATATGTATACACACACACACACATCCGAAGAACCCTTAAAAAGCTATTATTGGAATAGAATGAAAGGTTTGTTTTCTTACTTGTTTATTTGACTATGAATCAACACTGTTTTCAGTAAACAATATTTTATTTCATGAACATTGATAGACAACAAACTGGTTTGGGTCTCTGAACCAGAGGTTCTATAACTTTTGACCTTCATAAAGATTAAACAGGGTTGAGACAGATATTTTTATAGTGAGTACCAGGAATGCTAAAAACAAATTTTTAATTAAATTAAATATACCAATAAGTTGTTATAAATATATATTTCCAATTTTATTAGAACTAAAATATAGTTAATGAATTTCCATATTTTAAATTATGGATTGCATCATTTGCTAAATTACCTAATCTATAAATCTGCCTCAGAAACTTTAGATTACTTCCAGAAGCCACAGAAATGCATCTATCAGGCACTACTTCAAAAAATATTCCCGAGTCAAAATAATATTCTGACACTGAAATAAATCCTACTTTTTAAAAGGATATTTTCATCTTACTTTCTCTATCACTACATTTTGAAATAAACTAAACTAGTTGGAGGCAACAAATAGAAATAGACTCTAAGGAACAGAATATTATATACTACCATATAATTAATAACAGTAGTAAGTAAAGTATTGTAGCTCATCCGTAAAGATACTTGGAGTGGAAACATTTACAAATCACTGTCATAATTTTATTTTTAATTTTTGATTTTCAGATATCTAAGAAATAATACAATAAATGAAATTTGAACATTGATTTTACTTAGGGTACCAGATTAAATATTTTAGATCTTCTCATAGGAATAAATTTATTTATTGTTCAGCTGTCGGCAAACATTTATTTTTTTAATTTTATTACGCCTTACAGTATGCCCCATTATTATATGGTGTAGCAAGGAATTATATGTCCCAAACAACACAGGAAATTTGTAACTCAGCCTTTGTTTTTACAATACTGTCATATTTTTTAAAATATAAATGTATTCCTGGGTTGAAGTATTATGCTCAATTATGTTCTAATGTGCTGTGTACATACTTCACTTAAATATCTTATCAGTCATTCATTCTCTGGCTTAATATTTTCATTATTTCTATATGTGTATATCAGTGTAACTGTCAAAGTCACTAAATTGTGGTTCTCCTGATTCTGCACCTGACAGCATTTTTGTTAAAAACTTGTGTAAACTTTTTGATACGGCAGTAGTAGGTAATGGTGACTGTGGGTTAAAATACAGCTGACCTTTAGTTTCTGAAATGTTGACAGGGTAAACAATATGAGGCTGCTCTCCTGTTACCATCAGATTTCATTCTAATATCTAGATTTCGGGCGGGGGGGGGGTATTTTCTCTCTTTTTTTTCCAGGTTGCTCTTTCTGTTAGGAATCTAACTTAAGCTACAGTTCATAAGATAACAAGTTTAAGGATGAGAAAAATGAACCTTAATCTTGCCATTTTGTTTAAATTCTGAGTTTCTAAGTAATACATAAAAATGAATAACCTATCATATTTCACAGATATAGGAACTCATTGGAAATTTATTTATACTTCTAACATATACCATGGTACATCATATTACTTCATTTTATTCAAGTAATGCAGAAATAAAAAGAAAATAATTTTTATGGACTGTTGAGGATCACCACATATGGTATCTTAGGTGGTTGTCATCATAACCTCAAGGCAAAGAGAAAAGAAAATTGGACCAACTGCCTTGATATTGTCTTTGTGCTTTAGGTCCTAGAAGTCAGAAAGTTTTTATCAAATGTGCTTAGACTAAATTCCTCTTTTTAAAATCTCATTCTCACATTTTTATCCAGGCCATTGTGTCACTTTATATATTTGAAGAATTATATGGTCTCATACAGCAATGTTCTATTCTATCCTTTTTATTTTAGAGATGAGAAGACTAAGGCCTAAGTAATTACTTGTCTTACCCAAAATCATACATCTACTTAGCTGCACAATGCAGACTTTAAGTCTGTATCTTACGCATCTTACTATTGTCCCCGTAGTCTTTCCTGTTCTAATATTTCAACATTTTATTCATTTTCCCTACTTTGTTTTGTCAACAAATTCTCCTTGAAAAAGAATACAAAAAATCACTTGTGTGTCTAATATCAGGGAGATATTATATATTGTGTGTATGTATATATATATTGTATTGAGCAATAATTAGTTGGCTAATAAATTTTATTAGTGGTATTTTATAGCAACAGCAAGTGATATATATATTTTAGGATCTTGTTTCATCAGAAATCACATCTAAAGTGGCATGTTCCAAATCTTTGCTTTGGGAGAATAGTCTTATTTTCCCTGTTAGAATTGTAATAATGATTTTCCAGTTATTTCCATGTGCCAGGTTTTGCTAAGACCTCCTTCCTTTGCCTGGAAATTTTGCTGAATTACTAAGGAAAGCATTTGCAAAACATTTGTTCAGTTAGAATAACCCAAACAGTAGAATTTATTATAAACACATCTGCTGGGCTTCCCTGGTGGCGCAAGTTGTTGAGAGTCCGCCTGCCGATGCAGGGGACACGGGTTCGTGCCCCGGTCTGGGAGGATCCCACATGCCGCGGAGCGGCTGCGCCTGTGAGCCATGGCCGCTGAGCCTGCGCGTCCGGAGCCTGTGCTCCGCAACAGGAGAGGCCACAACAGTGAGAAGCCCGCGTACCGCAAAAAAAAAAAAAAAAAAAAAAAAAAAAACAACACATCTGCTGGCAAACATTTATTGACAATCATTTTAGGTTTTATTTAATGGTTTTTCAATACTCTTTTCCCAAGAAATATCATTCACTATTATTATGACCTTAATGTCAATGGGATCAAGTTCTAAACATTCACCTGTTAAGTTTTATTAAAAGTGTCAAATTATTATCATAAAAATAGCTTCAAGGAGAAAAAATAGAGGCAAGTGTAAAATGCTAAACCCCATAAAATACATTTTTAAACTTCTTTCAAACAAAATAGTAGACGGTGGACATGATAGAATTTATCTGAGAAATATTGAGCACTCTGTAATTTATTGAAAGACTTACAGAGTTTTGTAAGAATGGTTTGTAAGCATTCTAGTTTAGATTCTCTTTATTATTACCTGTGATTTGTTATGTATTACTTTAATTGCCTCAAACATAATTCTTAGGCACCATTAAGATTTAGAAACAAAAGCTTGAGGCTTGTGATACTCTTCAAATTTTCCAGTAGAAAAAACAAAACAACAGTTCTGCTATTTTTTTATAGTCTTGTAGTCTAAAAGGTTTCCTTTATGTTGCCTTATTATTGATAATACATAAAACTTTTTACTACGTCTGTTGACATTAACTCCCTGATCTGTTTTGAATAAAAATAAGAACTGGCAGATAAAAGTAAAAGAGGTAGGTATCCTGTTGTTTAATAAAACTTAATGTGTTTACCTCCCTCTCACTTTCCCTTAGAAAAAACAGAAAAGCATTTTAAGAATAGGAATCCAGAATCTTGGTTCACCTTTGTGGGGAGATGACATTTGCTGGACAGAAAACTGTGACAGCAATTTCAGTCTTACAAAGTTCCTCTATATGCTCCGTGGTCTTCTCCGAACCTCTCTTTCAGCCTGTATCATCACAGTGCCAACACACCTTATCCAGGTAAGAACTTTCCAAAACTACTTTCTCCTAACTCGTGGTTTATACTGAAGAGCAGTTTATAAGTGCTTTATGAACCTGGTAAATTATTTTCATATGCCATTTGGATAAAAGAGACTAAAGATGCTTGAAATGCCGGAGCAGCAAGATGTCTTTTAGATTATTCAATTCTCTAGTACTTGTGGTTTTGATATACAGTGAGTATGTGGTAATTTCATCTTCACTAATTTTACTATTTTTTTCTTTGATTTATTGTGAACTTGCTAGTATCATTGTGACATGAGGTTGATTTTGCTGTCATATCTTGTCGTTGATCATAAAGCTAATCTGAATATAGATCTTGAAGAGATATTTTTACACCCATGTATAGCAGCATTATTCACAACAGCTAAAATGTAGAAGCAACCTGACTGTTCACTGACAGATGAATAGATAAGCAAAATGTGGCATATCCACACAACAGGATATTATTCAGCCTTAAAAAGGAAGGAAGGGGCTTCCCTGGTGGCGCGGTGGTTGAGAGTCTGCCTGCCGATGCAGGGGACACAGGTTCGTGCCCCGGTCCGGGAAGATCCCACATGCCGCGGAGCAGCTGGACCCGTGAGCCATTGTCGCTGAGCCTGCGCGTCCGGAGCCTGTGCTCCGCAACGGGAGAGGCCACAACAGTGAGAGGCCCGCGTATGGAAAAAAAAAAAAAAAAAAGGAAGGAAGTTCTCACATGTGCTACAACAAGGATAAATCTTGAGAACGTTAGGCTCAGTGAAATAAGTCAGTCACTGAAAGACAAATACTGTGAATACAGTTATATGACATACTTGGAGTAGTCAAAATTATGGAGACAGAAAATAGAATGGTAGTTGCCAGGTGCTGGGGGTGGGAGAGAATGAGAGTTATTATTTTAATGGGTATGGAGTTTCAGTTTTACAAGATGCAAAGAGTTCTGGAGATGGCTGGTGGTGATGGTAGCACAACATTATGAATGTGTTTAATACCACTGAACTGTACACTTAAAAATGGTTAAGGGCTTCCCTGGTGGCACAGTAGTTAAGAATCCACCTGCCAATGCAGGGGACACGGGTTTGAGCCCTGGGCCAGGAAGATCCCACATGCCGCAGAGCAACTAAGCCCGTGCACCACAACTACTGAGGCTGCACTCTACAGCCCGCATGCCATAACTACGGAGCCCGCATGCCACAACTACTGAGGCCCACGGGCCCAGAGCCCGTGCTCTGCAACAGGAGAAGCCACCACAATGAAGAGTAGCCCCCGCTCGCCACAACTAGAGAAAGCTCATGTGCAGCAATGAAGACCCAATGCAGCCAAACATAAATAAATAAATAAATTTATTTTTTTTAATGGTTAAAATGGTAAACTTTACACTATATGTACTTTACCACAGTAAAAAAAAAAATTGAAAAAAAAGCTGATCTGAATAGGACTAGTCCCCATCTTGCCTCCTTGTTTCTATATATATTTCTCCTGAAGTTACACTCTCATAAAAAGAGGCATCTCCCCAGAGAACGAGGGGTCTTTGTAAGATTTCCTCATTGGTTCAAAAAAGTTCTTAAGAGTGTTCAAGGGGCAAGTTTGGGACTGTTTCCACAGTATGTATGTATATATGTACACATACACTATAACATGATAGTAGAAATAATATAACTGAAATACCTGCTGCAATGAATGGAATGTGAAAGTCAAAGTAACTAAAATCACTGAAATCATTTTTTCTAATGTACATACTAAAACACTTTGATTTGGAATGAATTATAGCAGAGAAGTTTTGAGCTTTGTTTTACTTCTCTAAGAAGTAGCAATTATAACAATAATGAGAGCAGCTAGCAAATAAAAAACACTAAGTCAGGACCTACCAATTCTTATAGAATTTTTATGTAAATGCTATTATCTCCATTTTACCTATAAGGAAACTGAGGTATAGAGAAATTCAGAAATTAGATCAAGGTTAAATACTTGAGAAACCATAATTTGAACCCAGAAAATCAGATTCTAGAACCATATTATGACAAAATTCTACTACAATATCTAACAGATTTGTATTCTGGAACTCATTCTCTCAAAGCTAGTAAATCTCAAATCTTTAACCTTAGAGCTAAATAGAAAGGACTTGAAGGGTTCATCTGAATTAAGCTCCTGTCCTTGGATATGTTAAGCATTATCCCTGTTTCACAACTGAGGTCTGAACTTATATGACATATTCAAGCAAATCAAAGAAACAGGGACTATGCTTGGTGACACTCCAAAGGTCTGTGAGAACTTTACATTTAATTACATTAACAGAAATATAGCAGATGTAATTGAAATTTGGAGGTCTCCAGGGAGTACTTGAGTACTCGAATAAGAATAGACATATAAAACAATGGGATAGGGCCTCCCTGGTGGCGCAGTGGTTGAGAGTCCGCCTGCCGATGCAGGGGATACGGGTTCGTGCCCCGGTCTGGGAGGATCCCATATGCCGCGGAGCGGCTGGGCCCGTGAGCCATGGCTGCTGAGCCTGCGCATCCGGAGCCTGTGCTCCGCAACGGGAGAGGCCACAACAGTGAGAGGCCCGCGTACCACAAAAAAAAAAAAAAAAAAAAAAAAAAAAAAACAATGGGATAGAATTGGCAGTCTAGAAATAAACCCATACATCTATGGTCAACAAAATTTCAACAAGGGTGCCAAGACCATTCATAAGAAAAGAATAACCTTTCAACAAATGACATGGGACAACTAGATAGCTACACGCAAAAGAATGAAGTTTGGACCCTTACCTCACACCATATACAAAAATTAATTCAGAATGAATCAAAGACCTAAATTTAAGAACCAAAATAATTATGAAATAAATATACGTATATATGTAATTTTAAAATTTATTGCAAAGGTGCCTATGCAATAAAGAAAAGAAAGAGGGCTTCCCTGGTGGCACAGTGGTTGGGAGTCCGCCTGCTGATGCAGGGGGCGTGGGTTCGTGCCTCGGTCTGGGAGGATCCCACATGCCACGGAGCAGCTGGGCCCGTGAGCTATGGCTGCTGAGCCTGCACGTCCGGAGCCTGTGCTCCACAACGGGAGAGGCCACAACAGTGAGAGGCCCGTGTACTGCAAAAAAACAAAAAAAAAAAAAAAAAAAAAACCAAAAAAAAAACCATATGATCATCTCAATAAAGGCAGAAAAAGAAAAGAAAGAAAAAAATTTTAAGGCCGTTTTGGTAGTGATCATCATTATTATTTAGAGAAGAGATTCCAAACCTATTGTGAATGTTTGTGACAGTGATTCCTCTAGCCTCTGAGGGAAGAGCAGTAATACTATCAGAAGACTTCAAATCATCCTATGTACATCACTGAACATTAAGCAGTATTTGAATTTTGGTATTTTATAGATATATTTGAATTCTTGTAAAACTGAAAAAGATATAATTTAAATTCTGCTTTTTAAAATACCAGTAAAGAGACTATTTTGAAGTGGATATAGGAAAACATAAGGTTTTTCCTAGTTTGAAATGAAAATAGGAAAACATAAGACTTTGGTGACCTTATACCACAGTCTCTTCCCTAGACAATTTTGCCTAGCTATCGTATAGTAGTCTTCTGGTCCTAATATCAGTGGAGCTATAAAAAAAAAACAAATAAATTATTCCCTTGCTCTTTGAACATGACATCTGACCACATATTTGTTTTTTTATGAAAATACTTAGGAGAAAATGTAAAACTTAACAGTTTGCTTAAACCAGTCATGATATAAATAGTGGATAAAACTCTAAATAACTCTTAAAGACTGGCAAGGAAAATCACAATGTTTAGGCTAAGAAAAGAGAGTAAGAAGCGGAAGCCATATTACAAAGCTAACCAAAGACATATGCATACACAGAACCAGGGAACTGTGAGTTTGTTTAATAAAAACTTACATAGTGATTTCTACAGGCCAGTTGCAGTCCTAAGATCTTTTCAAATATTAACTCATTTAATCCTTATAATAATCCTATATTGTTGGTGCTATCATTATTTCCATTTTATAGATAAGGAAAAAGGGACAGAAAATTTAAGTGACTTTCCCAAGATCACACAGCTACTTGAGTGGCAGGATTTAGATCTAAGTGTTTCCCTTCCAAGTACCATACTCTTAACCACCACGCTCTGCTGCTTATTCAATGGAAGTTCTAAAATAGGGTCAAAATTAAGAAGCAGACTGTGCACAAAGTAGCATTCAATGATAGAAAGAGCCTGGGCTTTGGAGGGAGATAGACCCAATTAGTTATTTGGTCTTAGTCAAGTCCTAACTTTCTCAGCCTTAGCTTCTTCATTTGTAAAAATTCAGAGGATTAGCAATAACATGTGCTCACCCAGTGCTGGCACATGGTAGACACTCATTATATGTCAACAATTGTCACCTTCACTATTGTTACTTCAACAGACCTCCAAAACTGAGAATTTGAACAGGGATCAGGCTACAAAAACTAAGGTACACAAGTCCATCGAAGTAATAGAAATCTTAAGCTTTCTGCCTCTTTTTATGAACAACATGGACAGGATCTTCTCACAGCTTAGACAGGTTAGGAACCTTGGCTGAAGTCAGATGGCCATTGAAGTCTTAGTAACATTACGTTGTTGTAACATGACTCTTTTTAACATCATACATCAACTTCCTCTCGACTATGACCAGTGCCTTTCCTGCAGACTCTAAGTCAAGGTTTAAATGGTGATTGAATAATTTATTCAATCAACAAATATTTATTGCAAGTACTATTCTAGGCATCCATGGGGATAAAGTAGTGAACAAGACAAACAAGGTCCCATCCTCCTGGAGTTTTTTCAGAAATATGAAAGATAGAATGGATGGAGCAGACAATCAGTATATGTACGTATTTTGGATGCTTGAGCTTGGTATTTGAGAGTAAGGTAGATTCTGACAGGAAATAGAAATGCAGTTTGATATCCTTGGAAATTTTGTCATATAATTAAACATCTATAGATAATAGAAGTGTGACACCTTTATATGAATATATTATATAAAGTAACACTACATTAAAAGTATATAAAATATTTATTTCTCTTAGATTGGGAAAAACAGCCAATCACAACCCTCAAAATGGGAAAAAATATTTGCAAACGAAGCAACTGACAAAGGATTAATCTCCAAAATATACAGGCAGCTCATGCAGCTCAATATCAAAAAAACAAACAACCTAATCCAAAAATGGGCAGAAAACCTAAATAGACATTTCTCCAAAGAAGATATACAGATTGCCAACAAACACATGAAAGGATGCACAACATCACTAATCATTAGAGAAATGCAAATCAAAACTACAGTGCGGTATTACCTCACACCAGTCAGAATGGCCATCATCAAAAGATCTACACACAATAAATGCTGGAGAGGGTGTGGAGAAAAGGGAACCCTCTTGCACTGTTGGTGGGAATGTAAATTGATACAGCCACTATGGAGAACAGTATGGAGGTTCCTTAAAAAACTAAAAGTAGAACTACCATACGACCCAGCAATCCCACTACTGGGCATATACCCTGAGAAAACCATAACTCAAAAAGAGTCATGTACCACAATGTTCATTGCAGCTCTATTTACAGTAGCCAGGACATGGAAGCAACCTAAGTGTCCATCGACAGATGAATGGATAAAGAAGATGTGGCACATATATACAATGGAATATTACTCAGCCATAAAAAGAAACACAATTGAGTTATTTGTAGTGAGGTGGATAGACCTAGAGACTGTCATACAGAGTGAAGTAAGTCAGAAAGAGAAAAACAAAGACCGTATACTAACACATATATATGGAATCTAAAAAAAAAAAATGGTTCTGAAGAACCTAGGGGCAGGACAGGAATAAAGACGCAGACGTAGAGAATGGACTTGAGGACATGGGGAGGGGGAAGTGTAAGCTGGGACGATGTGAGAGAGTGGCATGGACATATATACACTACCCAATGTAAAATAGATAGCTAGTGGGAAGCAGCCACATAGTACAGGGAAGTCAGCTCGGTGCTTTGTGTCCACCTAGACGGGTGGCATAGGGAGGGTGGGAGGGAGACACAAGAGGGAGGAGATATGGGGATATATGTTTATGTATAGCTGATTCACTTTGTTATACAGCAGAAACTAACACACCATTGTAAGGCAATTATACTCCAGTAAAGATGTTAAAAATAAATAAATAAAGATTACATGAAGTTCAAAAAAAAATAGCCAATCAGTGTTCTTACTTTAGTTATTAACATTCTGTCAGACCTGTACAGTAATGATTAGTTACCCTTTATTGTACTTTTGGCATGCTTCCCATGTTTAATTTCATTGTAGAGAAGGAACACATAGTTAAGGAAATTGCAGAGCGGGAAAAGTTAAAATAGGGAAAATAATGACATAGATTCGAAACTGACTTTAACTTATTGTTGTAATAAGACTTTTGCAAGTAGAATGGAAAAGAATTATTTTTAAATTTGCATTTGAACTATTTTCTGCTCAGCCTCATAACTTTGAACTTGAAATAGTTTATTTCCTTTGGGTTAGAGATTATTTTCATCACAGCACAGGAAATAACAAGCATACATTGAAACAAATGAATAAAATAAATTCTAAATATCTGTTTGCTGAAAACACTAAAATTATTCATCAAATATATTATGAATGTCTTAAAATATGTATGCATATAAAGTCCTAAACAATTCTCCCTGTGAAGTAGTATTATTACTCATCTGGTCTCTTGCTAGAATATAGTTTTAGTATCTGCCCAAAGACACTGTATTAAAAATGTATGTGAAAATGGCCAAGTTAAATACAGACTTTGTTACATGCTGAACTGTGGAGCAAAGTGTCATTAGAAGGAGCAGAACTATGGACGGCTCCCCTATATTCCAGCATTACTCAGTTCCCAGATCCCTGCTGTGTAGTTGTTCCACTCGCCAAGAAGCCTGTTAAAGAGCCCCCAAGAGCATGTGTACGGCCCTCCATGTTAATAGTTAATTGGTGAGGATGGCAAGATGAGAGGACAGCCGAACATGTGGTCTCTCAGACTCAAGCAGTAGACAGACCTTTAGTTATAATAACAGCAGCTGCTCACATTCTCACAACTCAACTGTTCAAAACTGTTGTCGAGTGAAGATTATCATGGATTGAAAAAGAAAGAGGAAAAGTTACATCTAAGAAAAATAACTAAAACCCTGCCTTGAAACTCTTCCTTCCTATTATCTTAAGTATGAGAATATTATTTCAACTTTTAAAATCTTAAGTATAAATTTCCATGTCAAAGATTGTTATATTCAGCTACATTGAACATTCTGCTGCTTTTTTTCCTGTTTACTGTTAGAAACACAAATGTACACCCTTCGAAACTTTTTAGCGACCTTTTTTTACACGGAGATAACTTTGAAGCTGTTACAATTGGTTATTGTTTGATTTCCATATCTTGCAATATATGAAACTCTAATGTTTTTTGGTCTTATAAATGAGAACTGGCTTACTATTAGTGAAATTTGTCATCCACTTGCAAATTATACAAATATTTAGTGCCTTTTAAATTAATTTTATTTTCAATTATCAGTGACAGTTCTGCTTAAGAAAAATGGTGACCAATAACATTTATTCTTTTTGGAAATAGAAACTTAGTTTCATGCCTTATTATGATTATATTGGCGAGGCGAAAGGAAAATAAATTTCCCCTAGCTTATGCATTTTATTTACACAATCTGTGACAGGTTGTTCTTGATTTGTATTTTTTATTGATTGAAAGCACTTTTACCTGAAACTGTCAGGAAATAAATATTAAAGCACTTAGAGTTGTAATTAAAATAGGAAAGGTTATTTTTCTATACCTTTCTCACAGCTTTCCTTTCAAAAAGAAAATTTACTTTTTATTATTGCTAATCTATTCAAGCTGTCATAATCTACACTTTTAAGGAATTTTTAAATATAAACAACCCAATAAATTTCTCCTTAACTATAATAATGCAGGAATGAAAACTTCCTTGACATTTTTGATGATAAAATATGAAATAACTTTTTCTCATTCTACAATAATTTTCTGTATTACTAGCATTTAATGTATTTGCTTATAGAACATTAGTTGGTAAACTATTTAAACTTTCTTTTATTCAGAATAGATTTTAGATTTGAAACTGGCCTATAACATATTTTTATTGGTCATCACTGGCACTTGGTCAGTAATAACCTTATTCAGTTTTTATCATAAACCACTATTTTCCAACAATTTTATCTGTGGAATTTCCCTCCCCACCCTCCCCCCGCCTCCAGCTACCTCACTGAAGAAAACTATCACCAGCATTAGTTAGCTTATACCAAAGAAAAATCATTTTCTGAAGAAAAGCAGGAAGACAGGCCCTTGTTACATGTCTCTTGAAAATTGAATGAAGTTTTAGTGTGTTATTTTAATTGATATATTTTCAAATCGATCTTCTATAATATTAATATATGAAAACTTTGAACCCACTGAAGTAAATGATGCAGTATGTTTCAGTGTGGAGGAATTCAGAACAAACCTTTTCACATCCATAAACTTTTGTGTTCATGCTGAGTATTTTAGCAGCTAAACTCTAAGGCAAGCAATGGACAGCTATAGAACTAACCACTAATATAGGATTATGAAATGTGGACTCCAGTGGCCTTGTGAATTTCTCTCAGTGTGAAATCTTTTATTCTTAAAACAAGACCTAAGAATAATTGTATGGTAAGGGAACAACAGACTCTTATGAGTTTACAACTATAAAATTCTGGAAAATATTTTTTTTGTAATTGTTGATATGAGCATCATTATAGGAAAGCATAACAACACCTTCTGCCATATAACTTAATCTATCTTAAATGGTCTTTTTAAATATACTTTATTAAGGAGAATTATTATTTGAAATGGTCTTTTTAAATACAGTTTATTACAAATATTTAAGGCTGAAAATTACAGATTCAATCTCTTGATCACAACTATCAATTATTAAAGGATAGTGTTGGATATTCTGGGTATCAATTTTTCATATTCTCAACTAAGAATCTGCCTTAATTTTTCTAGACCTTGTCAACTACTCTGATATAGATTGCAAAAAATTAACATTTTTAAAAGTTTAAAAAGAATTTTTTTAATGAAATGAATCATATTAAACCCATATTAATTTTACCATATTTGTCAAATTCCAGTCTTTGAAAATTTAGTAACTTCATACAAGTCTGGTTGGGTGTAAACAGAGTCTGTTTTTCTTTACAACAACAAATAATAGAACTGTGTTTCAACTCTGCTCCTATACGCTTGTATTTATAAATTTTTATAGTTCCAGTTTTTTTTTTCTATTTCATATTGCACAATCTAGTGTTTGATTAATTTTTTAAATCAAATCTTAGCTTGTATGCATTATACTTATATTTCTAATTTACTTTCTTGGTCCAGGATGTTTGAAAGTTTTTACACAAATAAACTCCAAATTTCTTATAAGTTTCTGTCTACGTAGAGCATTAGGAGCAGTATATGTGCCATTTTGTCTTAGTGTAAATATGCATATTAAATAAGGGTAGCATATTTACAACTGTCAGTAAGAGTCATGTGTGTCTTCAGAAGTAAAAAGAGTCATTTAGAAACCTTTTATTATAATTAATCTAACCAAATCATATTTGATAAGGCATACAATGAAAAATAATTTTGACTTTAAATACTTTTTTGCTTTCCCTAAAATTATGAAGTTTTGGTTCATATGGCGATTCATACTATATAGTTCCTAGTAGTGGTGATGGTTGTTAAAGTACTATTTAGAGCCAAAATTTTCAAGTATATCAATGATAGAAATAGTGAAATGTCTCATCACAGTATGGAGATTGAGTCATCTGTTGGGGCATATGGAATCTTTGGCTGCTGGACTGCATAGTCTTTATAATGCCCAATGTCCAGGCATGGACACAACTGTTCTGGGAGCAGAATTGGGGAGGGACTCTGTGTTTCGTCTCCTTGAACATGATAGAAGAAAAAAAGGGGAAGGATCTTTAACATTATTTTTATTATAGACTCTTCTCTACTACATCACTTTTGTGTACAGAAAAGAAGTACAACTTTACTTAATTTTGTATTTATTTTACAAATAGAATTACTAAGCTTTTTATTTGGGTGTTACAAGCTTTCTGAAAAACACCTATAAGAAAATGCAAATTTTGAATTATTCCTATTTATATACTTAGATGCATACCTTCCCTTAAAGAAAGGTTACTGTCTTCAAAGAAGGGCGATACTTATTTCTTAATATCGAGACAAAACATGCTTGTAACAAATTATAATTTAAAGCTGTTTAAGTACCAGGTCATATATTATATCCTAACATTATTTTTTAGCCCTTTGCTATTAATTACATTATTATTACTATATAAAGAGTTCCCACTTCTCTAATAATGTTTTCGCACCCTATGTAGTTAATCTTTAATGTTGGGGAGGACGGGAGAGAGATTAAATTAGCCTTGTAACCTCTTTCTCTTCCAGGCTGATGATGGAAAATAAAAGCTCTTAGCCACAAAGTGTAACACTTAGAATTAATATTTAATTAGACTAGCAAATTGTACACAGTGGCTGAAAGCTTCCGAAGAGTTTTTAGTGCCACAATTGACCTACAGGTTTAATAATAACTCACTTCTAGAAGCAAGTGCCAGTTCAGCATAGTAGAGCCACTGTAAGAAAGTCCTGAGAGATTAAAATCAGCAAACCAAATGGCAGGCAGGGATTCCTGGGATGGAGCCTTCTGGAAAGCTGGGAGCTGGAATAGCTTTTAAGCCAGGATTCAGATGAGAACAGTGGGTGAAAAAGCTGATCCCTCCTGTTCTGGGAGCTTCTGGTTGTAGGCCAAAATCTTAGAACAGATTTTTACTAAATGTTTTTGCTGCAGCTATTAACTTACATTGAAAATCAAATATTGAATAATTTTTCTGTAAAATTTAACAAAATTTTTGTGTAAACATTAGTTCTTAATTTCTTATATATTAGTACATAATATCTGTAAACTCAGATCATTAGATTATCAGATGGGTTTGGCGCTGTACATCTATGCTGTTTTGCTGTGACATGCTGTTTCCTTGTTCCCTGTATAGTTGATTTATATGGTTCATTTCTATATTATTTCATTACGGGGCATTATGCAGAGCCTGAGAAAGAGATTCTGAAGTCTGTAGCCCAAGAAATTTTTTCTTCCAGAAGAGATATATATCAACAAACATAAATCAGAAGCATTTTTAATTTTTAAAGACCTAATATTTATAAAAGCAATTCTACATTTGTTTATGCTTATGATGCAATTAAATTATAAGTAAATAATTGGACCTCCTGGTGAAACATTGGATCCTTATATCTCTGAGAAATTAATCTGGTGAAAAAATAGGATACCATGAGTTTGAAAATGTGCAAACACAGAACAGCCAACTAAAAAAGGAACACCTTACATAATTTGTTGGTTATATCTTAAATAATTGAAGGAAAGCTAGTCATTAGTTAAAAATTCAAGCAGGTGAGAACCTTGCCAGCAGAGGGAGTAGTCCTGTCTTCCGTCAGGTTCCCATCATATTCCCACCTGCCTCAGCCTTTTTCGCAGCCAGTCTCCCATCTGGACCTGGCTCTGTCAGCCTGTTCCTGATGACAGGCTATAATTTTATACTCAATATGGGATTATTCTAAGCTGATTTTAAATTTTAGTATCTTTAACCTACCACTGCATCGCAAACATCAGCTGGATGCTCTGTTTGATATTTGGATATTAGCAGTTGTTTTTCCAGGCAGAGTGTGAGCTTTTGGACATCTGCGAATTGCATTTTAAGGGTTTCATGTATAAAGTAGTGAGCAACAAATTTCTGATTTAGGAAGTTACCCATAAAAGATTTTAAAATACAAGTAAATTTCCATGGGAATAATTTCTGTAATATGAAACTAGATGATGTATAGTTTATTAAAAATGCCTAAAATTAATTTTGAATATTTTGCCATTATTCTGTTCAGCCTATTCATTACAGCATTTTGTTCAGTCCATTTATAAGGGTTTTCAGAATATGTAAGTTTTTGTAATGTTTTATATAATAACTTACTAAAAAATAAAACTGATGTAAACAAATGTTCTGCAAAGCATGTAGTATTTGAGACCAAGGTAAATGTAAATAATATATCTGAAAGTAATATCATGTGTTCTTTAAAAAATGCTTCAGTTTTAAGGAACCAACATTTTCATACCAAAATATAGAATAACAAGTATATGATCAGATGCAAAACAAAGAATATGGCTCCATTGCTTAATCCTAGTAAAAATCCTGGTATTTGGCAACATACTCAGCAATTTCTTTTGCCCTTGAGGTAGGTATATTTACCATTAGCTTCTTTGTGAATATGTGTTAAACATTAGAAAAAGGAACCAAAATATGATTTCCCTACATGAATATCAATATACAATGCTACCAAGAGAGTGTTGCCATTAGGATTTTTTTAATTTACAGAAGTTCCTCCATATTTTAAAATTGTATGTGACTTTGAATAAAGTTCAGTATTAAATCTGGAAAGATTTAATCTAATACCTTCACTAAGGTATTAATATTATTATTAATATGTATTAGTATAATTTTGATAAAATTATATTCTTTCTTAAACTCAAAATTAATTATGAATATAATTATCTCCCCACTATCAATTTTTTTTTTTAGTAAAATAAGAGTCTAATCCACAGAAGTAAGTGACAACTCTGAGAAGGTGAGGGAAGGCATGTAAAAAGTTACAAGCTGTATAACTTTTAATTTTATTATTTCATAGTCTTGATTTCAATTGAATGGAGAACTTAATAAGCATGGAAAAACAAATACCTCATTAAATATCCCTAGATTTATCCTTTCATTCAAGTTTGGTTTTTTTGATTACACGATAAAAAAAAAGTCACGAGTTGTGGTATGTTTGTTTCTAATATCATTTTTCAAAAAATGTTATTATAACTTGAGCTGTTAAGTAGAATACTTGCTTTTCTTGTGGTGATTCCCTCCCCACCATAGACACACACATCGTTTCACATAGTAGGGTCAAACATAAAGTAATTTAAATATTTCTTTAACTTTTCAATATTAACTTGATAGTGCTTTTGTGCTATTGTAGTCCCAAATCTGATGTGCACGCCACACTCAGATGGAGCTCTACCCTTCATACTGTGTGTTTGCTGTCTTTCTTATTTGAGTAACCCAAGAACTTATTCTAATTTGAGGCGTTTCACAAATGCTTTATGTCAGTTGATTTATTCCTTTCAAGTTTCTTGATAGTTAAGTGATTGGTTAATTACTTTTTAATTATCTTGCTAAAATCTTTTCTGGAAGTATATATTGTATTAGTACAAACTTGAGATAATTAAGTCCAAGTAAGTAAGGAAATATTCAGAGTTTTTTGATATATTCTCATTGTTACTTGGTTACTCTAAATAGGTATCTCAACTATTTTTATTAGAAAACAAAGAGAGCTTCCTGTGGCAGTAGTTGAATTTTTATCTCTTAACAAAGTTCTTAATTTTGGCTTTATGAGCTTTGAATTGGAAAATAGCATTAAATTAACCTTCCTTTATTTAAAATCTATTTAATGGATTTGGCATATCCTAATAAAAAGAGGTTACCATTCTGTAGAAGTAAATAGGAAACATTCTATGCAACCAAACAAGGAACAATCAAAACAAAAACTCTGTGAAGTTTTTTTGTGAAATTAAAATTAGAGTAAGAAGGTAGTCAACTGGACATTCCGATTTGCCTTTTTTATTTGCAACATCATTTGACATAGTTTAAATTTAAGTAATTAATTAAGAAATTACACCACAACAGAAAGTTTTAAGAACCTTTTATGTAACTTAATACAATGCTATTTGGGATTGCCAGCAAACTCTTAAAACTCCTGGACCCTGGCTCTCTTCTGGCTTCCCTCCTAGTCATGTCTTGGCTACTATCCAGAGCTGACAACTTTCACCCAGGACTGAAGGGCGATTTGCCTAGTATAAAAAAGATTTTTGAGTCATCCTAGATTTTCACATCCAGATGGGCAGGAAGGAAGAGTGGCAGTATCATTGTATATATTTGGGTGATGTCATTATGCCACATTATGCCATGCATGTGGTGTAACCATTAATTTACTCATACTGGTGAATCCTGAATGTCCTTACTCAAATATTCCTTATTGGCCACTATATTGCAACAACTTCAAATTTAACACAAAAATTATTCAAAATTTATGTCTAAGTAATAGATGCACAAATACCTTTACTTCTCCATTTCCAACTACATACATATACTGTAGACTAAAGAGGTTTCGCATCTTGGCTAATAACATAAAAACACTTAGAATCTCTTAAGATGAGAATATAGAAGTTCCAGTTTCCAGGCCTCTGCTAAAATCATTATGCTAAAGCTTTCTGAACATTGCAGGTTATAATAAGACAATTTATTGTCCATAGTGCATTATTCCTAAAGTGAATTGTGATTATTATGCTTTTAAGGATTTTTAAAAGCAGTTAATTTTAGATTCTTTTAAGTAAATTCACCTACCTTTATCTAAAAGACCATTTAGTATTAATATTATGATTTGAAAGACATTTTGACAAGAGTGGTTTAAAGGTACGATTACATCAATATACCACATTCCCTATGAATCTTGGAGGTAAAGAAGTAATCTGTAACACTATTTGAACTTTTAAAAAAGTAAGTACCTTTACATGCCCAAATATCTTTTATGCTCCTACAGATAATTGGAAGACTTCATGAGTTTAGGATAAAATTCATCTCATTCAGAAACTTAGATGTTATTCTTATATAATTTCATTTTATAGACATTTTTCAGATATCTATACAACTTTCACAATTAATCTGGTTTGCCACATTACATAAACTGTTTTCCAGAATTGCTGTGCAGAAAGCAGTAAGCTCACTGTTAAATGTAACTTATTTTATGGTAATGATTAAAAGTTTATTCTTGTTCTGATACTTCATGGAAGCTTTTAAGATAGAATTTCGTTTGTAGTTAATAACTGATGTAAATCTATGGAACTTAGCAATATGACAAATGAAATATATGTATGAGTTTATGAGATTTTAAAATCTAGGCTGTCTGTATCTTTTATATTAATTCATCAGTTTTCCTCTGCATGGTGGATAATTGATATTTTTAATCTTCCGCAAATTACCTTAAAAAGGCTTATAATGTAGATAAATATTACAGGATGTTAAGTGGTTTATTAGTCAATTTTAAGGTTAAGTTAAGGAAAGGAACCTTCTTTGAAATAAATGTCAAGTTGACCATTTAAATACGCAGCACCTTGCTTATATACTACTAGAATGGAAGACTAATTCCATACTTAAACCTTACAATTTCTATCATTCATAAGCCCTAGTTTATATCACCGAAATCCTGATATTTGAGTCGTAACAAAAATTGACTTTTATAATTTTAGATTCAGATATTTAGATACAAAGGCTCAGTCTTCTATTTATAGATAAAAGGAAATCTGACCTTTTTGATTAAGAAATACTGTCAGTAGCCTTTATAAGTGCTTGTTCATCTGAGGGTCCATGGCAGGAGTACTCTTCCCAGTTGAGTTTATCCTAAAAATGAAATGATAAGAGTCTGCTGGTTGTTATCTAAGATCCTTCTTAATGGGAGAACCACATGGTTATTCTTCATCTCCCACTTGTTCTCACCCTCTACAGCCAACTCAGCCATACCCCACCCCCACCCCAACATTGTTCAGTACTCAGCACAATGAATCATTTTCAAGTTGACTCATTGTGAACTGTCTCCCAGCTGTTGGAATGTCTGGCAGACATTTTTGTTTGGGTGAAGAATAACTGGCTGAAACCCAACCTGGATGAGCTCGATATAATGGTCTTTGGCTAAAGAAATATTGAGAGGAGGATGTTTATGGCCTTGAAACCCCTGTTATTCCTGGAGTAGGACCATCCCCTGTGGCATAGAACTGAAAGTAAGGGATCAATCTGGATTATTTTCTCACCATTGAATGAAAAATTGCCTTGGAAAAAATAGGCATTTCCAAATGATGTTCGTTTTTCTATTCTTGGTACCCCCCCTCCGTGATTGAAAGTATTAAAGACAATTAAGGATAATTACTTTTGCTGCTTCCTTTTAAGAGCACTATTTCAAAGGCTGTAATATTCTCTTCATAACACACATTTCTACTTACAGAGGAGTTGCAAAGTACTGCCCTAGATGTGAGTTAACTAGTCACTTCAGCATAGTGTTTAGTGACAGAGGCTACTGTGTATTTCAAACCAAGTCAGTTAACATTAACCAACCCTCTTTTATTTTTCATTCTTATGCGATCTTTACAAGAGAATTTAAACAGAGGAATACCAGTAAGCTCAATAGTCAATCACATTTTCAGAAAGTGAACATATTTGATTATATTTGGACTTTTCTTAACAGGGGACATAGCATGAGACTGTAAATTGTCTTGACTGTTTTACATTTCCCATACTTTTTCTTAAGGATTAGTTTTAAAATGGTATATCAGTGTATAAAATGGGAGTTTCAAAATTATAACATTTTATAAACAACAATCTTTCAACTTATCCTGATCTTCAGATCAAATGTTTTTCTAACGTGTTATAGCCTATAAAATAGTTTTCAAACCTATCTCCCTATCAGGAGTTATAAGGAATACTGAACTTTATTAAATAAAATAATTCAAGAAAACCTGCAGATTATTGTGATTATATTTTTAATTATTATATTTTTTATAGCCATGAAATTCTGGGTATTTTAGAACTATTATTATTTAAAATGTGACATCTTTTATAATGTATTGTTCAGCAGTATTTTTGATTCAGGTCTGGTTGTGTTGGGAAGGAAAGGGTAGGCTACTAGTCTAGTGCTGGTCATCTACAATCTTTTCTTTGCCTTTATCATTATTACAGAGTCAAATAGCAGCATCTGGAAAGAGAGAATAGAAGACTGCAGAGCTGGCCATGCTGCAGACTCTTAGCTGGACCCTTCCATGTTTCTAATATGATACAGAGGACCTCAGCTATTATAAGGCTGGGACGTGGTCCCAGTTGACAGATGTTAGTGAGATCTTCCCTTATACATTATACTGTGCTATATGCTGCTTCTAAATTCTGATGTTTATCAGATTTTCCGATGGGCACTGGGTAATTTGAAAAAATAATAGTATATGAAAATAAAGATAGCCTTGCCCCTTAAGACAAGAGAAAAACTATTTTTCTATGAAAACTAAGGTATGCCCCCTCAGCTCTTCGAATTAGAATAGCATACCTACATGGGCCATATTTTTCATCCAGTTTTCCACCTGTGGTAGCTTTAACTTTTAAGTTATTTCTCCATGTTGATAGCCTATCTTCTCTACAATTTGTCATTGAGATGGCATAATGACATTGTCTAGATGGTATATTTTAAATATAACATGAGTCTTTTGTTTCCTTGTTTTACAGAATAAAGCAATTATTGCTCGTGTTACAAACTTGTCAGATACAGTAGTTGGTCTGGAATCATTTATTGGTTCTGAGAAAGAAACCAACCCATTATATAAGGATTATCATGGTAAGCAGCATCTTTATAATGAAAAGGGCGTGTTCCAATTGCCTGGAAGAATCTTGTCCAGTCATAATATCTACTGTCATGTAGCATGAATTTTATTTTTTAATATATCTGTTAAACGTTTTTCCTTCCTGGCCAATCTTTCGTGGCAGCTTGTCATCAAACTACATTATGACTAAGAAGCACAGTAGCTATTTGAAAGGTGTCAAACCCAGGTACTAAGGCATGGCTCAGTCAGATGTACATTTTGTCCCTAAAGTTGCTGTGAAATCAGTCTTACTTATTAACCACGTTAGAAATAAATATTATATAAATTCTAATAATAACAGCTATGTATAGTGGTTTATACTTTACAAAGCTTAGCTGTATGATAAATAAAATTCATACTGTATTACAGTTAAAAAGTCCTAGTCAATCACATTTTCAGAAAGTAGACATCTTTTATTATATTCGGACTTTTCTTTGATCATTTTGTTGTTAGAGTTATTAGCAAGTTTTAAAATGTTACCACCCTAGTATAAACACAGGTCAAGTAATCAGGCTTCTTACTTATATTTTTTGACTTTTAATAGTATTTTAGTCATTTGGTTAATTTGGGTATTTTTTTAAATAAAAATTCCTACATAGAACTGTCTCAATAGGGTAAGTTTAGTAGTTATGCTTATCTTAGATCTAAGCTGAATATAGAGTATGGTGAATACTAAATTTTTACCTATTTATTATTCTGAATGAATACTAATTACTGCTATTATTATTGTGGAACTACTATACTTCCATGGAAAACCTTAGTCTAAAGACTGAATAGCTTATTTGAAGCCTGCTACAAGATTGTGTAAGATTGTGATTGTAGGACTGTGGCAATTTCTAGAGTCTACCAACAAAAAGATTATAAGATACTTATGACCACCAGGGCTTTAAAGAGTTGGCATAAAACCTTTTAAAAAAAATAATAAAATAGCATGATCTAACAATCGAGTATTTTTTAAAAGGCTAGAAAATATAAACTGTGAACACAAACTACATAAAATAATTTGCCTCATGATCATTGCATAAGTGTGCATGTGGTATATGCCCAAATTAACCCTCTATATAATTCATTTAATATATTACTATTGCTTTGGTAGGAAGAGAACTGTTAAGGTTAAACTATTTCCCTTTTTTTTCTTTTTTCTAAAATTTGTATTAAACTATAATTGACATATAATATTGTATTAGTTTTAGGTCTACAACATAATGATTTGATATAGGTATATATTGAGAAATTATTACCACAGTAATTTTAGTTAACATCCATTACCACACATAGTTACACTTTTTTTTTTTCTGTTGGTGAGAACTTTTAAGATTTACTGTCTTAGTAACTTTCAAATACATAGTACAGTATTGTCAACCGTAGTCACCATGGTACACATTACATCTCCAGGACTTATGTATCTTATAACTGGATAAACTATTTCTTTAATTTATTATTTCATTTTATGTTAAAACAACTCAAGTTAAACATTATCTTTATAAGTTATATCTGAGTATCATTTGTAAGTACTATGAGTTTATAAATTTAGTAAAATCATATTTTATATTTTAAAAAATATTATTTTGATTGAAGCATTTCAAGGGTTGAAAAGTTATGATTTTTTTGTGCTGAAATCTCTGGATTGATCAATTTTGTTTGCCACAGATTGATGGGTGATTCTGATGATAAGTAAAGTTTCTATTGATTAGAAGGACCTGATGAATGATTGATTCACTCTGTAAGGCCTCCTGATTTAACAGTTAGCTAAACAAGCACTTACAAGGTTAAAATGAGAAATGTGCAAGTGGAAGTATGGTGTGATTATTTCTAATATATTTTACTAAATAACTCTGTATGAGATATTTTTAATTTGTATGTAAAAGCTGTCTTCTTAATAACACCTTTTGCATTTTCTTAAGTTTAAAAAATTAAGTCAGATATTTTAGTGAATTATTTTTGAAGGTGCCATTTCTAAAGTTAAGCAGTTGGAGGTTGACCCTTTTAAGCTAACAATAATACATTACTAAGCATCCAAATACACACACGCACAAAACTATATACTAGAGAAGCAATTATGTAAATAAGATTTATCTAATTTGTTCAAATCTGGATTTCCCTTCTTCCCCCATGTTGAGGGATCAGTGTCTTTGGGATGGTAATTTTTAAATATGGGCTGAGTCAGGCAGAGAGACGCGCTGAAGAATCTTCCATGTCTTCATCTGTGGCAAATGACCCCGAGTTTAGTCAGAAACTGCATTAAGCTGCACAAAAGCCATCCAGTGCCCTTGTCAGAAAAAATTAGCAAGTGTTTCTATTGACAAGAGGCCAAAGCTCACGGTTTACCTAGCACTGTTACAAAGCTTATAACAGCTACATAAAGGTCTAACATGCCACAGAAATGAGTGTCTTGGGATGGCATGGGGGTTAATGTTTGATGCTAGAGTGTGCTCTGAAATGTAGTTTTCTTCAATGGTTTGTTCAAGTCATTAATAAGGTATAAAATGAAATACTTTTCATTAGTGCTTCACTGGTTATCAGTAACCCATAAGCCTTGTTTTGCTGGCTGCTTACTGGTGCATTTAATAAAATAAAGATCACTCAGTGGTGCCGTGGGCAGCATGCAAGGTGATAGCCATATTTGCTTACTGTAAATACAAGAGAAAATCACACACAAACCGGCTGTAGTTTTGACAAGTATTAAGATCCTTCTTTACATCTGTACTTCTGTACCAAAGTGCAATTAGTTTTCCTCGCACAAGGATTTCTGTTTATCTTATTC
The DNA here is from genome assembly GCF_949752795.1 of Hyperoodon ampullatus. NCBI lineage: Eukaryota > Metazoa > Chordata > Mammalia > Artiodactyla > Ziphiidae > Hyperoodon > Hyperoodon ampullatus. Next base: position 29,910,253 of record NC_136920.1, on the reverse strand, counting down.
TGCTTGATTACTTGAGTATAATCACACCATTTGCTTCATTGCTCCTGGTAGTAAGCTCCAGTTTTAAAAGGGGGAGGATGCTTGTGTGTAAATTTACAGAATTCTGCTGTAAGACTCTTTAATTTATGCATCCAATGATAGCGTTTTTTTAATTTTTTTTTCACAAGGTTTGATTCATATACGGCAGATTCCTCAGCTTAATAACTTGATTTATGATGCATCAGATGTCAAAGACTTAGCTTTTAAATTAAAAAGGAAGCTATTCACCATTGAGGTAAGAGAGAATTTTTATGTTTGAGTCACAGTCTTGAGGTAAATAGTATCTCTTTTTCTTTTACTTTAATGAAAATCATAGGAGATATTTTATGCTAAATATTTTTAAGTTCTTTTGATGTAACAGAATAGTTTTTTTAGACTATCCGTTTTTGTCTTTTATTTTAATGGTATATCATTAGAGTATAGCAAAAATGATTTTGTTTTAAACGTCTGTTAAAAGTAAGGTCCAAACTTACATGAGAAGTATGACTGCATATTTCCAATGCCTTCAAAAGCATGTTTAATTAAATGTTAATGAGCTGTGCTTATTTGTGTGTGGAGTGTGAATGCTACCCACAATTGTGTATGGCTAAGAAAAGAAGATCCTTATCTACATTCTAAAAGCAGTTTTCTTTACTATTAGTGAAATCACCTTTCCGCTTTCCGTGCTGAATAAAACAAAAGTATAACTTACACCAGCGTTTTTAAGTAAATTTTCTACAGAAACTTAAACTTTTTTTGTGACCTTTATGCCAGCAATAGTGACAGAAAGTAGTAGTGCAAAAGATTTATTTCAACTTAATCTTGCTAAAGAGCAAATGAACATAGCACTATTAAGCAATTAAAGTTGGTGTATTTATTAATGAAATACATGCTCAGAAGAGAGAGAGAGATGGCTTCTGGGTGATGTGATAGTTATCAGTATAGTCACTGGTGCAATTTTTTTTAACAAAGACATAAAACAGCCAAGCAGCCTTGACAAACCATTTTGTTTAATCTCTTTTCAAATGAAAAGCTCTTAAGCAGGCCACTTGTCTTAACTGCTTGAAACCATAAAAAGAGAGAATTGCCACCAATAAATTAGCATATTTTTAACTTCATCATCAAATGATGGTCAATGTGGCTTGGCACCGCTTTGGTGTTTGGGACTTCACCCTTAAGTGACCACTGTGGCCCTTTTTTGACCCTCTGCCCTCTTTAGCTGGCCACTTGATAAGGTAACTTAATGGTGCTCTCTCTTTTTCTCTTTCCCTTCCCATTTGCAAGTGGCACTAACCTATAAATCATTGTAAAGGCCCTATCCAGTGACAAATTAATGTGCCCTCCTCCTAATTAATGGTCATCAATGTCCTTAATTATCTAATCCTATTGAGAGCAGTTAATAGTTAATCAGGCAGCCAGTTCTTCAAGCAGGTCATCTCTGCAGGAGTGTTAGAAGTTTCTCATCTGGGGATGCTCCCTTCAAAAGCCACTTAAAGCCAAAAGAAGGAGAGTGTAGAAATAGTGATTCTTGAGCTAATTTGCCTTAGTTCTCAAAAGGAACCATTGAAATGGAACCCAACACTGTAATTGTTCAACATTGTTTCAGTTTTTCTGACAGAATATTGGGTAATTTACCATAATATTGCTAATGCTTTTAGAGGGATAAAGTTATAGTTGTTAGCATCACAAGGAAAACATGCCTCCTCATTTTCTTTTAGGTGGAATTTATATATTTAATGAAAGATATAAAATTTTTTTCTCCATGTGGCACCTTTCTCCCAAGATGAGTATTCTGACAACGAGGTCTAAGGTATCATGTCTGTCACCATACAAACTAAGCAAGGAGATTCCCTAGTGAAAAAAATATTGCACCCAGAGAAGATGGTTAGCACAGTAACATGAATCATGTTTATTTTCTCTCTCCCTTTCTCACACACACACACACACACACACACACACACAAACTGGGTCTTATTTTGGGGGTGAGGAGTAGAAATAAAGGACTTACATGTCAGGTAGGACCTCTCCTTCGAATAACTTTAGGTTCTAATAGTGACTACCTTTTACTACACTTTACCACTGGAGCTGATAAAAGATCTAGGTTTCTGTTCCATTTCCTCTCTCTTCTTCCCACTATCCTAAACTAAGAGAACCATTATAATTGGTCACCCTATGATTTGGAAGTGGTATTTAAAAACAAAACACAAGTAGGTGGTTGTTCTTTTTTTTAAGTTAATATTCAATACAGTTGATCAAATCCTTTACCTTTTTGGCTTATAACCTAAATGAATATGTTTTTTTAAAGTATAGAAATATAAGTGAAACATATTCTAAATAACCTATTTACTTATGCCATAACATTCAATTTGGTGATTAGAAAAAAAATGTGAATTAAAGAATCAAACCTAACAGAAGTTATAGGATAAAATCATGTATTTCATGAAAGATTAAGTGCTTTAAATGTAGCATTGTACATTATAAGATGAATATGGAAACAGATAGCAAGTCTTTCGTGATATATTATGGGCAGTGGAAACAAGAGGATTCCTTCATCAAGTGGCAGTGTTTTGATATGCACAACAGATAAATATTGTTTTTAAACTGCCTTGATATTTAAAAAATAAGGAGATGTACACTATACTAGTCTGTAAAGTCTGAGGCTATAATATACCAGACATTGAATCCGTGGCTTTCTTTCAGAAGGAAAGGTGGTTTAGCAGGTAAAGCAAAAATAACTTCTGATTCCATGCAGGTAGATTTGTTACATGTGGGAATTTACTGTGAGTAACATGGTCTCAAAATGTGACACAGGTGGAAACAAGGGGCAAAAGAAACAAGTAAAAACCCTCATCTCTATTTTTAGCATCCCTTTCTTTGATTTATTAAATCATTGCCTTTTTTCATGTGAAAACTGAATATGTTTTTACTAATAGCCACCCAGGGCCTCTAACAGGTAGAGCAACTTTAACCAGTAATCTCTAGTTTCTTTGAGTTATTTGGAGAAGGCAAAAGAATATTTCTCCCTTTTTGGAGCATGTATTAGTATTGTCCAGATTCAGGTGGAAGCATTTGTCTAATCACAGTAAATTTTTAGTGATACTTAGTATTCATCAACTATAAAGCTGTATGAATTAGCCCCTCTACAAAAACCATAGCAGGATCATATCTATAATAATGACACTAAAATCCTGGCATGCATTCTGAATAAGTAAAAGAGAAAGTTTATAGTTGATTCAACATGGCTTCAGGTTAAAAGAAATAACTTTCCAATTCTTTGAATGTTGATAATCCTTGTAAACTATACATAGTAATTCTCTAGCATATCTGATTAACCATAATATACTGCTTATTTCTTGACCTTACCATAGCTCCATTCAATCATAGCTAGCATTTATGAAGCCTTTATTGTATACCTGGCACTGTTCTGGCTTATTTGTATTTTCTATATTGAGATTAAATATTTTATAACCAAAGGCTTTACTAAGGTATAATAATAGACTCAATATATGGAAACTATGTCTTTTTCATCTTTGTATCTATCCCAGAACTAAGAAGAGTCACAGACTTAGGTATAAAATCTCTGCTGAAATACATGTAATATAGATAAATTATGGAGTTTAAAGAATAGCCCAAATAATACAGCTATAAATATTATATAAGTTCCACTGGTCAAGTGACCTATAAACAGTACCTTCTCAGTTAAGTTCTATAAAATGTATAACTTGGTTACATAGCTTCACTTCCAAGATGAAATAACTACTTAGATTTGTATTTTTTCAGTTTCTATAATTTTTGCTTCTCTCATGTTGGGATCATCATTAACCAGTTTTCTGTTTATATTAGTAATTATGACGTAATTATAGTACATAAGAGATTTGGTAAGATTTGAAATGTAGCTGTATTTAATTTGATGACATGATAAGAGCAGCATTTTTACTTGCATTTAATATTATTGTGCTGTTTTGATTTTGTATTGTTCAGTTTGGTCATATCTTAACACACTCTAGTAATCTAATTTTCTAATATAAATAATAATAATGTATTACTACATTAGGTGCAGACCCTATTAAGGTTATTACAAACAAGGTTTCTGCTTTAGTGATGGGACATTTTTCTAGCTCTAAGATTCAGTGTTTCTATGTTCAAGTCAGAAAGTATGGTTAGTGGGGTACACTGGAATATACAAAAGACATTCACCGTTCACTGCAAATTTTCAGTATAAAGATAAACAATACTTATGTGGGCTTTTAATTGATTCAAAAATAGTGAGTATCATAAATATCATATCTTTGTGGGTTTTGTATGCTAAATGAATACTAGAAGTTCAGAAAATCAAAGTAAATCAACTTTATTCACGGTTGTCTTGTCATACTTTGCCCCTAATTCAGAATACAGGACCTCAGTACCTCTCCAATCACCAAGAACTTTTTCTCACAGAATAATTGATCAGCCTGTATTTATTAAGAAACTATTATTTTTTATGCACTTAGTAGATTCATTCTTAAGTATTAAGACCAGAATAGTATATGCCATCCATATAAATTAGCTTTATATTAATACTACAATATACTTGATATGATTCAGTGGAATTATTTGAAATTTTTACATATTAGAAAAGCATAAACTTTTGCAAACTACAAGGGTGTCAGTCACTGTGGCAACCTTGGACAATTTAGAGTGTTGCATGATATCTTTGGTCCTAGGTTTCCTTACTCCCCTACACTTTTTTAACAGCTTTTCTAGTTCTTAAATGAGAACTAGAAAGGTGACTGTATGTTTACCATATCTAGAGGTAGAGGGAAGGGAGAGTTAACTTATATGTCAATTCACAGTTATGTCACAAAAATTTTAAAAATGGAAACATAAATGTCTGGCTCAGGAGAATTATTAGGTTGTAGTATCGTGAACCATGTAGTCCAAATATACCTTTTCTGATAATGATGCCCTCCACAAATATTGACTGGTATTTCAAATCCCACATATACTGCAGTTAGCAAAAAGAAAACCAAAGTGGAGCATAGACATCTATTCTTATAGATAAAATCATTTGTCAAAAGTAAACCCAAATTAACATTCTTTAACAGTAGAAATGTCATTTTATACTGTTCACATTTTAACGTTCATTACATTATCATCCCCATATTTACACTTTAATTCCCAAGTGATGTAGACATACAGTAATGTCATATAGGTTTCACAGAATCTCCAGAACCTGGGTTACTACTATGCTCTATATATTTCACATGTCATAGTGAGCCTATCAAAACTGCATACCACCTTAAAGGGAACACAGTTTTGAGACTCTGTCTAATCCTATTTCTTCCCACTTTGGAATCTTAATTAGAAGAGATAAGAAAAAAAAAACATCATTTAACTAAATTATTGTCCTGAATCTGTAGCAAAAGGTATAATCCGAAATTGGGCCAATTAGTGAACCCATAGTTAGCTATGCTGCAGCGAACAATTTGATTAGATCTGACACCATCCTAGTTCCCACTGTTGTTTTGCCAGGTATGATGGTCAGACTTCAAAGAGCTTGAGGCATCAGCAGGGCAAGGTTTGGAGGCCAGCTTAGGTCCGGTTGTTAATCTCTCTGCTAAAACCACAGCAGCTCTCACACAAAACAAGCTTACACGACACAATCATGCGGTATTAAAGTTAGGGTTGAGTCATGCCAATTTGCCTTTGATTTTTTGATGATTGACCAAAGATGGCTACATGACTAGACACATGCTAAAAGTATACTGATTAGGTAAGTTCCCAAAATATTTGAAGTATTTTTTAACTTCCTATATAAATGTTGTGAAAGCTTATTCCCTTTGATCAAACTTCCAAAGTAATAGTACTATATTGGGGGTGGGGTGGAGGGAATGAGTATTTCTTACTGGCAGCTTGAATCCCAAACTTTTCACTTACTGTTTCATAAAAATTTGTCTTTACATTAATAATTCCTTAAGGAGAATGTAAAAGGAAATAAAAGGAAATTGTTTCTAAGTGGTAAGCTTTTTAAAAACCTATTAAGCATGTTGAAAGAAAAAACATTTTTCCCTGCATCATTTATCTTCACTACAATTTTTCTGAAATTTCTTTATAATTATTTTCCACTTAAATGTTGAGTAAAGTGCCCTTCCAGGACATGATTGCATAAGTGTTCTTTTCTCTGCATTCTGGTTTGTTGGAATATTGCAGCAATAGTGACATGTTTCCATTCTGAGAAGAGCCTAAGGCTGCTTTAGTATTATTCCAAATGATTGAAGCTGCCATCTTGCTGACTTTCCCTTAGGCAGCCTAAGGCCTGTTTGCTTTTGTGTTCGTTTCACATGCTTCCTGTGAGTTTGGCTGGCAGAACATCAGTGCTTCTCTTGGCAAGGAAGAGTAAATTCATGTTTGGCTATTACATATCTTAAAGTTTCTGTATGGTCAGCAACGCCTAAGATATTAAACTTGTAATTCATTACATCAAATGAATCCTGTTTCTTTGAGAGATACTTTTAAATATCTTATGACACCTTGACTATGAATCATTTCTATAAAAAAATCGTCCTTTTATAAATTGAACTTAAGGTCTAATATTTCACACTGCACTATTTTTTATGCTAATTCCTACTGCATTTTACTTAGGAAATTTAAGGAAAGCATATATTTGAATAGCGAGAAAGTTGCATAAAGCAAAAGTCAAATACTTAGAATCTTGTCAAATAGTCTTCGGTCCATGGCTCTCTCCTAAAGATCCTGTGGTACCTGTAGTGCAGTAATCTCACCTTTGAGACCAGGTTGATACAGATATAGCATTGCATAACGGTGCAAGTAGAAAAATCTCTTCTCCTTCCTAAATTTTGCAGATACAAACATTTTTGTATGTGTTCTATGATGTGGCTCCAGGAAAATTATATTGCAGTACTTCAAGGATTTTTTTTTAAAGCCTTTGTAGAACTGCTGTAGCAGAATTCACTCCGTTTACATGTTATTCCCTGAAACACTCCCCCCCCCACAATGTGTTACTTATAGTGTCTAAGGAGGATAGGAAAAGAGAAAACAAAAAATAATGACAAATCATGACTGTCCCATTTCATCAGCTAAATGCATTTTTATGTTCCTAGGAGGTAAGAACATATATTTTACTAATATAGCCTCCAAGGTACTTGGAAGAGTAAGAAATACATAGCAGAGCTTAATAAAGATGGTATCCATGAGCTTTTTGATTGATATAGGTAGCTTTGAGGATGCTTTTATACCAAAAACATCCTTAGTCCTTCAATGTCTTTGCACAGCAAATGTCCAGAATATTCATTCCTCCATTCCTTTTATGGCTTTTTGTTATCGCTGGATTATAGATTAAATAGTCCAATCTCCTTCTTAGAGAGGTCTTCCCTGACTGGCCCATCTGAAGTACTCACTCAGCTACCTTCTATCATGTACCCTATTTTAATTCATAGCGTAACACTTATGTATTACTATAGCTGTTTATCAGTTAATTTGTTTATTTTCCCAACCTCACTCAACCTTACCTGTTGTAAGCGTCACAAGAGTAGGGACATACTCTGTCTTGTTTGCAGCTAAATCCTGAGCATGTGTAGTAGGTGTTCCATAAATATTTGTTAAACTGTTAAAGTACTATTTTTAAAGTAACTTGTATCTATCATAACTTTCTTTAAAAATGTGTGTTGAGTATCTCATTTATTCTAGGCATTGTGTTGGGTACTTTCACATACATTACCATATTTAATTCTTATTTGATCCTCATAGGAACCCTTGCCATAGGCATTATAATGCACATTCTAATAAGGAGACATAAGGAGTTATAAAACAGTCCCAATGTCATAGAGCTGTGCTTGTAGCCAGGACTCAATTCAGATCTTCTGACTCCATGTGCAGAATCATACTGGAAAGTTAACATGTTCAGGAGCTCTGCTAATTATTTTTAATAAAAAATTAAAAGTTCGATTGAATGTTTAACAGAGTCCTGAGACTACTACATGTGCTTTATAGACATTTCCTCATAGATCTCACAATGCCATGTACCACTATTACCTATACTATACATATGAGGAAACTTAAGGTTCAGAGAGGTCAAGCAACTTAACTTAGCCAAAGACACAGAGTTAATACTAACTGACAGAAATGACACTTACATTCAAGTCTGTTTTATTCCAAAGCCTGTGCTCTTAACCACTAACTACTCACCACACCCCAAGATGAACCACCATCTCATCTTCAGTACATACACCAAAAAAGCCTCTGCCCTGATAAAAAAGAACGAACCTCCAAAAAATGTGTAGGTATATATGTAGGTGCATACATATATGTACAGGTAAACATAGCATATGTGTGTAATATGTACAGGTAAACATAGCATATGTGTGTATGTATGTATACATGCATATTTATACATAATCTTTTAACATTCAAGTTAAAAATTCTTTTGTTCCTAACAAGAATTTCTACTCTATTTTTATAAATACATTATAAAACTCAGACTGGATTTATCTTAGCTTCTCCGTTATATAATATTTTGCTATGTTATGTGTGTGTGTGTGTATACACACACATATAATATATCAAAACATTATATATATATATATATATATATATAAAATTAGGGTCGCAGGATTGTTCTTTCCTCATTTTTTACTTACTTCTGGTATATGGTAGGGTTTTTTTTTTTTTTTTTTTTTGGCTGTGTTGGGTCTTCATTGCTGTGTGCGGGCTTTCTCTAGTTGCGGCGAGCGGGGGCTACTCTTCATTGCGGTGGCTTCTCTTGTTGCGGAGCACGGGCTCTAGGCACGCGGGCTTCAGTAGTTGTGGCACGTGGGCTCAGTAGTTGTGGCTCACAGGCTCTAGAGCGTAGGCTCAGTAGTTGTGGCACACGGGCTTAGTTACTCTGCAGCATGTGGGATCTTCCCAGGTGTCCCCTGCATTGGCAGGCGGATTCCTAACTCCTGAGCCACCAGGGAAGCCCGGGTAGGGGTTTTTAATAGAAAAATTAATTTGTAAAAACTAAAGCCTTTCACTAAAACACTATCCACTTCTGCAGGATTTCTAGATCTTAGTTAAATAAGGTGGGGAAAGTATTCTATACAGAGAAATATGGTTCCCTTATTCTAGTCAACTGTATTGATATGGTTCAAAAGTATCCCAAATTTAGTTACAATATATTATTATTGTATTCACTTAAGTTCTGCATTCAGGTACTTTTTTTTTATTAAAGTATAATTGACATCATTCAGGTACTTTTGCAAATATTAATTTGCTCATAGATAGTTACCATGTTTTTATATTATATTTTATATTTTTCTAAATTATTTTAATGTATCATCTTTGGAGCATCAAAAATTATCTTCAGATAATTAAGGTGTATACAACTTATAGTAAGAGTCAACCAAATTCAGTTTTTCAAAAATTAAAAAAATTTTTCTAATTTTGCCTCCCGTTTTATAATAACTGGTTCTAATGAAGGTTTGATCCATTCATACTAAAACCTTTTTTTTTCTGTTGCAAATGTTTCATTTATTGGAAATTCTTTGAATACCACCTTTAAACAAAATTAAACAGTAAATCCTATGATCACAAAATATTTTCCTTTTATAGAGTAATATTACTAAAAAAGTTTCCTATAGTTTAGTAATAAGAAGAAATTGTGTTCCTCATTAAGGAAATATGAGATTAAATATAAATTATTAATTTTTAAAAGGCAAGATTTGGGGGACCATAATAAATAATTAAGAGGAACTGGGATGTAATGAAAATGCCTTTGGGCACACAACTAGTAAAGCAGTTCTCTTATTTAAGTAGAAATTAAAATTTTGTCAGAGTTATTACTGTCATAACTCTCTGCCACAGTGGACATTCCGTAGAGTAGCCAGTTCAGGTTCTTTGTATCTGGTACAGTGAAGTTCACTGAACTGTTTTGTCAGGTGCTGTCAAGTCAACCCACCATTGTTGTAGAGAATCAAACTAAATCATTTTGGCATGAGCCTTCCAGAAATAAGATACCCAATATACATGGTTTAATGAAATTGAGTATTTGGTTTCAACTTTTTGTAAGTATGTCAAAAATATATTGCAGTCATTCAGAAATTTCTGAGTAAATCCGTCGAAATCTCTGACCCTGTACTTTACTGAAAATTTGTTTTAAATATCACTATTTAATATAAAAAACACTTGGAATGTATTTGTCTGTGTTTTGTTAGGTATATGAATCTTCACTAAACATTTCAAAGTAGTAAAAGTTCCAATTGTTTAGTCATTTAGTAAAAAGAGAGGAGGTATCTGTTACTGAAATTAAAATTTTCTGTTGTAAAATGAAGCTAGTATCAAGTTTGATTTAACTATTTTTGTCTCCAAAGGCTATTATCAAAAACAAAGTTGTATTTGATTAGATTTTAAGAACTTAATAAATTGTTTATGAATCTTCTAAATGTTTAATTCTTATATAATTAGAAAAAGCTTATCTTTGTGATCAATAGTTATTTAAAAGGCATTATTATAGTGTAGACTTAAAACCTCAAAATTTTTATTTACTTATTTTGATAGGGGCATTTTTTTGTTGATATTCCTGCTCAGTAATCTAAGGAATATTTTACCAACTTATACTGTAGCTATGGTGTAGCACTGAAAAAGCTTTTAACAAAAAGCCTCTTGGTGCAATTAAAGGTCACTTGTACATATTATAATAGACTACTAATTTACAAGATCATTGTGAAGGGTCAATGCTATAGCATGAAATGGATTGCCCTTGGTGAGCCTGTAAATAAATGTGTCAACTTATCTTGTATTCAGTGGGCAAAGGAAAAAAACTAACATGATACTAGTTTATTAATATTTTTATAAATAGTTGCTAAAATGTCCAAAAAAACCAAATGCACTAGTGCTATATTATTGACATAAATAATTATAAAAAATTATTAGAGTGTATAACTATAGTTTTTAAGGAAAACTGCTCACACACACATAAATGCACACAAATTTTTTAATTAAATATATGGATCATGTCCAGGTATAGATAAACACAGCACAGTGGTAGTGTTTAAATGGCCTTTACCAAAAAGCTAACATGTTTCAAAATGGCTAAGTTGTACATACTCCCTTTTCTCTGTAATGAAGTTCAAAACTTGTCAACGATAGGTATGAAAAAGGAATCGAACTAGATAATGACTTATTTTAGTTATCTTTCATAGCCTTTCCAATGCTCTTAGGGAAAAAAATGGTAGTGCAGAAGACATATTAATAATGATCTGTGCTAAATGAATTTAGTCATCTGATTTTTCAATAAATTAAGACTTTAGGGTAAAAATAAAAGTAATGATGAAAAGAAGATAGTTTGTACTTTAAAATAATTTTAATATATTTATATTTTACATGTTTTATATATATACTTATGAGCTGAACCTAGTTTTTTATTCTCAAAATAATATCAAATTAGTAAAAATACACTAATGAAATAAATTTACCAGCACTTTCTAGATTCTTCCCTCTGAATTTGGCCATTCAGACACACAACAACTCTACACTCCTAATTTTCTTTCTGGTTTCTGTGTACTATCAAAAATGAAAAAAATTAAATTTATAGTCAGTGCCAAAATAAATCTTCTATGTCAAACAAAAATAATTTAACAGTGGGTTTGAATCAAGAATCAAATGAACAATAATAAGTTAACCTTTAAAAACCTGACTGATTAGTCTATAAAAATACTAAGGCTGCTCAGTGAGGCCAATCATGAAGTAGCCAAGAATAGCTTTAACCCAAGTAATCATTCTCTGCTCGTTATTTAGCTCTTGAATGTACACTCTGTACTGTTTGGTTTGTTTTTGTTGCCATACTTCTTTAGAACAGTGCAAACACCTGCTTAAGCCTTGTTTGTAAAGTATGGAAGCTTTGGGGAAATGTGGTTCATTTAGGGACATAAATGCTTTAAACTCATATCTGTTTTACTTATCATGGCATCCCCTTTTCCTAGTTCAGCGCCTGATCATGTAGGTGCTCAAAAAATATTGAATGAAGGACTGAATGAATGAATGTCGTCTTGACAGTGCTCAAAACTGTTAGGTATGCCCATAAAATCCCACCATTTCAGACTATATATGATAGACTGATAATGCTAATAAGGTTTCCATAAATGCTTAATATTGAGTCTAATGTTTTGACTAAGTAAAATAACCTTCAAAAATATTAACTAACAATATAATGGACTGTTATTGCTGAAATGAAGAACTATACGGGCTTCCCTGGTGGCGCAGTGGTTAAGAGTCCGCCTGCCAATGTAGGGGACACTGGTTCGTGCCCCGGTCCGGGAAGATCCCACTTGCCGCAGAGCGGCTGGGCCCGTGAGCCATGACCGCTGAGCCTGCGCGTCCGGAGCCTGTGCTCCGCAACGGGAGAGGCCACAACAGTGTGAGACGCCCGCGTACCGCAAAAAAAAAAAAAAAGAACTGTACTCCTCAAAAATACTAGATAGAAAATGAGAAAAAATATAATTTTTAGTTAACAAAATGTGATCTATTTGAATCATAATTTCATTACGGTCATTTTATTGCCATTTGAAAATTATTTTGAACACTTTATCTTAAAAGATGTATGATAATAAACATTCTATAAATGTCAATAAGAGTTTTCCAGTCTTATTCCTTAAGGGCACTATTAGATTCAGACTAAATTTGTAAAAATCCTCCAGAGCTGAGAGCAATCAGTCCTAATTCCTGGATTTAAAGTACCTATACCTTCTAACCCACTTTGACCCAGTAAGTGACTGTTAATATGTCAGGTCTTCTCTGGCCAATAGAGCTGATTTTATTGCCTAATATATTTACCTGGCTTTTAACAGAAAAATATTGTAAAAGATTTTTAAGACTTATGAGTTAGGGATGAAATAATTATGTACAATGGAATTTGAATACAGCATATTGGATATTCTACAATTCATATTTAAATACACATTGGCAACAAAGCAACTAATATCACTTCCATAATAACAGAATATATAACTATCATTAGTGAAGAATCATCCCATGACCTCTTTGTGCATGTGGAACTGACAAGTACCATTATAGTTCTTTAGTTTGGCTTCTTAAGAATTTTCTCCTGGGAAACCATTGTGGTCCAGATAGAAATTTAAGGACAATCATATTTAGAAGAAAATCTTTACAGGACATAATTTATAACTGAAGGCATTTCCTCCACATGTCCTATGGGCTTAATGTGTAATTCAGTCAAGAAACAGAAAGGGTACGTGTAAAGATATTTTGGAAATGTGATCTACTCTTCATAGCCATAAATATGGGCCATTTCTTTGCCTTAGCATGCAATTATTATAACATTCCCATCATTTTACTGGAAAGATTCTTAAGCTTTGCTCCATGTAAAATTAGGTAAGTAAAAGGCAATTTTAAACCAACTATGCCTCTGATGCTTTAAAGCAAGAGGTTAGCAAACTATGGCCTGTGGGCCAAATCCAGCCCCGCAGTTTTTTAAAATAAACATTTATTGGAACACAGCAAGATTTTTTAGTTTATGTATTGCCTGTGGCAGCTTTCACACTATACCACTAAGTTAAGATCTTATGGCATACAAGGCCAAAAATATTTACTATATGGTCATTTACTGAGAAAGTTTGCTATAAAGAAGAACCCCTACTTGAGAAGGCTACATACTTTAAAGAATATTTATTGAGGGAACTGTCAATTAGGGGATATGATTTGTAGATGTAAAATTAAGCTCTATTTGAGTAATAAAGAATTCACATGATCATTTGATGTGTAGTTTGCACTTTTAGAATTAATGCAGGTGTCTCTTTGAGAAAATACCTAGATTTCTTAAAAGGTTAAAATTGGAAGGGAGCTTAATGTGCTTCAAAGCCAGCTTCTTATTGTGTGCACATATTTTCCCACCTAGCCGCTCTGTAATCATGTGGAACCCACTTTCTTAGGGGCAACCCATTTCAATCTCTGCCAGCGACAGTTGCTAGAAAATTCTTTCAGACGCTAAAACAATGTCCCACCCATTAGTACTAATTCTGCTTTCTGAAGCCACACATAAATTGCTATTTTGTATATACTGTCATTCGATTCATAATAAACATCTAATATGTGAGAAACAGTTCTAATTTATGTGTATATCTTCTTAGTTTTCCTTAGATTTTTATTTCTTTTTTAAAACATCAATTAAATTAACCATTTTGTGGTCTTTATTGTATATTTAACTTAGAGTCTTAAACATGAAGCCCATATAATTTTTACAACATCCTTTAGAGGAACTTTTTTAAACAAAAATAAAGCATTAATTAGAAACATTAAAGTAGTGGTCCTGAATTCTGAAGTAAAAAGGGTAAATTACAGGTTCATACAATTTTAATATTAAAATTTGATGTTTTACTTGTAGCATGTTTGAATTCACAAATGAGCTTCAGGTGACTAAAAGTGATAAAATCAACATTAAATGTAATTTTTCAACTTTATTATTATTATCTATTTAAGATTAATTTACTATACAGTAAGTTAATCAAAATGTATCATTAAACTTTTGATGGCTGAATAAGAGGCATATAGATATATTTCTAACAAGTATTAATTTTATCAGTGGAAGTATAGCCCCCAACAATTAGCTGCTCATTATCCACACTACCTAGTATATATATAATTGATAGTCAAGTTAAAACAGTAAGTTTAAGTGGACACTATGGATCAAGAAGTTTTGCTTATTTCTTGGTTTTTTTTTTTTAAACTGTAGGAATTTCTTAGGCAAGGAAATAAGGTTATATTGAAGCTTAAAATGTAAATATATTATTAAAAGTAATTTGGGGACTGGTAAGATTATTATGAAGTAGTAAGAGACTTGAGTTGGATTCTTGCAGCATGTAATTAGGAAATTTAAACATGTAAGGATAGTTTACTCAAAATTGCTTTTATTTAAGTTCATGCATATTATTATTTTTTAAATAATTATATAAAGATTAGTGTCCTTGGCATTTAAAAACTGTTTTAAAATTAGATAAAACAAAACTCTTTTTCAAAGGTGTTTATGATATAGAATAGAAAAGAAGATTGCATGAAACCACGCAAAAAGGACTCAACTACGTGTTTTCAGCCTAATAAAAATGTTGTAAAAATACTTGTAAGCTTGAAAATCACACTAGCTATTCTTGTTTCAAATTCTGTTTAATATATTGTTCTGTATGATTTTATAATAAACAGATTACTCCTTGAACAGGAATTAAGAATAAAGCTGCCAGGAAGGGGTTTTGTTGTCAGAGTAGTTCCCGCCTCATGTTTTGTAAGAGATTTCATGGTCCCATTGTAAAGAGTAGATGATTTAAAACGTGTTCCCAAGATAAACTTTCCCATTGTCATTAATGAGGATGGATAATACTGAGTGACAAGTGCATTAGGAATGACACAGAAAGAGCTGTTAGATTTGTCAGAGCATATCACTTCAGGCAGTGACACTTGAGGACATTCTTTTTGTGGATATTTGGTTGGGGGGGTGAGGGGGGAGGTCTGATTTAAAGATACCAAGGTTTGTGTTTACTAATAGAATAATGCATTTTACAATTTTTAAATATATATTTTCCAGTGTTTAGAAAATATTTGGAAGTTTCTTTAGTTAAGCTCATCCACATTTTAAGTTTTTGCTGATTTCTTCCTAAGAAAGTCATCAAACTGTATAACTTTTAAATACTAAAATATTTCCACAAAACTAATTTTTCTCTTTTAAAAAGTCTTTTTTTCTTGGAATATCCAACTGAAGGAAAGATATTAAAAAATAACATACATTTAAAAAAATATTTTGCTTGCTTATTCTTATGAGGGAACTATTCTGCATCACCTTGAGAGTAAGGATTTTGAAATAAGATGACACATGTAATTTATATTGTCTTTCTAAAAATATTTTACTTTAGAGAAACGCATTAAGTAGTGATCAATGAACAATTAATAATATATGACTATTCTGGTATTTAAAGTATTTCCAAACTGTAGTATGCCTCTCAACTTCGATTTTGAACATGGGATTGGTCACTTTTTCGCCTTGATTCATCTTTCATGCTGCCAACCAAATTTTGTCTTTGTATACCTTTTTGACACTAATAATGACTGAGTCTCTGTTCATTTGATTTCAAGATTTCCCAAGCGGCGGTTTGGAGCTAGGATAAACTATCTATCATGATTGCATACCACTAATCTGTCTCAACCAAACCATCCTATGACTGAAATTATATTTGACAGTTCACCTCTTCTTGATGAGCCTGAGGTGAACATAGCTACAGACCATCCCTGGGAGGACATGGCAACTACTCCATATGTTAGGGAGGGTCCTTTTATTTGTGAAACAAGACTTAAACTATGCCTGTTACAGAAGAGAGATTTTTCTCTCTCTCTCTCTCCCTCTCTTTGTCTCTGTCTCTGTCTCTCTCCCTAATTTTTCTAATTTTCATTAGGATTTCTTTTAACTACAAAACTTTTTTTACACAAAAATGTTTGGTAAACATTTTCTACCATTATAAGTACTACCTATAGGTTAGTTTTGCTGTGTGTTAAAAACCATAAAGTCATTTTTTAAAATATTTATGCTTTCTATAATGTTCTCTTATATATACCACAGTTGTCAAATACCAAAGATTTAGTTTTAGTATTTTCACCCTTACCTAAATTTATCAGTTCTTGAAACATCTCAGTAAATTTTTATATTACAGAATATTTCTAAAAGATTTTAATTCTCTCATTTTAACATAAAAATATTTTTTCAAATTCTTTATTTTAAAGATTAAAAATAGATTTAAAGAGAACAATAAATGGAACACTGTCAAAGGAAATATTATTATAATTTTTTGATAAAGATCCTTATGTAGGCTTAATCATCATTTTTTACCATTGCTATGTAGAGTCTAGAGAAAAATGGCTACCTATGAAAATAAACTTAATTACTGCATTATATCCTTTTCGTAAAAATATCTTTCTTTTGGAGTCAGAAATTATCAAACATTTTAAGGTGATGAACAAGGAGATGTTAAAGACTTTCTGTTAATACCCTGGAAAAAGAGAAATCTGAAGTAATTTTCAAGGATGTGTATGGGGGTTTAATAGTAAGGCTACTGTTAACAACCAACATGGAGGACCAAGTGAACAACAGATTTAAATTGGAAAAGGAAAGACTGGGGTTATTTAAATGAAGCTATTTGAATATTAAGTGGATTTTCAAAGACCACACCTAGAAGCTTGTTTTTAAGTGGAGTCTATTTTAATCTGTCCCGGATTGTTGAAATGTGATTCTACCTAAAGACGTTCAGATGGCCTGAGAAGTTGCCCATGTGGTTCTGTTAGTTCATCAGAGCAAGCACTTAATAAGTTCATTCCTAACGGTCCTGTACTTTTTTTTTTTTTTTTTTTTTTGTGGTACGTGGGCCTCTCACCGCTGTGGCCTCTCCCGTTGCGGAGCACAGGCTCCGGACGTGCAGGCCCAGCGGCCATGGCTCACGGGCCCAGCCGCTCCGCAGCATGTGGGATCCTCCCAGACCGGGGCACGAACCCGTGTTCCCTGCATCGGCAGGCGGATTCCCAACCACTGCGCCACCAGGGAAGCCCTGTCCTTTACTTTTTTTTTTTTTTTTTTTTTGAGGTACACGGGCCTCTCACTGTTGTGGCCTCTCCCGTTGCCGAGCACAGGCTCCGGACGTGCAGGCTCAGCGGCCATGGCTCACGGGCCCAGCCGCTCCGCGGCATGTGGGATCTTCCTGGACCGGGGCACGAACCCGTGTCCCCTGCATCGGCAGGCGGACTCTCAACCACTGCGCCATCAGGGAAGCCCTGTCCTTTACTTATAACTAAAGTTTATTATTCCCTGGGAAAGGTTCGTTTTAGTAAGGGCCATATTTTCTACGATTTTATGAAGCACCAATATAATCACTAAGCATTCTGAACAAAGCTTTTCTAAAGCACCTAATGTCAGATAATCATCCACTTTATTTTGGAAATTTCTATAAATTGATTTCCTAGTATCACAGAGATAGTTGTTTGGTCAGTATAGTGAGTGGAAACACTTTTATATTTTTGGATGCAATATAAATTATTTTTAACAAATGAGCTTAGTCTGCTTTAACTTTTATTTTCTACAGTATTTTTATTTTAACTAATATGGTTACCAGTGAGCTACATAAGAATTCAGTAACATCACCTAAGTATCCTGAAAAAAATTTTTAGTAAACTATTTATATACTTCCACATTTTTTTATTTTAACTATATAATTTCCACCAGTGATTGCATAACATACTTCAGTGACATGTATCTGAAGAAAAGTGAGTGCTGTCGAAGTAAATTAGTAAACTATGTTTATATGTTCTTTATTCCAAAAGTGATTAAATGAAAAAAGTCTGACTTATACACTGACTCTAATGGGAGGCAGCCTTAATTTTGTGCTAAATTTTAACTTAGGCAGTAAAATCTGTGATGCATTTATCTTACAATAGCCAGTTAATCCTCCCATCTAATTATATGATCATTAAATATACTTTTTTATTATACAATACATTTGCATATTTTTTTAAATAAAATTGCTTCCATTTTTCCCATAAGCATCTATTTTCTAATCAGAAGAGTAGATATTACATTGCTTTACAGTAAATATTCAAAAATTTTAAAATGGTAATCATTGAATAGTTATGATTTGATAAAACAATTGCTTCATTTGGAAAGTAGAACTTGTTTATTTTAAATTTAGAAAACAAGCAGATTAATATGATGTTTTGTGTAATATTTAAATAATTATGCTTTTTGTTTTGGGTTTTAATACAACCTTTTTTCAGTACTTTTTAAATATACTTATATGCCTAAGCATGAAAAGTGTGACAAAAGAAAGTAAAATGGTCATGCCTTTTAGTAAATAGCTTATATAAAATTATCCTGAAAAATACCTTAATGCCATCACATAGGACAAAATCATTGTGCTCTTCAGACTATTTTTAGTAAAATGGCAACATTCTATTCACCCTTCCCTGCCAATATTGACTTCTTTCTAAATCTTTGGCTTATATCAAGAAGGAATAATTATTTCCCACTAAAATAATTCCATCATTTTTCCTTTAGAAATTGGGATGAAATTTCCTTTGGGTGTGAGTGTGGAGGGGGCGGTGTTTGTAGGGGTGGTTAAGATGGCCTGACATAGGATGAAACCATTATTTCAATATCATGTGTATACTGGGTCAACTGAAGTTTGGAGGACTAATTACCTGGAAGGCAAGATCATCCACACATTTTTCTTAATTATTCAGTAAATATTTATGAAAATACTTTTAGGTGACTATTTTACCTAATTCGGTGCTTTTTATCAAAATACATCCATCATATCTGGTCTCTGGCCACCTCTCCAGGCTCATCTCTTGCCTGAGCTCCCAGTTGCAGCCTGACTCTCACTTGCAGTCCCCACATTGGCCCATTCTGTCACTTCCAGGTCTATTGTAAATGCCAAAAATATTCTCCCCTTTCCTCCAAGTATTCTTGCCAGATGCGCCTTAAGATTTATCCTTTAATTCTTGAAGTAGATGTCACTTCTTCTTTTTTTTTTTTTTTTTTTTATTAGTTTCTGCTTTATAACAAAGTGAATCAGTCATACATATACATCTGTTCCCACATCCCCTCCCTCATGCATCTCCCTCCCTCCCACCCTCCCCATCCCACCCCTCCAGGCGGTCACAAAGCACCGAGCTGATCTCCCTGTGCTCTGCGGCTGCTTCCCACTATCTATCTACCTTACGTTTGGTAGTGTATATATGTCCATGCCTCTCTTTCCCTTTGTCACAGCTTCCCCTTCCCCTTCCCCATATCCTCAAGTCCATTCTCAAGTAGGTCTGTGTCTTTATTCCCGTTTTACCCCTAGGTTCTTCATGACATTTTTTTTTTTTTTAAATTCCATATATATGTGTTAGCATACGGTATTTGTCTTTCTCTTTCTGACTTACTTCACTCTGTATGACAGACTCTAGGTCTATCCACCTCATTACAAATAGCTCAGTTTCGTTTCTTTTTATGGCTGAGTAATATTCCATTGTATATATGTGCCACATCTTCTTTATCCATTCATCCGATGATGGACACTTAGGTTGTTTCCAGCTCCGGGCTATTGTGAATAGAGCTGCAATGAACATTTTGGTACATGTCTCTTTTTGAATTATGGTTTTCTCAGGGTATATGCCTAGTAGTGGGATTGCTGGGTCATATGGTAGTTCTATTTTTAGTTTTTTAAGGAACCTCCATACTGTTCTCCATAGTGGCTGTACCAATTCACATTCCCACCAGCAGTGCAAGAGTGTTCCCTTTTCTCCACACCCTCTCCAGCATTTATTGTTTCTAGATTTCTTGATGATGGCCATTCTGACTGGTGTGAGATGATATCTCATTGTAGTTTTTTTTTTTTTTTTTTTTTTTTTTTTGTGGTACGCGGGCCTCTCACCGCTGCGGCCTCTCCCATTGCGGAGCACAGGCTCCGGACACGCAGGCTCAGCGGCCATGGCTCACGGGCCCAGCCGCTCCGCGGTATATGGGATCCTCCCAGACCGGGGCACGAACCCGTATCCCCTGCATCGGCAGGCGGACTCTCAACCACTGCGCCACCAGGGAGGCCCTCATTGTAGTTTTGATTTGCATTTCTCTAATGATTAATGATGTTGAGCATTCTTTCATGTGTTTGTTGGCAGTCTGTATATCTTCTTTGGAGAAATGCCTATTTAAGTCTTCTGCCCATTTTTGGATTGGGTTGTTTGTTTTTTTGCTATTGAGCTGCATGAGCTGTTTATAAATTTTGGAGATTAATCCTTTGTCGGTTGCTTCATTTGCAAATATTTTCTCCCATTCTGAGGGTTGTCTTTTGGTCTTGTTTATGGTTTCCTTTGCTGTGCAAAAGCTTTGAAGTTTCATTAGGTCCCATTTGTTTATCTTTGTTTTTATTTCCATTTCTCTAGGAGGTGGGTCCAAAAGGATCTTGCTGTGATTTATGTCATAGAGTGTTCTACCTATGTTTTCCTCTAAGAGTTTGATAGTTTCTGGCCTTACATTTAGGTCTTTAATCCATTTTGAGCTTATTTTTGTGTATGGTGTTAGGGAATGATCTAATCTCATACTTTTACATGTCCCTGTCCAGTTTTCCCAGCACCACTTATTGAAGAGGCTGTCCTTTCTCCACTGTACATTCCTGCCTCCTTTATCAAAGATAAGTTGGCCATATGTGCGTGGGTTTATCTCTGGGCTTTCTATCCTGATCCACTGATCTATCTTTCTGTTTTTATGCCAGTACCACACTGTCTTAATTACTGTAGCTTTGTAGTATAGTCTGAAGTCAGGCAGCCTGATTCCTCCAGCTCCGTTTTTCGTTCTCAAGATTGCTTTGGCTATTCGGGGTCTTTTGTTTTTCCAAACAAATTTTGAAATTTTTTGTTCTACTTCTGTGAAAAATGCCAGTGGTAGTTTGATAGGGATTGCATTGAATCTGTAGATTGCTTTGGGTAGTAGAGTCATTTTCACAATATTGATTCTTCCAATCCAGGAGCATGGTATATCTCTCCATCTATTTATATCATCTTTAATTTCTTTCATCAGTGTCTTATAATTTTCTGCATACAGGTCTTTTGTCTCCTTAGGTAGGTTTATTCCTAGATATTTTATTCTTTTTGTTGCAATGGTAAATGGGAGTGTTTTCTTGATTTCATTTTCAGATTTTTCATCATTAGTGTACAGGAATGCCAGAGATTTCTGTGCATTAATTTTGTATCCTGCTACTTTACCAAATTCATTGATTAGCTCTAGTAGTTTTTCGGTAGCATCTTTAGGATTCTCTATGTATAGTATCATGTCATCTGCAAACAGTAGATGTCACTTCTTCTAAAATGTCTTTCCTAATTGTCCAAGACCAAGTTAGGTAGCCCACCTGTTTTCCCAGAATATCTTGTAAATTATCTCTGCTGTAGCACTTATAACATTATTTTAATTTCCTGTTTCCTTGATGTCTCTCTACCATACTGTAAACTGGTAACAGAAACTGTGTCATATTCTTATTCACTAATGCATCCACAGCACCTAACACAGGATCTAAGACACAAGAGGAGTTTAGTATTTGTTGAATGAAAAACTAATAATATGTGGAACTCTCCTAAATATCTGACTACACTGCCTTTTTTTAAAACTGTCATAACAGTACTTAACATGAGATCTGTCCCTTTAATAAAATTTTAAGTGTACAGTACATTATTGTTGACTATAGGTATAATGTTGTACCCTGACTGCATCTTTAACTAGCTCTCTGTGTGGGTCTGAGTTGTCTGCTCTTGGGGGAAGAGCACTAGTACTCAATCCTCAATGCCCAAACGCAGGGCAACCCTTTCCGTGCCATAGTAGCCATACCAAACTGTTTAAAATTTCCCTAATTACCAAAATGTTTCATGTTGTTAAGGTTGGACTACTCCCCTCTATCAGCCTGAAGTTAAAAAACAAACAACAACAAAAAAAAACTATAGCAGTTAACTCAATATTTCCTTCTTGGTGAAGATTTTTCTGGCTCCTTCTCCATTCCATTCACCCTTCCCTGCCAATATTGACTTCTTTCTAAATCTTTGGCTTACATAAAATTTACCTTTTTAATGAGAAAGTATGTTGCTTGATTCATTAAAACCCTATTAAATAAATTTAATGTTGTTTTTTTAGCTAGTCTGTATTATATCTCTAACTCTTCCCTCTATAGACCTGTTGTAGAGATTCAGTATGGCTACCTATCAGGATGACTAATTAAAGCCAAACCAACTGAGCATTTAAAATGTACCCTTGAAATAGAGGGGAGGTGCCAAGTTGATAACATCTTGATAACATTGGATAGTAATATCCCATGGGCTTACATATTCATTGTTCCCAGTCAATTGACATTTATATCTATTATCACTTGAGTGAAACATGATTAATTATTTTATGATAATTTGAATCACTGTTTAAAATTCAGTTTGGAAGTGTTGTGTCCTGACCATCTTCTCTGACCATTCCTTTAGAGGATTTGGAGCCACTCTATTGAAGAAGATGATTTTTCCTTCCAGTTTCTTACACAATAAGCCTCACTGTTTCCAAATAGGAGACTCCTTCTCCCTCTCTCTAAGAATAATAATTTTATGCTGCAGACATCAAAGATGAGGATAAAAATGTCACATTGTGATTCTTTCTCAATGACACTTCACAATAATACAAAGTGAAAAATTCAAGCAAAGAAAGCCTTTTGCTTTTTCCATTGGTGTCAAAAGTCATGTTTCTCGAGGTTGTCTTTTTTTCCTCTAAAATGGGCATTAAAATAGCCATTTTTATATCATTTATAAAGTTGAAATTGTATCTTGAAATTTTATTCATAAAATATTTCCCCAAAATCACTATTTTGCAGAAGAAAGGTTACTTTCTTCCTAACCAAGAAATAGGAATCGTAGTTCCCACTTTTTAATTAACTCCTAGCTATTTTAGTTGGAGATTTATTGCCCTAATTCATATGTAATGTGTCTATCACATAGGAAACCTTTTTTTAAAAAATGGGTTAGTAATTTTGTATAATGTTATAATTATATTTCTCATCAGGATAATTATGTAAAAGTAAATAAAGGTAGGGCTAAGATAATACCTAATTTAGGATGCCTTTCAAATGTATAATGCTTGTAATTAAAGATTTCAAGTAGAAAGTAAAGGGCCTTGGTTTCCTTATACATCAGCCTAATTTTCAAAATAAAACCGTAAAGTTAGCTGAATGGTTTCTTTGCTTACACATTTACACATTGAATCACAAACTATCCACTTAGAAGATTTTTGTAAAAAAATAGAATTGTTAATGTGTCCTTACACTACAGAACAGAACTTAAAAGATTAATTTTATAGCTCATCTAACATGCAAGGTTAAAAGCAGAAATCATTTTAACCGGCCTAGTGCCATCAGAAAGTATTTAAGAGTTACAATGGGAAGTATATAAGTATTCATTTTATATTACTTAAACAACTGGAAGAAACATCACACACTTTCAGTCATTAAAAGTAAATATCATGGGCTTCCCTGGTGGCGCAGTGGTTAAGAATCCGCCTGCCAATGCAGGGGACGTGGGTTCAGGCCCTGGTCCGGAACTACTGAAGCCTGTGTGCCTAGAGCCCATGCTCCGCAACAAGAGAAGCCACCGCAATGAGAAGCCCGCGCACCGCAACAAAGGGTAGTCCCCCGCTCGCCGCAACAAGAGGAAGCCCACGCACAACAATGAAGACCCAACAGAGCCAAAAATAAATAAATAAATTTATTTTTAAAAGGTAGATATCATGCATTATAGATGATTTTAGAGACTTAATACAGTATAGATGTTATGCCTTTGTAAACAAGGTATTTTCCCACTTTCCTACGTTCTTTCAGTTGGACTAAAAGGCACATAACAAAAATGTAGTCTAGCCTAGCCTAGCACCTAATAACTCCCACAGATACATAGGCGTATTTAGATGCAGATAACTAAACACAGACTCCCCAAAACACAGATCCTAACAACAGCCTTTCTAATGGCACGTTGAGCTCCCTAGTGAATAATGGCTGCAGCATCTCAAAACAGAAAGCAACAGCTAGACTTACTTGTGAAGTGACTGTGAAAAGCACTTTTCTTTCCTGACTGTGCTACATACAGAAATCCATGAACCTCTGAAGTAGTCACGTGACTTATGGTGTAGGTGCTGGCAGCTAAGATAGGTTATCAAGCTCTAGGTCTGCTACAGTATTACCATTCTCTCACTCCTACCAACAGTTTTGTTTTTTAAGCAGGGACTGGCTGTTAGCTGTGTAGTATTCATTTTTGTTTTTCTGGGGAGAGCATAGAAGGTGGGTGAAGGGGTTGAGGCAGCAGGGATGAGGCTGATGACTGTAAATAGTGCACTCTATGTCTTAGTGATTGGAAAACCTCTGGATAGCCCTGTAGGTCACTCCATGGCCTTCGCCAGCCTACTCAGCTGGACCCAGTTTTATTTATTTATTTATTTTTTTGCGGTACGCAGGCCTCTCACTGTTGTGGCCTCTCCCGCTGCAGAGCACAGGCTCCGGACGCACAGGCTCAGCGGCCATGGCTCACGGGCCCAGCCGCTCCGCGGCATGTGGGATCTTCCCGGACCAGGGCACGAACCCGTGTCCCCTGCATCGGCAGGCGGACTCTCAACCACTGCGCCACCAGGGAAGCCTGGACCCAGTTTTAAGTAATGAATGATGATGGAGCCAACATGAGTGTACTCTGTACTCATAGCATGATTCAATAAAGGGCTTCTCTGTTGTAGCAGTTTCTAAAGGACTTTACAGTTGTTCTGTTACATTGAAGTTGTATCAGTTCTTTTTTTAAAAATGCATGCCATCATTTGGGACTTTGGTCTTTGGTTGAAAGGGGATTTTGTCATAAGGCATTTGTTATAAATGGTGTTTATTCTGTTACTGTGAAAAATCTACATGTAACTCCTCAGATATGACTTTTATTGAGCATATGTGAGTTAAAAGTAATAATTCAATAAAACAGCCATCACATGAACAGTTCATTTACTATGCAATTCTAATAACATGCTCCCAAATGGCTTTCATATGAACTGATGATATTCTGTTAAGTGTGGATGAGTAAAACCCCCAAATTAATAAAACTATCATGATGTGACAGTAGTTTTTGATGAGATCTCACATGCCATGTTTTTGATCCATAAGCTCTAATCCCATTATCGGTCATCCATAACAAACTCTACTACTTTAATTATCAAAACTTCAGATATGAATTATTAAAAAGAAAATACCTGGAAGTAAATGTTTAGACATGCCAAATATGTTTGGAATTTCTACTATGCAATATAATATGCTAGTACGTCTTGCTTCCTTTGATTACGTATCTAATGAAATGCTAATTAGATCATTGTTACACTATTTAATGGGACTTGAGAAGGATTTCTTAGAGATGCTATTATACTACAACTTATTATTTAAGATTGCCTTTGATATAAGAAATGTAGTATATGACCATAAAAACAAGCCAAAGTATGATTTTTAGAGATATCCAGCATGGATGATACCATTAGCAATCCATCAATCTGTTTACTGCACTGGCGAAAGTAAAGTCACTGGTATTGTTTTTTAATGTGAATAAACAATACCTGATCTGGTTAGAACCTCCTGAAAATTTTATTTAATAGAGCATTCAATAGAACATTATTTAACCTTTTAGAACATTTTAAACATTGTAGGGCACTTTAATTAATAACAGATTCATACCAAAGTATTGAAGATATATTCTTCACTTACTAAATATGGGAAAAAATTGCCTCTGAGTTGGTGTGTTAAATTACTTGCGTGCTCTTGACATTTTAATAGGAAAACCTTTAAGTGTGATGTTCTCAGTCATCACTGTGTCTGTAGTTGACACATTTTCTGTAATAAAAGATAGAAAATGGGGAAACATGTATTTCTATCTAATTTGAATAGAAGTCTTTATTATGAGTATATTTGGAAAGCTGTGCCAAAACACTTGATATGGAAAGTCATTTATTAGACTGTTAATATGAGTTACCTTTTTAGCTTGACCTACACCAACCATTTTTCTTCATTTTGCCAGTTATACATTTTAGAATTGGAAATAATTGGAGCTAAAACATTATTCCCTATGGCGTTGGGGTCTTCACATAAGCCCTATTTGAAAAATGCCAGGGCATTGTTCTTCTCTCAAACCTGAAGACACTCACAAATTAAACATGACTTATTCAGGAAGAAGAATTCTAAAACAATTTAATTTTACATTTATGAGCTGAATTAACATTTTGTTTGTATTACTAAATCAAAACGGAATGTTACTTATTTATATGATATCAGTAACAAAGTCTTCATCAATTGAGATTTCTAGAACCTAGTTAAAAAAAAATCCTGGGGGAGGAGCTTCAAGATGGCGGAGAGTAAGGCATGGACATCACCTTCCTCCCCACAGATATATCAGAAATACATCTACATGTGGAACAACTCCTACAGAACACCTACTGAATGCTGGCAGAAGACCTCAGACCTCCCAAAAGACAAGAAACACCCCACGTACCTGGGTAGGGTAAAAGAAAAAACAGGGACAAAAAAATAGGGATGGGACCTGCACCTCTGGGAGGGAGCTATGAAGGAGGAAAGGTTTCCACACAATAGGAAGGCCCTTCGCGGGCGGAGACTGCAGATGACGGAGAGGGGAAGCTTCGGAGCCACGGAGGAGAGCACAGCAACGGGGGTGTGGAGGGCAAAGTGGAGAGATTCCCGCACAGAGGATTGGTGCCGACCAGCACTCACCATCCGGAGAGGCTTCCCTGCTCACCCGCCGGGGCAGGTAGGGGCTGGGAGCTGAGACTCGGGCTTCGGAGGTCAGATCCCAGGGAGAGGACTGGGGTTGGTGGCGTGAACACAGCCTGAATGGGTTACTGCACCACGGCTAGCCGGGAATGTGCCTGGGAAAAGGTCTGGACCTGCCGAAGAGACGAGACTTTTTCTTGCCTCTTTGTTTCCTGGTGTGTGAGGAGAGGAGATTAAGAGCACAGCTTAAAGGAGCTCCAGAGACGGGTGCGAGCTGCGGCTATCAGCACGGGCACCATCCTCAATGGTGAAAAAGTGAAACCATTTCCACTAAGATCAGGAACGAGACAAGACAAGGCTGCCCACTCTCACTACTATTATTCAACATAGTTTTGGAAGTCCTAGCCACAGCAATCAGAGAAGAAAAAGAAATAAAAGGAATCCAAATAGGAAAAGAAGAAGTAAAGCTGTCACTGTTTGCAGATGATGTGATACTATACATAGAGAATCCTTAAGGTGCTACCAGAAAACTACTAGAGCTAATCAATGAATTTGGTAAAGCAGCAGGTTACAAAATTAATGCACAGAAATTTCTTGCATTCCTATACACTAATGAAAAATCTGAAAGTGAAATTAAGAAAACACTCCCATTTACCATTGCAACAAAAAGAATAAAATATCTAGGAATAAACCTACCTAAGGAGACCAAAGACCTGTATGCCGAAAATTATAAGACACTGATGAAAGAAATTAAAGATGATACAAATAGATTGAGAGATATAACATGTTCTTGGATTGGAAGAATCAACATTGTGAAAATGACTATACTACCCAAAGCAATCTACAGATTCAATGCAATCCCTATCAAACTACCATTGGCAGTTTTCACAGAATTAGAACAAAAAAATTCACAATTTGTATGGAAACACAAAAGACCCCGAATACCCAAAGCAATCTTGAGAAAGAAAAACGGAGCTGGAGGAATCAGGCTCCCTGACTTCACACTATACTACAAGGCTACAGTAATCAAGACAGTATGGTACTGGCACAAAAACAGAAATATAGATCAATGGAACAGGATAGGAAGCCCAGAGATAAACCCATGCACATATGGTCACCTTATCTTTGATAAAGGAGGCAAGAATATACAATGGAGAAAAGACAGCCTCTTCAATAAGTAGTGCTGGGAAAACTGGACAGCTACATGTAAAAGAATGAAATTAGAACACTCCCTAACACCATAAACAAAAGTAAACTCAAAATGGATTAAAGACCTAAATGTAAGGCCAGACACCATCAAACTCTAGAGGAACACATAGGCAGAACACTCTATGACATAAATCACAGCAAGATCCTTTTGGACCCACCTCCTAGAGAAATGGAAATAAAAACAAAAATAAACAAATGGGACCTAATGAAACTTAAAAGCTTTTGCACAGCAAAGAAAACCATAAACAAGACGAAAAGACAACCCTCGGAATGGGAGAATAAATTTGCAAATGAAGCAACTGACAAAAGATTAATCTCCAAAATTTACAAGCAGCTCATGCAGCTCAATATCAGAAATACAAACAACCCAATCCAAAAATGGGCATAAGACCTAAATAGACATTTCTCCAAAGAAGGTATACAGATTGCCAACAAACACATGAAAGAATGCTCAACATCCTTAATCATTAGAGAAACGCAAATCAAAACTACCATGAGATATCATCTCCCACCAGTCAGAATGGCCATCATCTAAAAATCTACAAACAATAAATGTTGGAGAGGGTGTGGAGAAAAGGGAACTCTCTCGCACTGTTTG
The DNA here is from genome assembly GCF_949752795.1 of Hyperoodon ampullatus. Lineage (NCBI taxonomy): Eukaryota > Metazoa > Chordata > Mammalia > Artiodactyla > Ziphiidae > Hyperoodon > Hyperoodon ampullatus. Next base: position 29,881,123 of record NC_136920.1, on the reverse strand, counting down.
TGGGAATGTAAATTGATACAGCCACTATGGAGAACAGTATGGAGGTTCCTTAAAAAATTAAAAATAGAACTGCCATACAACCCAGCAATCCCGCTACTGGGCATATACCCTGAGAAAACCATAATTCAAAAAGAGTCGTGTACCACAATGTTCACTGCAGCTCTATTTACAATAGCCAGAACATGGAAGCAACGTAAGTGTCCATCAACAGATGAATGGATGAAGAAGATGTGGCACATATATACAATGGAATATTACTTAGCCATAAAAAGAAACGAAATTGAGTTATTTGTAGTGAGGTGGATGGACCTAGAGTCTGTCATACAAAGTGAAGTCAGAAAGAGAAAAATAAATACCGTATGCTAACACATATATATGGAATCTAAAAAACAAAAAAAAGAATGGTCATTCAGAGCCTAGGGGCAATATGGGAATAAAGACACAGAGCTACTAGAGAATGGACTTAAGGATACGGGGAAGGGGAAGGGTAAGCTGGGACAAAGTGAGAGAGTGGCATGCCAAATGTAAAATGGATGGCTAGTGGAACACTGCTGCATAGCACAGGGAGATCAGCTCGGTGCTTTGTGACCACCTAGAGAGGTGGTATAGGGAGGGTGGGAGGTAGGGAGACGCAAGAGGGAAGAGATATGGGGATATATGTATATGTATAACTGATTCACTTTGTTATAAAGCAGAAACTAACACACCATTGTAAAGCAATTATATTCCAATAAAGATGTTTAAAAAATTTTTTTAATAAAATGAAATATGTTCCTTTAAAAAAAAACAACACCTGGAATTGTAAGCTATGCTAGGTGCTAGGTGTATTTGTGATGATGTGGCAGTACTGAAGTTTTGAAAATTACTGAAGCTAAATGGTTGGTAATTGCTATAACCCCCTTTTTCCTATTTTATTGCTAATCCTACTAAAAGGTAGTCGTTTATCCATCTGGTTTCCTTAGCTTATAAATTCTTTGCAAGCCGGAAAAATCATCACAGTCAAATAGAAGTGAAGAATGAGGACAGGGGAGGGAAGAGATTGTTACAGATTAAATGGACAGAGTTCTTGCCCCCAAGAGTCAGAAGAATGTAGCATGATATAGCAATTACTTCATTTAAACTTTTTAAATATATATATTTATTAAGCATATATAATGTTAAAGTTATTGATGTAAGCACTATGGGAAATGCAAACACTACACATGGTTTCTGTTCTCACCTTACCTCTCAGGTACTTATACTGTGGAAGTTATAGAAGTCTCACCTCTCTGAAAACACTATAGTCATATACTCTTTTTCAGGTGGTTACTATAAGATTTTTTTCCCCTCCTTAAATAAAAGAAAACAATCACTATTTGCCCGACATCCAATCTGAAAATCCTGTTGACTCTGCCTTTGAAATGTATTCATAATTAAACCAGTTTTCACCAACTCCCATGCTACCATTCAGTCCAAACCATCATCGTGTTTTGCCTGGACTATTGTAATAGCCTCCCAACTAGATACCTGCTTTTAACCCTGACCTCCTTCAATTTGTTCTTTTTTTTTTTACTGCAGTCAGAAGGATGAGTCTTTTAAAACATAAAACAGATCATGTCATTTATCTGCTCAAAACTCCCCATCAATTCTCCAACTCACTGAGAAGTCCTTCAGTGACCACGAAGACCCTATTGACCTGGCTGCCTTAACTCTCAAATCTCATCTTTTATTCCTCTCCCACAATTTGCTATGATTCAGCCACACTGCTCTTCCTTGAACATGCCAAGCCTCAGGGCCTTTGCTGTTCCCTTTGCCTCTCAGATGTTTTCATAGCTACCTTCCTCACCCCTTCAAATATTAAAACATCACCTTCTTAATGAAGTTTTCCTGGCCATCCATTTCAAAGTCACAGTTTACCCCCATTCTGCCATTCCCAGTCATTCTTAGTCTGCTCTATGTTTTCCCATAGCACCCATCACCTGCTAATATGCTACATAAGTTTCTTTTTTTTTAATATCTTTATTGGAGTATAATTGCTTTACAATATTGTGTTAGTTTCTGCTGTACAACAAAGTGAATCATCTATGTGTATACTTATATCCCTATATTCCCTCCCTTTTGCGTCTCCCTCCCACCCTCCCTATCCCACCCCTCTAGGTCATCACAAAGCATCGAGCTGATCTCCCTGTGCTATGCCGCAGCATCCCACTAGCCATCCATTTTACATTCAGTAGTGTATACATGTCAATGCTACTCTCTTTGTCCCAGCTTCCCCTTCCCCTGACATGTCCTCAAGCCCATTATTCTCTACATCTGCGTCTTTATTCCTGCCCTGCCACTGGGTTCATCAGTACCGTTTTTTTAGATTCCATACATGTGCATTAGCATACAGTATTGGTTTTTCTCTTTCTGACTTACTTCACTCCATATGACAGACTCTAGGTCCATCCACCTCACTACAAGTAACTCAATTTCGTATCTTTTAATGGCTGAGTAATATTCCATTATATATATGTGCCACATCTTCTTTATCCGTTCATCTGTTGATGGACATTTAGATTGCTTCCATGTCCTGGCAATTGTAAATAGTGCTGCGGTGAACATTGTGGTACATGACTCTTTTTGAATTATGGTTTTCTCAGGATATATGCCCAGTAGTGGGATTACTGGTCATGTGGTAGTTCTATTTTTAGTTTTTTAAGGAATCTCCATACTGTTCTCCATAGTGGCTGTATCAATTTACATTTCCACCAACAGTGCAAAAGGGTTCCCTTTTCTCCACACCCTCTCCAGCATTTATTGTTTCTAGATTTTTTGATGATGGCCATTCTGACTGGTGTGAGGTGATACCTCATTGTGGTTTGATTTGTGTTTCTCTAATGATTAGTGATGTTGAGCATCTTTTCATGTGTTTGTTGGCAATCTGTATGTCCACTTTGGAGAAATGTCTGTTTAGGTCTTACGCCCATTTTTGGATTGGGTTGTTTGTTTATAAAGTTCTTATTTATTATGTTCATCTTCTATCTTCCTATACTACAATATGAGCTTCACAGGAATAAAGATTTGTCTTTATTCTGTTCTGCTTAGAACAGTCTGACACATGATAAGGTGCTCAGTAAATATTCTTAGATTAGTAAGTTTGTATGTCTCAGTTTATCTCAATTTATCTATTTTCTCCCCTTTTCTATTTAAATTACGTACAAGAGTGAGTGAAGTTGGAAGCTTATACTAGTAGTAATAATAATAATAATGAGATCATTTATTGCTATCATTTATTGAGTGCTTAATAGAGTCAGACATTATACTAAGCACATTAACTGTATTATCTCACTTAATCCCCACAACTAGCCCTCAGAGTAGGATGAGAAGGCTTACAGAGGTCAAGTCACTTGCCCAGGGTAACATATCAAGTGAATTGCTAAGCTCCAGTTCAACCCATAACAGACTCCAAGGGCACAGCTCTCTTTGTACCTTTCAGGTTAGGGCCACCTTTAGCAAGTTTTATTCAATATCATTGTTCTTATATATACTTACAAAAGAACAGCTTGACTAAAAGAGTTAACTGAATGCTAATGTGCCTAATGTCATTACTTTTGTGTAACTACATATTTAGAGATAAATACTAGCTTTAGAAGTTTACAAATCCAAGTGATAGATAGAAATATAATATTGCTTTTAGATTGAAGGGAGAACGTATTCATGATATTGGGCATATCCTCGACGAAAGACTTGGAAATAATTCAGTCTGAAATGATCGTATTAAGTGGGGCATTGAGTAACTTGAATTTGCCAAAGAACAAAGGAAACAGAAGGAGAAATATAAAAAGTGAGGTAATATGCAGTGGCATGGCAAGGATCTCTTGGTTCATGTGTTTTCTGTTCGGGTACTCTCTGAAATAATTTTTTTAAACCATATGCTCCACACACATTTTTAAATTGACATATAAAACTTTTCATTATAAGTGTAAATAGTGACAAAGGGTATAATTTCTGACCTATTAAATACATGCTTTAAATATATTTTCATCAAAACCGTGAAGTAGGGGCTTCCCTGGTGGCGCAGTGGCTGAGAGTCCACCTGCCGATGCAGGGGACATGGGTTCGTGCCCCGGTCCGGGAAGACCCCACATGCCACGGAGCGGCTAGGCCCGTGAGCCATGGCTGCTGAGCCTGCACGTCCGGAGCCTGTGCTCCGCAACAGGAGAGGCCACAACAGTGACAGGCCTGCGTACCGCAAAAAAAAAAAAAGTGAAGTAAAGATTTAGCTTATTCAATTTACAGAAAAGGTCCGTGCTATAGCCTAATTGGCAGTCATTGTTGAATTCATGAGAAGTCTAGACTTCATTTTTTAATTCCAGTAAACGTGTTTCTGAAACAGTCTCCTCACTTTTCATTGCCATGAGATTGTCCACTGGTTAATATGAAACAAGGTGCAAGCCCCCATTAGTTTGCCTTTATTCTGCAGTCATGGGACACTTCCCTAAGAGTAATGCACCACATTAAGATCCAGGGTACTTTAGAGCCATGCCCTCCTTATGTCAAGTTCAATCAAGTGGGAAACGTAGAACCGCAGACTGTAGGTATATTTTCAAAGTAGATTAATTTTAAGAGAGATTAACTGTGAAAGTTGAAGATCTCAAAATTGAATTCTTTGAAAACTATCCATGCCCATATACTACTGGAAAGTCTTTGTAAAACCCAAAGGGCTAAAACTTCCAAAAATATGTTGAATGATAGTGGTGAGAGTGGACAACCTTGTCTTGTTCCTGACCTTACAGGAAATGGTTTCAGTTTTTCAAAATTGATACAGCCACTATGGAGAACAGTATGGAGGTTCCTTAAAAAACTAAAAATAGAACTACCATGCGGCCCAGCAATCCCACTGCTGGGCACATACACTGAGAAAACCATAATTCAAAAAGAGTCATGTACCATAATGTTCATTGCAGCTCTATTTACAGCAGCCAGGACATGGAAGCAACCTAAGTGTCCATCGACAGACAAATGGATAAAGAAGATGTGGTACATGTATACAATGGAATATTACTCAGCCATAAAAAGAAACAAAATTGAGTTATTTGTAGGTGGTGGATGGACTAGAGTCTGTCATACAGGGTGAAGTAAATCAGAAAGCGAAAAACAAATACCGTATGCTAACACATATATATGGAATCTAAAAAAAAAATTCTTCTGAAGAAACGAGGGGCAGGACAGAAATAAAGATGCAGACGTAGAGAATGGACTTGAGGACACGGGGAGGGAGAAGGGTAAGCTGGGACAAAGTGACAGAGTGGCATGGACTTATATATACTACCAAGTGTAAAATAGATAGCTAGTTGGAAACAGCCGCATAGCACAGGGAGATAAGCTCAGTGCTTTGTGACCACCTAGAAGAGTGGGATAGGGAGGGTGAGAGGGAGACACAAGAGGGAGGAGATATGGGGATATGTGTATATGAATAGCTGATTCACTTCGTTATACAGCAGAAACTAACACAACATTGTAAAGCAATTATACTCCAATAAAGATGTTTAAAAAAAGAAAAACCCAAAGGGCATGCATTTCCCACTTTTGTTTTTGTTTTTGTTGTTTTTCGTACAGCAGGCTCTTATTAGTCATCCATTTTATACACATCAGTGTATACATGTCAATCCCAATCACCCAATTCATCACACCACAACCCCCACCACCACTACTTTTCCCCCCTTGGTGTCCATACGTTTGTTCTCTACATCTGTGTCTCAATTTCTGCCCTGCAAACCGGTTCATCTGTACCTTTTGTCTAGGTTCCACATACAATGCGTTAATATACAATATCTGTTTTTCTCTTTCTGACTTACTTCACTCTGTATGACAGTCTCTAGGTCCATCCATGTCTCTACAAATGACCCAATTTTGTTCCTTTTTATGGCTGAGTAACATTCCATTGTATATATGTACCACATCTTCTTTATCCATTCATCTGTCAATGGGCATTTAGGTTGCTTCCATGACCTGGCTATTGTAAATACTGCTGCAGTGAACATTGGGGTGCATGTGTCTTTTTGAATTATGGTTTTCTCTGGGTATATGCCCAGTAGTGGCATTGCTGGGTGGTATGGTAGTTCTATTTTTAGTTTTTTAAGGAACCTCCATACTGTTCTCCATAGTGGCTGTATCAATTTACATTCCCACCAACAGTGCAAGGGGGTTCCCTCTTCTCCACACCCTCTCCAGCATTTGTTGTTTGTAGATTTTCTGATGATGCCCATTCTAACTGGTGTCAGGTGATACCTCATTGTGGTTTTGATTTGCATTTCTCTAACAATTAGTGATGTTGAGCAGCTTTTCATGTGTTTCTTGACCATCTGTACGTCTTCTTTGGAAAAATGTCTGTTTAGATATTCTGCCCATTTTGGGATTGGGTTGTTTGTTTTTTGAATATTGAGCTGTATGAGCAGTTTATATATTTTGGAGATTAATCCTTTGTCCGTCGATTCGTTTGCAAATATTTTCTCCCATTCTGAGGGTTGTCTTTTCGTCTTGTTTGTAGTTTCCTTTGCTGTGCAAAAGCTTTTATCTTTCATTAGGTCCCATTTGTTTATTTTTGTTTTTATTTCCATTACTCTTAGAGGTGAACCATAAAATATCTTGCTGTGATTTATGTCAGAGAGTGTTCTTCCTATGTTTTCCTCTAAGAGTTTTATAGTGTCCGGCCTTACATTTAGGTCTCTAATCCATTTTGAGTTTATTTTTGTGCATGGTGTTAGGGAGTGTTCTAATTTCATTCTTTTACATGTAGCTGTCCAGTTTTCCCAGCACCACTTATTGAAGAGACTATCTTTTCTCCATTCTATATCCTTGCCTCCTGTGTCATAGATTAGTTGACCATATGTGCGTGGGTTTATCTCTGGGCTTTCTATCTTGTTCCATCGATCTGTATTTCTGTTTTTGTGCCAGTACCATATTGTCTTGATTACTGTAGCTTTGTAGTATAGTCTGAAGTCATGGAGTCTGATTCCTCCAGCTCCGTTTTTTTCCCTCAAGACCGCTATTGGCTATTTGGGGTCTTTTGTGTCTCCATACAAATTTTAAGATTTTTTGTTCTAGTTCTGTGAAAAATGTCATTGGTAATTTGATAGGGATTGCACTGAATCTGTAGATTGCTTTGAGTAGTATAGTCATTTTCACAATATTGAATCTTCCAATTCAAGAACATGTTATATCTCTCCATCTGTTTGTATCATCTTTAATTTCTTTCATCAGTGTCTTTTAGTTTTCTGCATACAGGTCTTTTGTTTCCCTAGGTAGGTTTATTCCTAGGTTTTTGTTTGTTTGTTTGTTTGTTTGTTTGCAGTACGTGGGCCTCTCACTGTTGTCGCCTCTCCCGTTGTGGAGCACAGGCTCCGGATGCACAGGCTCAGTGACCATGGCTCACGGGCCCAGCCGCTCCGTAGCATGGGGGATCTTCTCAGACCGGGACATGAACCCCTGTCCCCTGCATCGGCAGGCGGGCTCTCAACCACTGCGCCACCAGGGAAGCCCCCTATTCCTAGGTATTTTATTCTTTTTTGTTGCAGTGGTAAGTGGGAGTGTTTCCTTAATTTCTCTTTCAGATTTTTCATCATTAGTGTATAGGAATGCAAGAGATTTCTGTGCATTAATTTTTTATCCTGCAACTTTACCAAATTCATTGATTAGTTTTAGTCATTTTCTGGTGGCATCTTTAGGATTCTCTATGTATAGTATCATGTCATGTGTGAACTGTGACAGTTTTACTTCTTCTTTTCCAATTTGTATTCCTTTTATTTCTTTTTCTTCTCTGATTGCCGTGGCTAGGACTTCCAAAACTATGATGAATAATAGTGGTGAGAGTTGACATCCTTGTCTTGTTCCTGATCTTAGTGGAAATGCTTTCAGTTTTTCACCATTGAGAATGATGTTTGCCTTGGGTTTTTCGTATATGACCTTTATTATGTTGAGGTAGGTTCCCTCTATGCCCACTTTCTGGAGAGTTTTTATCCTAAATGGGTGTTGAATTTTGTCAAAAGCTTTTCCTGCATCTACTGAGCTGATCATATGGTTTTTATTCTTCAGTTTGTTAATATGGTTTATCACATTGATTGATTTGTGTATATTGAAGAATCCTTGCATCCCTGGGATAAATCCCACTTGGTCATGGTATATGATCCTTTTAATGTGTTATTGGATTCTGTTTGCTGGTGTTCTGTTGAGGATTTTTGCATCTATATTCATCAGTGATATTGCTCTGTAATTTTCTCTTTTTTGTAGTATCTTTTTCTGGTTTTGATATCAGGGTGATGGTGGCCTTATAGAGTGAGTTTGGGAGTGTTCCTTCTTCTGCAATTTTTTGGAAGAGTTTGAGAAAGATGGGTGTTAGCTCTTCTCTAAATGTTTGGTAGATTGTTTCCCAGTCTTAAAGACCTCTGCTTTATATTATGTAGGATATTAAAATTTAAACTAAACTCTAATTTTTTTCCACAGTTCAAGTAGTTTCCTAAAAATATCTACTGCCATTATAATCTTCAAAAATAGATCTTAAGCTTATGGCAGTGTGGTACTGAATAGCACAGGGAACTGTACTCAATATTCTGTAATAACCTATATGAGAAAACAATCTGAAAAAGAGTGGATATATGTATATATATAACTGAACTACTTTTCTGTACACCTGAAACTAACACAACATTGTAAATCAACTATACCCCAATAAAAAATAAGTAAATTAAAAATAAATAAAAATAAACAAGAAAGGAATGTAATGCTTAAAAATGATGCAAGATACGTTTTTTTTTTTAATTACGTACTTTTTTTGGAGCAGTTTTAGGTTTACAGAAAATTTGAGGGGAAAGTACAGAGTTCCCATGAATCCCCTCATGCCCTCACCCAGTTTCCCCTATTATTAATATCTTGCCTAAGTGATATACATTTGTTACAATTTATGAGCCAATATTGATATGTTACTATTAACTAAAATTCACAGTTTACATTAGGATTTACTCTTTGAGTTAGACTTTCTATGGGTTTTGACAAATGTATAATGACATGTATCCACTAGTCATACAGAACAGTCCAGCTATTCTAAAAATCCCCTGTTCTCTACCTGTTCACCCCTTCCTTCTCCGAAATCCATGGCAATCACTGATCTTTTTACTGTATCCATAGATTACCTTTTCCAGAACGTCATATAGTTGGAATTGTATAGGACATAGCCTTTCAGATTGGCTTCTTTCACTTGGCAGTATGCATTTAAGGTTCCTCCAAAGCTCATTTCTTTTTATCACTAAATAATATTCCATTGTATGGGTGTACCACAGTTTGTTTATCCATACCTTTTGAAGAGTATATTGGTTGCTTCCAAGTTTTAGCAGGTAGGAATAAAGCTGCTGTAAACATTCCTGTCCAAGTTTTTGTCTGTATATAAATTTTCAGCTCATTTGGGTAAATACTAAGGAGCACAATTGCCAGATTATATGGTACGAAAATGTTTATTTTATAAGAAACTGCCCAGCTACCTTCCAAAGTGGCTGTACTATTTTGCATTCCCACCAGCAATGCATGAGAGTTTTGCATCCTCACCAGCACTGGTGTTATCAGTGTTTAGTATTTTAGTCATTTTAATAGATATGTATCAATAGTAGTGTCTCATTGTTGTAATTTACAATGCCCTGATGACATATAACGTTGAACATCTTTTCATTTGCTTATTTCCCATCTGTTTGTCTTCTTTGGGGAAGTATCAGTTTAGATCTTTACCCCAGTTTTTAATTAGATTGTTTTCAGTAAGTTGAATTTTAAGAGTGCTTTGTATGTTTTTGTACCAATTCTTTATCAGATAGGTGTTTTGCAAACATTTTCTCCCAATCTCTGGCTTGTCTTCATTCTTTTAACAGTATCTTTCTCAGAATAGAAGGTTTTCAGTTTAATGAAATCCAACTTCTCGGTTTTTTTCTTTCACGGACCATGTTTTTGAAGTTGTATTTTAAGAGTCATTGCCAAACCCAATGTTACCTGAATTTTCTTCTACAATATCTTCTAGGTTTGTATAGTTTTGCATTTTACATTTAGGTCTGTGATTCATTTTGAGTTACTTTTTGTGAAGCGTGTAAGATGTTATGTCTAGATTCATTTTTTTGCATGTGGATATACATTTGTTCCAACACCATTTGTTAGAAAGACTATCCTTTCTCCATTGAATTGTGTTTGCCCCTTTGTCAAAGATCAATTGACTGTATTTGTATGGGTCTATTTCTGGGCTCTCTAGTCTGTTCTGTTGGTCTACTTGTCTTTTCTTTGACCAGTACCACACTGTCTTGATTACTATAGCTTAATAGTAAGTCTTGAAGTCAGGTAGTATATTTTGAAGTCAGGTACTAAGTCTTTAAGTCAGGTAGCTTACTAGAGCTGCCATAGCAAATACCATAGACTTGGTGGCTTAAACAATGGAAATTTTATTTTCTCATGGTTCTGGAGACCAGAAATGCAAGATCAAGGTGTCAGCAGGGCTGATTTCTTCCAAGGCCTCTTTCTTTAGCTTGTGGCTTGCCCTCTTCTCTCTGTGTCTTCGCATGGTCTTCCCTTTGTATGTGTGCATGTCTGTGTCCAAATTTCCTCTTCTTATAAGGACGCCAATCATATTGGATTAGGGCCCACCCTAAAAACTCATTTTAACTTAATTACCTCTTTAAAGACTTTATCTCCAGTTACATTCTGAGGTACTAAGGGTTAGGACTTTAGCATATAAATTTTGGGGGTTAGGGCTTCAAATATAAATTTTCAACATATAAAATTTGGGGGGAAACACAGTTCAGCCCATAACAAGTAGTATCAGTCCTCTGACTTTGTTCATCTCCTTTAAGACTGCGTTGGCTATTCTAGATCTTTTCCCTTTCCATATAAAGTTTAGAATAAGTTGGTCAATAGCCACAAAATAATTTGCTGAGATTTTTGTTGGAATTGCATTGAATCTTCAGATCAAGTTGGAAGGAACTGAAATCTTAACAACATTGAGTCTTCCTATCCCTAAGACTGTGCCCCCTTGGAGTTTTGTAATCTCAAAACTTGTCCATGCTGAGCTTCTAGCAGTTTGTCATTACAGTTCAGGGTTTATTTCTCTAGGTCTCATTCCTGTGGAAGTACTTATTCCCAGCCTTCTGTTCTAGTAAGTTGTGATTCTCTGTTTCTGCCTATCGTTTCTACAGTTTTTCAGGCAGCAGCCCTATGACCTCAATGCTCTGATGGGTCTGAGAGCTGCTGGTTTTCAGTTTGTTCAGATTTTTTCTTGCTGTGGGCATGAGAGTGACAACTTCCAAGCTTCTTATATTTAAGACCAAAAACCAGACATCTCCAAGGTACTTTTTATCATCGCAGCATCATCATTAACAACATTAAGCATTTATTGGTTCTGATTTTACAGAAGGAACTGAGTTAGGTCTAATATATTATGTCTTAAAACTGGCAAGAATCCTATTTTTGCCAAAATGGTATGTATGAAAATATTTCTATATTTGCATCATAAATCTTTATAATGTGTATACCTAGAGCATTGGTTTTCAAAATGCTATGGCCCTGGTAGTAGGAAGAGGTGCCTCAGGCATTGCTGATTTTGGTTGTGGGTAAGATGGAAGCAAGGGGCAAGGGAAAGACTATGCTAACTATACTCACCCCAGCTTGAACCTGAGCAGGTCTGGTTCATACATTTCATTTGAAGTAAGGGTTGGACAACTAAATAGTCTTGAAATCCACTGCCCTTGGTGTTAGATGAATGCTCTCCTAGTGTTTTCATTCATAGATTGTACAACAGATGAAACTATCTCAGAAAAAGCTTCTTTACAGAGTTTAGTAACAAAATTGTTAAGGAAGAACTAATGTAGACTCAGTTTATTTAATGCAAAGTGTGATAATGTTGGAATAAATGAATCCCTCTTTGTTGGGGATTGTAAAAACTCAATTAAAATATAATTAACTTGGGCTTCCCTGGTGGCGCAGTGGTTGTGAGTCCGCCTGCCGATGCAGGGGACACGGGTTCGTGCCCTGGTCCAGGAAGATCCCACATGCCACGGAACGGCTGGGCCCGTGAGCCATGGCCGCTGGGCCTGCACGTCCGGAGCCTGTGCTCTGCAACGGGAGAGGCCACAACAGTGAGAGGCCCGCGTACCGCAAAAAAAAAAAAGAAATATGCAGCATGGGCAAACCTTTATTAACCTGTGGGTAAGTTTTCTTGATGGAATCTATAGATGTCTGTGCATCCTGGCTCATTAATAATAGAATTAATCAATTTATCAACTTATACTTTTATAAAAATTCAGGCTCACTGACATATTTAGTTTTGGGGTTTGTGGGGTTTTTTTATTTGATTTTGTATCATAGGGTAGTTGGAGACAGGTCTAGAATAAGATTTCAGACTTTTCACCTTCTGGAACATATATCCAAACTGAGCTGAAAGAAGTGTTTTTAATTCATCTAGTAGCCACATATAATTATGCTTGGTTTACACTGTGAGGAGGTAACTGGAAGGGCAGCAGAAACAGGGCGTGATTTGTTAGGTGCACTGCTTTTACATCATTCATATCGCTTAGAATTGTTTATAAGCATGGGTACCATAGTGTAGTAAACTTAGTCTAAATCAGTTCAGAAAAATATTTAGAAGCCTGCTGTGTATAAAGCAAATAAGTAAAACACTATTCTTACACCAGGAAAGTGAATACAGTACAGTAATAGAAGAGATTAGACAAATATGCAAAAATCAAGTCAAAACACTCTAAGTATAATAAGAAGCAAAAAATGCTGTGAGGCTCATAGAGGAGAGAGATTCTGCATCTGTTTGAAAGCAAATGAGGAGATTGAAAGGGAAGGTAACATTTATGATCTAGAAGAACCTGGAGAGAAAATATATCAGTTAGGAAATTTTTCAGGTGCATATAAAAGTAAACTTAACTGATAGGAGCTTTAATAAATAGAGCTCTATATTTCAAACAGAACAAGAAGCCTGGAGGTAAGCAGCTGCTGGTGTTGATTCAGTAGTTCTATAATGTCAAGGTCACATTTCTGTAATTTTCTGACTCTTTTTCTCATGCTTGTTGCCTTGTGATCACAAGAAGGTGGCTACAGCTCCAACTACCAGTCTATAGTCCAGCAGGAAGAAAGGACTGAGAGAAGGAGAAAAAAAAAAAACTTTCCAGATATTCCTCTGCAGACTTCTGTTTACAACTCATTGATCAGAACTTTGAAAATTACTACCCTGGCTGCAGAGAATCTGGAAAGGTGAGAGTTTTCAGCTAATCATATTGCCCCTCTCCAAACAAAATCAGGAAATGTTGAGGTAAAAAGAGTAGCAGGAACACCTCATGTGTTACTTTGAGGTAAAGAGATATAGTGGAAGTTAAAAATAAAAACAGTAGGATTGAACTGTATCCTACAAAGCCTTTGGTGCCAGGCTGAGGCATTTAAAATTAACTTAATAGGCAGTGGGAAGCTATTTAATGTTTCTGAGCAGTGAAGTGACATCATGGGTGCTGACCCATCATTGTATTTTTATTTCCTAAATAAAATGGTTTTAAATAAATTTTATAAAGAGTTTACAATAGATACATTTTAAAATTATACTATTATGATCACACTCAGCTATAATTGAATCCTGTTAACACAATTCAGTAAGGTGGGTCATTTTTCTAATATTGTTTACCATGGCACCAGAATATAGATTCTACATGATCCACTCAATCTAGGTATCTATTTAAAAAAACAGATTTGGGAATTTGGGATTTTTCAAGATTTAAGAGTGATTGAATTCACTGTAATAAAAACAATAAATGATTATACAAAGTCATATGACTAAAATGTTTCCCATTCCTCCTTCGTTAGGAACTAATGCTACCCATCTAGAGCGACCATCTAATTTATTGTCTTTATGGGATTAAAGTGCTAATAATTAGGCCACGACAATAGGAGTAAACCAGGGCTTGCCATTGTGACTAAGCGAGTAGTTCTGTTACAGTCTAAAGTCTTCTGTGGGCTCTCACATTGTCCTTGCCCCAGGTGGTCAGCTCTGCAGGAGTATGTCTGTGTCTCTCTTGAGGGCTGAATAGACTAACCCAGCTTTGCTTGTCAACCCCAGGAATAGCTGTGTACGTTGTAGCTCTCTGCCTCAGCCAGCAGTGCTCACTCTCATTGGTCTCCCTGGTGGCCACATGCTCACTGTGGCTCTTCGGCTCAAGGCTATATTTCCTCTCCATGTTGTGGTCCTGAGAAAGGAGGGCTGAGGGAAACTTTAATTCCCCCTTTGTGGGAAGTATTGTTTACCAGCTTGAACTGGGAGCTGAAAACAAATCCCACATTTATATAGCACTATAATCTTTACTGAGTAACACCAATAGAGCTCTCCCAGGAAACCTCAGCTCAGAACATTCTTATTGAATCACATGATGCCCAGGGTTGTACTGTTTAATTTTGAAAATTTATAGACAAAGCATTAGAGAGGTTATTACACTAAAGTATCTTATTCCTATGTGGAATTTGGTGTTCTTATCCTTGTTTGTATCATATATCTTTTTTTCTCGCCACATATTTTTTAAATTATCTCTTCTCTTTGATTCCCACTAACCTCTATCAGTTCTCTTACAGCCTCTCTGAATATTCCTTTTTTCACTTCCTCTGGGTGTTTTTCCTCCTTTTATCCCCCAAAGATGATAATGGTGGTTTAGAAAATATTAACCCCAACAATAACCATGACTTGACAAGTACTTACAATGTCCTAGGCACTGCACAAATTCCACGTACTAACTCACTGAACTCTTAACAACAGCCTTATATCTAGTTCTATTATTACCCCTGTTTTTCATGTGAGGTGCAGAAAAGTTAAATAACTTAAAAGTCATACAAACTAATAAATAATGGAGTCGGGTTTCTAACCTAGATAGTGTAACTCCAAATGCATGTGTCCTTAACCTCTAACCCATTGTTCCTGGTCTCCAGAAGCTCCTCCTCTTACTGACTCCCTCTTGCCTTGCCGTCTCTGCCGTACTTAATTCCAAGGCCAGTTCTAGCAGTGAATTTTTAAGAAACCCAGTCTTAGTTGTTTTCACCAGTCTAGCATAAGGCTTTGGATAGCCTAGTGTCACCAGCTAAAATCTTGCAGGCTTGGTGGTCTCTGTGACCCAGTAGTCTAGGCTTCAGCATGTTTTATGCAACTGTGCAACAGTTTCAGTAGAGCTATTGACAGATCTAAGAGATTGTAAATGAAGAGCTGAGAGTACCATACTTGATATTTGCCAGGATATGAAAGATGAAAGGGGAGGAAGAATCATAAATTACTCTTAAGACTGTAAGATTAGTGGTTAATCTTAATTAACCACTTAATTAACCATTAATAAGAATCATAAGTGCTTATTTACTTATTTATCTTCCCCACTAGCTGCTAGAATTAGAAGCAGAAATTCTGGCAACTCTACCTTGATCACACCACTTCTACTTCCAGGATACTTTCCTTCCTTGCCCCTGCTGAGATCCTGCATACATATTCAGAGCTGACCTCAGTTCTCACCCACTCCCCAAGCCTGGCCTGACAGCTACATCCTATATTGATCTTTCTCTCTCTTTCTCTCTCTCTCTCTCTCCCTCCCTCTCTCTTTTCTTCCCTCCCTCCGTCCCTCCCTCCCTCCCTCTCCCCATTTACTGTATTCTTTGTTTGTTACTTATAAAGTTAGTACCTTGGTATTCATTGTTCAGTTGTCTCACTTTTGTACATTTTGTACAATACTATTTAGCTCTTAAAATATTTGTAAAAGTTCCTACTATGTGCCAGGCCCTTTGTGAGGATACAAATATTTATGAACACAACCCCTGCCCACAAAGAGCTTATAGTCTAGTAGAGAAAACTGACATATAAACAAATAACTGTAATAGAGATTGACTGGTACAGAAATAGATTCAGTTATGAAATGCTATGCAAAGACTAATAATGGATTAATTCTGGTAGTTGTTAAACCGTGTTCAGGGAAAGCTATAGAAAAAAACATTTAAGTTGAATCTTGAAAGTCATTTGGATTATAAAATGTTTATATCCTCATCACTTTCTATTTTCATTATACTCATTTTGACACTTTTCTTGTCTGTTAAACTATAAGTTCTTCAAGGTCAGGAATTATATATTCAAAGTCTTTGTTTCATCCATAATGCCAAAATATTTCACTGAAATATTTATAATCATATAAATAAATACTTATTTCTATTTCTTTATCTTCCCTCTTCTCCCACCAAAGCCCAAACTGGTCAGCATATTTTTTTTGTAGCTTTATATCCCATTTCATTTAACATAACATTAACCTTGTAGTATATTTTTAGAACAACTTATTTTACCACAAATGTGTAGTTTCTTTCTATGTCATATCTTGTAAGTAAGCATTGAGATTTTTGCTCTGTAACCCTTTATGAGCTTTTATGGTGTCTTGTGTAAGCATGATAAAAATGCAAAGCTCAGAGGTTTTTTTGCTTGCATACAGCTTATGGAAAACTCTCAAGTTTATTATTTTCTCCTAGCATGTCAAAATATCTGAGGTTTCAAATTGATAAAAATACAGTTTAAAAGCCATGTTAAACTACTGTAGTGTAAAGTTACAAACTGGCAAATTGAGTATTATGATTTTACTCCAGGACAGAATAAAAGAGGTTTAAGATCTCCTAAATTTCATGAAACACCAAGGAGGTTTACCTCATAAACATTTAAACCCATCATCATTTTTTGCAAGTTCCAAGGCTGAGGCCAAGGACATTTTAAGATTAAACCTTTAAATGAATTAAACTCACCTTAAAGTTTATTAAAAGTATTTGCCAAACATCTATTTGAGAATCTGCTATATGGGGAGACACTGGTAATTCAAAAATGAATACTGTAAGATATTACTTCTATTTTGAGGAGCTCACAATTTAGTAATTAAAGGGATTTATCCATTCTATATTATGGGGTAAATTCAGTTGCTAGATATAAATTTCAAAACTGATTAGAAGTAGAAAAGACCTCTATTTAAAGACTTTAACTCAGTTCACCATTTCATAAGCACAGTGGCTTACACATAGTAGGTACTAAGTAAATGTTTACTAAATGAATGAACAATAAGAATTGTAGACTTTAAGGTTAGGAATGAGACCTTACTAGGTGAGGTTTTTTTAACCCTTTGACATCAACATGGTTTTTATTATCACAGCGATTGTTAGTAGTAGTTAATGGGTGAGGCTGGGGTTATCAGACATTCAGCAATGCTGTGAGCTGTCCTACCCAATGAAGAATTGACACATCCTGCACAACTTTGAATGTCTGAATAAATCTACTACAGATATAAATTGGTGTGTCACTTTTTCCAGAACTGATATCCGTTCAGTGCCATCCTTATCAAAATTCCAGTAGAATTTTTTGTGAAATTTTTAAGAAAATGCAAAAAGCCAGGAAGCAGCCTTTACACATAGCGAAGCTGGGGTACTTACACTTTCAGATATCAAGACTTGTGGTATTGACACAAGGATAAATCAATAAGCAAATGGGACAGAAAAGAGTCTAGAGGGAATTCCCTGGTGGTCCAGTGGTTAGGACTCCACGCTTTCACTGCCAAGGGCCTGGTTTCAATCCCTGATCAGAACACTAAGATCCCACAAGCTACACGGTACAGCCAAAAAAAAAAAAAGAAAGAAAGAAAAGAGTCTAGAAACAGACCCACACATATGTGATCACCTGATTTATGACAAAACTAACACTGTGGTGCAGATGGAAAAGGACGGGCTTTTCCATAAATAATACTCAGTTAACTGGTATCCACATGGAAAAAAAAGTGAATCTTGACTCCTCCACACCATGAACAGAAATCAATTCCAGTTGTATTGCAATCTAAATGTGAAAGACAAAACATTAAAGTTTTAGAAACAAACACAAAAGACTGTCTTCATGGGTAACATCTAAACTAATAGTGCTATTAGTCTTGATTTTGATCCTACTAAAAAAATTATACATATATATATACACATACACACACACAAGCATAAATTTGCACTTTAGGACATAATACTGAAAAGTTTTTTTTTAAAGTTCTATAAAAAGAAAGGGTCAGGGACTTCCCTGGCGGTCCAGTGGTTGAAGCTTCGCCTTCCAATGCAGGGGTTGCCAGTTCGATCCCTGATCGGGGAGCTGGGATCCCACATGCCTCAGGGCTAAGAAACCAAAACATAAAACAGAGGTAATATTGTAACAAATTCACTAAAGACTTAAAAAAAAAAAGAAAAAGGTCAAAATACAAAGGAAGTTTATTTGCAAAAAGACATCTCAAAATTACTGAATAATTTACTCACCTTGTCCATTTTTTCTACTACATATTCCCAATTATATAGTTAATGCAATATTGCAATTACTTAAAGAACAGTGAAATGAATTGCATATATGTAACAGAAGAGTTGAAATTTAATGGATTTGGATCCAAACTTTAATGAATTAGGAGAGGCACATGAAATGCAGGAAGTTTAATTAATTTCATTAAGAAAGTTTGTTCTTAAAATGTACTCTTTCTTCTCTATACATTTTTAATGATTATAAATGTATACTAATACATTTATACTATGAAAATTACATATTGAAATTGTCTTTTCAAGGGGTTACTACACAACTTCTCTATAGTCTCTTATGATACAATTTCTTTTCTAATCCTTCCTCTAGGCTCCATCACTTATCAAACATAAAAGCCAAGCTCACTTGTAAAAATATATATAGATTTTATATTTCAGTAGTCTATAATTTATCTTGTCATGTTAGCCCTAATTCAAGTCAGATTGTCACCCTCTTTCTCTTATCAATAGCAATAAGTCTAGTCTGTTATTATTTATCCTAACACTAATTTTTATTCTAGATTCTACTTGTACCATATTTCTGATCTTTCATGTTCTTGTGGGGGTTTTTTTGATATGGAAGCGTTTCTAATCTTAATTATCTTAAATGCAAATATATTCAGTGTAATTAGATGCAAATATCCGACTATTTCATTAAGACTTCAGTTTAAACATGGAGAAGGGAAGGAGCCTGCCCCCCACGAGAAAGAGCTAGATCATAATGTTATTTCCAAAAAGAGTGATTTTGGATTCTCACCCATGAGTAATGGGGAGGCTTTTAAGTACTTTATGCAGGAATTACTGATCAGACTTGTGTTTCTAAAATATCACTTTGGCTGCAGTATGAAAAGATAAATTGGAAGGGATGACAAGACTGGAGGCATAGTCCAGTTAGAAAAATGTCATAAGAGACCAGGTCATTATCATCATCAACATTCCTGAACTGAGGAAGGAACCTGGCAGAAATGAGATAAAATCAACTGAATTTAGTCACTGTCACTTGATGAGGAAGAAGGAGGAGTCTAAGGTGGCTCCCAATTTCCTGATTCGAGTGACTTGATGAAATGGGTGTTTTTCACTAAAATAAGGACCATAAGAAAAGGCGCAGTTGGGGACATGTAGAATGGGACATGCTGGTGGGAAAAACCTATGAACATTTGGATGTGTGCATTTGTTCAGGGGTGATATATGGCCCAGAGATATAGATTTGGGAATCATTGTTATAGAGCTGGTAGTTGAAGTCTTTAATTAAGATTAGAAAATATGTTTAGATTCAGAAGAGAAGGCACAAAAGAATCCTGTGGAGTGGTCTCGTGGAAATTGAGGGAGGAAAGAATTTTGAGAAGAGAATAAGAAACAATGCTAAATGCATTGAACAGTGAATAGAAAGCCAACAACTGAGTCATGAATAGAGACGTCCATTTCATTTGGCGGTATGAGGCTCATGGGTGACCATCGACCAAGAATTTTCAGGGATATGGAGTACTTGATTATATGCCATTGGTTAAAGACTGAATGGATTATTCAATTTTTTAAAAAGTGAATGAGAAGTGAAGAAATAGAGACAGCAAGTTTCCATTCTGTTCCAAATTTTTGAATATTAGAGATAGGAGTAAGAATACTAGCCAGGGGGAGATCCAGGATAGAGGGTTTTTCAGTTCTTTTGTTTTTCACACTTGTTCCTTGATTAAAATATTGCTTTTGGTTTCATTTAATTTAATGTTAAACTCAGTATTTTGCTAAAATTAATCATTCTATAATACTTTGGTTATTGGCATAAGTTTGAAAGAATCAGGGTTACCAGCAAACCAAATTAAGGATAAATACTGAATTGTGTGACTTCCGTGAATGCTCAGGATTAAAAAATATTTATGACAGAAATATGTAAAACCATGACTGAATAAAAGGAAGAAGTTGACAGCGTGTTGGATAAATGTGAGATATCTTACAAATGATTTTTAAATGAGGCCATCTGTTAAAGCTTGCTGATGCTCTCAGTCTGGAGCAGGAGGTTATTTATGTTTTCACGCAAATCAGGCTTTAACCAAAATACTTTGACAAAAACAGATGCCTTATAGAAATTCATTATTCCTAAAATAATTACAACCCTCTAAATGTTAACATCCCTTCCTACAAAGAATGATATTATGCTAATACTGTTCATATATATGAATGTGAAATTATTGTATTATTGCTGTAATGCAATTCAGTGGTTTCTCTCTACCCTCACCTCCAACCTCACCCCCAGGAGATACATGCCTGCTTACTAGGACCAATTTCCTACTTATTTAGCCAAAAATAATTGACCTTTGAAAGTCATAACCCAAGTAGTTGCATTTGAACTAAAATCTAAAGACAAACCTAATCTTTCAAGCATTTTCTCCTATTATCGTCTTTTTTTTTTTGACCCTCAGTAAGTCTTGCCAGATACATTAAACTAAAGGAGATTTCATAATAGAATATAGTCATGCTGTCATGCTTCATTAATGTTGAAGAGGAAGAATTAGTGTTATTTTGCCAGAAAACGAACTTCCAGTGTTACTACTACTATTTTACTAATGTGCGTAGTCACTCACTTGTAAAGGGTGAACACCGTGTGCAGAAGTGCCTACAGACACAGGAACTATGAGCATCCCTAACTTCTACATCCATGTTAGATCAGCTTGAGTCCACACATAAAAGAGATCAACTCTGTGAGAGCTGGAGAAAAAAATTGAAGAGACTTATTCTTTGCAGCTTTCATCATTACAGGGAGAGCAGCAAATAAGAATCAGACTAATATTTTTGGTTTCTCTAATTTATGGCTTTTTGTTAACTTTGTCACTGAGTGAGCTGTTGAGCCAGATTCCTATGGCACGTAAGCACCTTGCTCAGGGTTCACTTTAGTACTGTGAGAAGATTTATGCGTAGACTCTCTATTTAGTACACTAATGAAAGTATTATTTATTGGTGTCTTCCTGTCCTCTGGGAATGCTTTTACCTTCAGTAGGCTCTTATTTTCCTTAAAATAGGACTTAACTACTCAGATGATATGTCTCATTTCTCCTTCCTAACTGCTCTTTGAGTTGAAGCATTTCTCAGAATGGAGAATGGAAGAAGGACTGGAGAACTACATGTGTGAACACCCCTGCCTAGCTCCTTGCTCATGACAGGGAATCTGCACCTTACATTCTTTTTTTTAATTTATTTATTCATTTATTTTTGGCTGCGTTGAACCTTCGTTGCTGCACGCGGAGGCTACTGTTCGTTGCGGTGTGCAGGCTTCTCATTGTGCACCTTGCATTCTATGTGCTCTATAAAGTGGTCTGGCATAGTGATGTAGAGAGAGGCTCTGCAGTCCGATGGCCTGAATTTGAGAGTTGGCTCCACCACTTACTGCTTGTGTAAGCTCAGCAAATAATTCCTCTCTTCCCCAGGTTCCTCATCTGTTAACTAGAAATAATAATACACACTACTATATATAAGATAGATAACCAACAAGGACCTACAGTGTAGCACAGGGAACTATACTCAGTATTTTGTAATAACCTATAAGGGAAAAGAATCTGAAAAAAAATAGATATATATGTATGTGTAACTGAATCACTTTGCTGGTATACCTGAAACTCACACAACATTGTAAATCAACTATACTTCAATAAAAATTTTTTAAACTAGGGTTAATAATGGCACCTTACACATAGTGTGGTTATGAGGATTAAATAAGTTAGTATATTTTAAAAGCTTGGCACAAACCCTGATAGGTCGTTGTGCTGGTGGTGGTGGTGGTGGTGGTTTTTCTCATAGACAAAGAAGCATTGCCTTGGTGGTGGAAACCAAGAGAAGTACTTGTTAGCAGGCAGTAATCCTACTCTCTACAGTTTTTCTATACTGGGAGAATATTGGTGGTCCTATGAAATGGCACCAAAATATTGCACTCTCATTAAGGAAGGAAAAGAAAATACCATGTGCTTTCATGAGCATTATCTCATTTAATCCTCAGAACAATTCTTCCAAAATAAATTAGCCAATTTTCACATGGGAGAGACCCGAAGTCTTACACAAGATCAAATGGCTACTGGATAACAAAGTCAAGATTCAGTCAGAGGAGTAGCTGACCCAAAAGCCCATCTGTTTCCATCTCACTCTACTGGCTAAATTGTCAATATTTGGGGCATAGTTGTTTTCCTCCCTTTCTAGATGTGGCAGATTAAAAGAAACCTCTACAACAGTCCAGTCCTACCTCTTCTCTCTTCAGGTGAGAAACTGCAAACATGGTAGACACTCAAATAATATTTGGTCATTGACCAGTCAAATAATTCTTTTTCCTAAAAAGAAAATACACACTTTGCATCTTTAATATTGCAGTGGTTTACTTGTACTAAAATAGGAGCTCCCATGACTTTGTAGAAAAGTAAAAATAGAACTTCATATATGAGACCGAGTTTTCCCAATTTACCCTATATCCTCTTCTACTGAATAGGTTACAAAGTCTGAGTTAATGAGAAAGCCTAATAATTCTAGTAGCTTCCTATCCTCATTCTATTTTTTTGGTTTCTTTGTTTACTTTACTTTTTTAATTTTATTTTATTTTATTTGCATACAGCAGGTTCTTCTTAGTCATCCATTTTATACACATCAGTGTATACATGTCAATCCCAATCTACTAATTCATCACACCACCACCCACACCCCCCACCTCTTTCCCCGCTTCGTGTCCATATATTTTTTTCTCTACTTCTGTGTCTCAATTTCTGCCCTGCAAACTGGTTCATCTGTACCATTTTCCAGGTTCCCTATATATGCATTAATATACAGTATTTGTTTTTCTCTTTCTCACTTACTTCCCTCTGTATGACTCTAGATGAATCCACATCTCTACAAATGACCCAATTTTGTTCCTTTTTATGGCTGAGTAATATTCCATTGTATATATGTACCACATCTTTATCCATTCATCTGTCGATGGGCATTTAGGTTGCTTCCATGACCTGGCTATTATAGATATTTCTGCAGTGAACATTGGGGTGCATGTGTCTTTTTGAATTATGGTTTTCTCTGGGTATATGCCCAGTAGTGGCATTGCTGGGTCATATGGTAATTCTATTTTTAGTTTTTTAAGGAACCTAGATACTGTTCTCCATAGTGGCTGTATCAATTTACATTCCCACCAACAGTACAAGAGGGTTCCCTTTTCTCCACACCCTCTCCAGCATTTCTTCTTTGTAGATTTTCTGATGATGCCCATTCTAACTGGTGTCAGGTGATACCTCATTGTAGTTTTGATTTACATTTCTCTAATAATTAGTGATGTTGAGCAGCTTTTCATGTGCTTCTTGGCCATCTGTATGTCTTCTTTGGAGAAATGTCTGTTTAGATATTCTGCCCATTTTGGGATTGGGTTGTTTGTTTTTTGAATATTGAGCTGCATGAGCTGTTTATATATTTTGGAGATTAATCCTTTGTCTGTCGATTCGTTTGCAAATATTTTCTCCCATTCTGAGGGTTGTCTTTTCGTCTTGTTTATGGTTTCCTTTGCTGTGCAAAAGCTTTTAACTTTCATTAGGTCCCATTTGTTTATTTTTGCTATTATTTCCATTACTCTTAGAGGTGAACCATAAAATATCTTGCTGTGATTTATGTCAGAGAGTGTTCTTCCTATGTTTTCCTCTAAGAGTTTTATAGTGTCCGGCCTTACATTTAGGTCTCTAATCCATTTTGAGTTTATTTTTGTGCATGGTGTTAGGGAGTGTTCTAATTTCATTCTTTTACATGTAGCTGTCCAGTTTTCCCAGCACCACTTATTGACGAAACTATCTTTTCTCCATTGTGTATCCTTGCCTCCTGTGTCATAGATTAGTTGACCATATGTGCATGGGTTTATCTCTGGGCTTTCTATCTTGTTCCATCGAACTATATTTCTGTTTTTGTGCCAGTACCATATCGTCTTGATTATTGTAGCTTTGTAGTATAGTCTGAAGTCATGGAGTCTGATTCCTCCAGCTCCGTTTTTTTTCCCTCAAGATTGTTTTGGCTATTTGGGGTCTTTTGTGTCTCCATACAAATTTTAAGATTTTTTGTTCTAGTTCTGTAAAAAATGCCATTGGTAATTTGATAGGGATTGCATTGAATCTGTAGATTGCTTTGGGTGGTATAGTCATTTTCACAGTACTGAGTCTTCCAATCCAAGAACATGTTATATCTCTCCATCTTTTTGTATCATCTTTAATTTCTTGCATCAGTGTCTTATAGTTTTCTGCATACAGGTCTTTTGTCTCCGTAGGTAGGTTTATTCCTAGGTATTTTATTCTTTTTGTTGCAATGGTAAATGGGAGTGTTTTCTTAATTTCTCTTTCAGATTTTTCATCATTAGTGTATAGCAATGCAAGAGATTTCTGTGCATTAATTTTTTATCCTGCAACTTTACCATATTCATTGATTAGCTCTAGTAGTTTTTTGGTGGCATCTTTAGGATTCTCTATGTATAGTATCATGTCATTTGCAAACAGTGACAGTTTTACTTCTTCTTTTCCAATTTGTATTCCTTTTATTTCTTTTTCTTCTCTGATTGCTGTGGCTAGGACTTCCAAAACTATGATGAATAATAGTGGTGAGAGTGGACATCCGTGTCTTGTTCCTGATATTAGAGGAAATGCTTTCAGTTTTTCACCATTGAGAATGATATTTGCTATGGGTTTGTCATATATAGCCTTTATTATGTTGAGGTAGTTTCCCTCTATGCCCACTTTCTGGAGAGTTTTTATCCTAAATGGGTGTTGAATTTTGTCAAAAGCTTTTCCTGCATCTACTGAGCTGATCATATGGTTTTTATTCTTCAATTTGTTAATATGGTGTATCACATTGTTTGATTTGTGTATATTGAAGAATCCTTGCATCCCTGGGATAAATCCCACTTGATCATGGTGTATGATCCTTTTAATGTGTTGTTGGATTCTGTTTGCTAGTATTTTGCTGAGGATTTTTGCATCTGTATTCATCAGTGATTTTGGTTTGTAATTTTCTTTTTTTGTAGTATCTTTGTCTGGTTGGTATAAGGGTGATGGTGGCCTCATAGAATGAGTTTGGGAGTTTTCCTTCCTCTGCAATTTTTTGGAAGAGTTTGAGAAAGATGGGTGTTAGCTCTTCTCTAAATGTTTGATAGAATTCACCTGTGAAGACATCTGGTCCTGGACTTTTGTTTGTTGGAAGATTTTTAATCACAGTTTCAATTTCATTACTTGTGATTGGTCTGTTCATATTTTCTATTTCTTCCTGGTTCAGTCTTGGAAGGTTATACCTTTCTAAGAATTTGTCCATTTCTTCCAGGTTGTCCATTTTATTGGCATAGAGTTGCTTGTAGTAGTCTCTTATGATGCTTTGTATTTCTGTGGTGTCCGTTGTAACTTCTCCTTATTTCTAATTTTATTGACTTGAGTCCTTTCCCTCTTTTTCTTGATGAGTCTGGTTAATGGTTTATCCATTTTGTTTATCTTCTCAAAGAACCAGCTTTTAGTTTTATTGATCTTTGCTATTTTTTTCTTTGTTTCTATTTCATTTATTTCTGCTCTGATCTTTATCATTTCTTTCCTTCTACTAACTTTGGGGTATTTTTGTTCTTCTTTCTCTAGTTCCTTTAGGTGTAAGGTTAGATTGTTTATTTGAGATTTTTCTTGTTTCTTGAGGGAGGATTGTATTGCTATAAACTTCCCTTTTAGAACTGCTTTTGTGGCATCTCATAAGTTTTAGATGGTCGTGTTTTCGTTGTCATTTGTCTCTAGGTATTTTTTAATTTCCTCTTTGATTTCTTCTGTGATCTCATGGTTATTTAGTAAAGTATTGTTCACCCTCCATGTGTTTGTGTTTTTTACATTTTTTTCTGTGTAATTGATATCTCATAGCGTTGTGGTCAGAAAAGATGCTTGATATGATTTCAATTTTCTTATATTTACTGAGGCTTGATTTGTGACCCAAGATGTGATCTATCCTGGAGAATGTTCCATGCACACTTGAGAAGAAAGTGTAATCTGCTGTTTTTGGATCGAATGTCCTACAGATTTCAATTAAATCTGTCTGGTCTGTTGTGTCTTTTAAAGCTTGTGTTTCCTTATTAATTTTCTGTTTGGATGATCTGTCCATTGGTGCAAGTGAGGTGTTAAAATCCCCCAGTATTATGTTGTTACTGTTGATTTCCTCTTTTATAGCTGTTAGCAGTTGCCTTATGTATTGAGGTGCTTCTATGTTGGATGCATATATATTTATAATTGTTATATCTTCTTCTTGGATTGTTCCCTTGATCATTATGTAGTGTCCTTCCTTGTCTCTTGTAACATTCTTTATTTTAAAGTCTATTTTATCTTATATGAGTATTGCTACTCCAGCTTTCTTTTGATTTCCATTTGCATGAAATATCTTTTTCCATCCCCTCACTTTCAGTCTGTATGTGTCTCTAGGTCTGAAATGGGTTTATTGTAGACAGCATATATATGGGTCTTGTTTTTATATCCATTCAGCAAGCCTGTGTCTTTTGGTTGGAGCATTTAATCCATTCACATTTAAGTTCATTATCAATATGTATGTTCCTATGACCATTTTCTTAATTGTTTTGGGTTTGTTTTTGTACGTCCTTTTCTTCTCTGTGTTTCCCACTTAGAGAAGTTCCTTTAGCATTTGTTGAAGAGCTGGTTTGGTGGTGCTGAATTCTCTTAGCTTTTTCTTGTCTGTAAAGTTTTGGATTTCTCCATCGAATCTGAATGAGATCCTTGCTGGGTAGAGTAATCTTGGTTGTAGGTTCTTCCCTTTCATCACTTTAAGTATATCATGCCACTCCCTTCTGGCTTGTAGAGTTTCTGCTGAGAAATTAGCTCTTAACCTTATGGTAGTTCCCTTGTATGTTATTTGTCATTTTTCCCTTGCTGCTTTCAATAATTTTTCTCTGTCTTTAATTTTTTCCAATTTGATTACTGTGTGTCTCGGCGTGTTTCTCCTTGGGTTTATCCTGTATGGGACCCTCTGCACTTCCTGGACTTGAGTGGCTGTTTCCTTTCACATGTTAGGGAAGTTTTAGACTATAATCTCTTCAAATATTTTCTCGGATCCTTTCTCTCTCTGTTCTCCTTCTGGGACCCCTGTAATGCGAATGTTGTTGTGTTTAATGTTGTCCCAGAGGTCCCTTAGGCTGTCTTCATTTCTTTTCATTCTTTTTTCTTTATTCTGTTCTGCAGCAGTGAATTCCACCATTCTGTCTTCCAGGTCACTTATCCGTTCTTCTGCCTCCGTTAATCTGCTGTTGATTCCTTCTAGTGTATTTTTCATTTCAGTTATTGTATTGTTCATCTCTGTTTGTTTATTCTTTAATTCTTCTAGATCTTTGTTAAACATTTCTTGCATCTTCTCGATCTTTGCCTCCATTTTTTTTCTGAAGTCCTGGATCATCTTCACTATCAGTATTCTGAATTCTTTTTCTGGATGGTTGCCTATTTCCACTTCATTTAGTTGTTTTTCTGGGGTTTTATCTTGTTCCGTCATCTGGTACTTAGCCCTCTGCCTTTTCATCTTGTCTATCTTTCTGTGAATGTGGTTTTTGTCCCACAGCCTTCAGGATTGTGGTTCTTCTTGCTTCTGCTGTCTGCTGTCTGGTGGATGAGGCTAAGAGGCTTGTGGAAGTTTCCTGATGGGAGGGACTGGTGGTGGGTAGAGCTGGCTGTTGCTCTCCTCATTCTATTTTGACCTTTTTTATTTCTTTAAAGAAAATATTGGCCCTGAACATTTTTGCCTTTGACTGAAAACAATAAAACTTTTATCTGGTAGTAAATTTGTTTGAAAATAGGAAAGCCATATGAGTGATAATTATTTTCTACCAAAGATAATAATTTGTGTTTGCATCTGTAAGGCATTTAAATCATAGAGAACTTTACAGAAAGAATCAAATTTCAGAGTAAAGTTTACAGCATCTTTTTCAAACCAACACATAGCTACATGAGAATACTATTGTTATTTTGTACAGCTAAATCATGTCCCTGCATTGAAACCTTTCCATGCTTATCCTGCCAATGCCAATCTTTCTAGAAACTATCCTTCCTTCTAGCTACATTTCTGTCTCTATACAGCTGTACATTTATATGTACTCATCACCTGTGTTAGTTTTGCTTTTGTCTTGGCACAGAGCAGAAGACTTTCACACTGACTAGTTGTGTAACCTAGTTATGTAACCTTAGGAAAGTTACCTGACATCACTGTGCCTTACCTTTTCATCTTTGTTATGTATCAACCATTGTACCAGTTCCTTTATGTATCTAATTTCATTTGTCTTCATGTAAATGTAAAGGAGAGGCCAAAGTGCTTAAGTAATTTTACCAGTTTTACATGGCTGGTATGTAGCAGGGCCAGGATTCAAATACACTTCTATTTCAGATCCTTTTCTGTTATACTTCCTCAACCCACACTGTTTCTAGAGCATTAATTTGGGGAGAGGAGTTTTTCATACTAGTCACCTTCCATCCACACCCCTACTCTGCTCCAGCTAACTGCTCTTACAGTTGAGAAGGTGTAATGTCCCGCTAAGTAGTTGTCAACCTTTTTTCACCCCAGCACACCTGAGGGATATGACACACTTCCACTGTGACTTAACATCGTTCCTCAAAAGACAAGACTCAGGATCTGGGTGATAAGGAGCAAGTATAGTTTGAAGAATCTTCTTTCTTTGAGGTGATCTATATGTGTTCTAAGATATAACAACCCAGAGTATTGGCAAGGCACTATTCTGGACACTTTCCTTGTGTTAACTCATTTAATCTTCACAACAACTTTGAAATTAGGTCTATTATTTTACTGATTAAGGTACTGAGATGCAGAGAAGTTAAGTACCTTGTCTTGTTTATTGCTCAATTTTTTTAAAAAGATGAACCACATACTCACTCCTGGCCTCGTAAACTCCAGTTTGGAATGACACCTGGTTAAGAATTTCGGACCATAAATTACTACTTCTGCCCCTATTGTCACTTCAAGTGTTGGTTTCCCCACAAGCTACTGAACAAGTACTGTGTTGACTTCTAGTTCTTTGCACAAATAGATACTTAAAAGATGTTATCTGGTTGGCTGTCCTGAAAAAGGAAACACTTGAAACAACTAAATCTGTTGGCAAGGATGTGTAGTATGGTAGTTAAGAGTACAGGCTCAAGTCCACTGGACCTGTCCCACCAGTTACTAGTTATATTAATGTAGGCAAGTTATTTCACCTTTTTCCTTGTCTGTAAAATGGGACAATAATAGTATTAGCATCATGAAATGGCTGTGAGGATAAACTGAGAAAATGCTATAAGTACATTGTACGCATGCTTAAATAGTAGTCACATAGTAAATATTAATCATTACTAGTAATAGTTAAGGTCTTCTTTACTGAGCAGGTAGTCTCACGTGCTTTCTTGAGACTTTAATGTAATTCTGCAGGCAGATACTTTGGAAATTATTTTAATTCTTTCGAACACCAGAATACCATTTGGTACCTCCCCAAATTTTCTACATTAAGACGTAAGAAGTCTTGAGGGATAAATTGGGAGATTGGGATTGACATATACACACTACTATATATAAAATATATAACTAATAAGGACCTACTGTATAGCACAGGGTACTCTTCTCAATACTCTGTAATGACCTATATGGGAAAATAATCTAAAAAAGAGTGGAGATATGTATATGTATAACTGATTCAATTTGCTATACAGCAGAAACTAGCACATTGTAAATCAACTATACTCCAATAAAAAAATTTTTTTAAAGAAAAGACTTAAGAAGTCTTAACATTAAAGAGCAGCTGCATTTCAAGTAGCATTTCAAATGGCTCAGCAAAGCAAGTTAGTACAGACAATTTAAATGATACCCAGTCACAAGTACCTTCATTTTCCTTGATTACTTTTTCTGAATACATTTTTTGTTATGTACCTTATGATCTTAAAACATGACAGAAGATGAATTTCTTAATATGTACATTATGTTTTCTGAGCCTGTTAATTCTTTAAGGAAATTAAGGAAAAAAAATAATGAAGCCATGTTATACAGGTACTTAATTTTTTTTAATCTGTGGTAGTACTATGGTAATTAATGCTTATTTTATGCAAACTAGACTATATCTGTTAACGGACACATTACTGTCAAGAAAATATTACTTGTCTTAATTATCAGTAATGAAGCAGGGATAAGCTGCTCACTTAGATATAATATATCTAATGACCTTTTCAGTTAGAGGTTGTGATGAAAGGTATCAGTTTCACAAATTATGCTTCATTCAGCTTCTGGCCTTTGTGTAGATTAATGTTTTGTGGATGAGTTTTAAAGTCAGACGTAAATTGTGTTTGGTGTTTAAAATTGATTTTATATCTTGTTTTTAGTACATCATTTTCTTGTTTATAAAGCTTCAATTTTATCTTCAAGCTTAAAAAAAATAGTCTATAGTAAATTTAGGACTGCTTAACTCTCAATGTTTTTTTTAACCCTACCAAATAAAATGGGACATGTATTTCCACTGTTTTAACCAAAGAACAAGTTTCTCTGTTATTTCTGAATTTAGGGCAGTAAGCACAATTGTATATAATGACGTTTCTGAACTAGGAATATAAATATTTATAATACCATTTTTCCTAATTAGATTTCCTGAGATGACACAAAGCTGTTTATTGTGAGAGAATTTATGATATTTCTTAATCAGCCTCTTACTGAATCACCAATGTCTTATCTCAGGGTATTGAAAAATTATTCAAGAACTCATAGATTTAGCCTTGTATTCAGACCAGTAGGAGAACTGCCTCATGTTTTAAGTAACTAAGTAAGGATTTAAATGTTAGAGGTCAATGCGACAAGGCAGTGAAACAAAAAGTCCATTTTTAATTCAAATCTTTAAGCCGTTTCTTTATATAAAATCTTATCAGAAGCCCAAAAAAGAAATCTGACAGAATTGGAGCTGCTCTGCTTCAATGGAAATGTATTCCTCCAGTAACCTGAAGGAATCCAGGGCTCTCAAGAAGCAGTGTTTTGATGCTATGATCCTGATCGTTGTATTACTAACAGAGCCCAAACACTAGAGCAGGAAAGAAGGGTACAGACAACCATCTTTTTCAACCCCCTCATTTTAATGATGAGGTACCTAAAACCTAAAGTGTAACCAGCCTAAGTTCAGGTGGTCAATAAGTACTATGACCTAAAATGTAAAAAAAATTATAGTACTTTTAGTGGTAGAATCTTTCCCTTATTCTCTGTTGCCCTACAGCTGTAATCATGAATTTTGAAAACTCTTTATAAAAAGAACAATTTTTGAATTGACCTAATCTTTACATTTAAAAAAGTAAGCCACAGATTTCCAATTTCAAGGACACAGTAAAGTCCTACCTGTCCCCACATACTGTCTCTTCACTTCTTGCACCATTGCTCATTTTGGTGCATATTCTCCACTCTGGCATTGCAAATCAGGAATGTGCCTGTTCTGTACTTCAGTTCCTTCAGTTCCTGAAAGGTATATTCATACATGGTGTTGCCTCCGATTGGAACGCTCCATCTAACAGCTCCTCTACCTCCTACCCCTGTCATCTCAACCAGGCTAACTTCGCTTTATCCTTCAGGCTATGGTTTAAATGTCACTGCCTCCTTCAGGCCTTCTCTGATCCATCCAAACCAAGTCTGGATCAGACACCTCTCATTTGTACTCTCACAGCATCCTGTACTTTTTCTTTCATAGCAATGGCATCTGATTCTACATGCTCACTTCCATAACTGTAGAGACCACATGACTTGTGCATCATTGAATCCCCAGTCATAGCAGAGTTTCTGACCCATGGCTAGTGCCCTTATATTTACTAGAGAAGGAAGAGAGGAACATGGACTCCACTCCCCCCTCAAAGGACATAACATGTTGAATAGTATGAGTCTTAAACTGGTTTCTTGTTGAGGAGCAGCTGCTGACTTCCTATCTGACTTTGGAAGACTTTCCGTCCATAAGATTTTGTTTCCTTTTCCAGTAGGATGATAATACCTCCTGACTTTGTCTTCCTCCTGCTGAAGTGAAAGTTTTCTCTGTATCAGGGCTTTCTCCTCAGTTTCTTTCAGTTTCTTTCTTTGTTTTCCTTTGGATACCAGATTGAGGAGGCTTCTCTTGGAAAATAATTTCTTAAAGATCATCTTACTTTTTCCCCAGGTCCCAAGAAATTAAGTAATGGGCCACCTCCTTCACTTACAAACAAGTTCATGGACTTTGAGTGGTGATGACATTCTTTAAATGAAGCATTTGTAGCTGTTCTTGGGCACTTTAGGATTTTATTTATTTTGTTTTATTGCTTGAGAATGGTACTTACATAATTCATGATTTAACATGTGTACTTTGTAGCCATGAGGGAATTATTTTCTATCATTTAAAATGTCCAAATTTGTTTCTGTCAAAAATGAGGAATTTAAATATAACTAATCAGGGCCCCATCAAAAGCAATACCACTTTTCCAATTATTGATTGTATTATTTTTGTGTTGGCAAGAACAGCCTATGAGGAGAATGAGGTGTGAGAGACAGGAGGTGAGGTAAGAAAATCATCTTACTCATTTTTTCAGAAAGTTGAAAAAGTTATGTTCAAGAAAAAGACGCATTGAACTTCAGTAGTGATTCTATCAGGAAAAAAAAAAATTTAAGGACTTCTGAGGGAAAATAATGCATGAACATAACCAGAACAGCAGTTGATATTTAACAGAACTAAATGGTCACATTTTCAAGTAAAGTATGCCCTGGCATTTGAACAGCTGTTATATCTAAATCAGATTTGAATACTGTTGTTTAACCTCCCCAGCTGTAGCAGGGGTGGTTTGTTAGTCTAATTCAGTATAAAATATGCATAGTATACTTAAATTTGAAACTTTAAACACATATTTGTATTAAAATGATAAATTTTAGTCATATAAGCCTATTTTAGGTAAACCCTTTGTCTCTCTGTGAGTTGTTTATTGTTCTCAACTATATTGTATGTTTGAGCAGATTTTAAATAATTAAAATGTCCTAAACTCTTTCCATTTAATTCATATCTTTTTTTTTACTTTTGTATTAGGAATGAATAAAAATATACATTTTCTATGCATATATTTGTAATTGCATTGGTATATTCATAGGAAAATTTAAATTTTTTTTTCCTATTTTTCTTCCTTGCTGATTCTGTGCCCCAACAGAATCTTCTGTACAAACACAATCATGGGAATGGAATGAGGATAAGGTGGTTGCTGTGGGAAGGCAAAATAAAAGACCAGTATCTCTCAGTCTTACAGAGCTAAAGCCAAAGGGATTAATATCAAAATATGTAAAGCCATGTAGCATATACATATAGTGAATAAAAATTTGCTCATCAAAGCCTATCACACTCGAAAATATTGCTTGACATTTGAAAGAGGTAATTTTAGAAAAAAACAAACACAAATGCTCATGGGTATATACCACATATGTTTACACATACACATATACAGATAAATGTAGAAATAGTTATAGATGCATCTGCGTGTGTGTGTGTGTGTGCATGTGTGTATTTATGTACTATATACACACGTGTATTTCTTAGCTTTGTCTTATGGAGCGCTTAGAAGAGTAACAACCTAAGGGACACTCCAAGTACCCAGATACTGGTTTCTAAGTATCATTCCCTACTAAAAACAAAGAAAAAGGAGGGGAGGGGAGGCCTCTTGGCAAAATAGCCAGTTCTAGGGCTGGTACACAGAAAGTGTAACATGAGAGTAGAATTTGTGCCCAAAAGTAGGGAGGTACTCAAAGAATGCTGGGGACATGAGAAAAGGCATAGAAGCCACTTTGAAGACCCTACTAGCGAATCTTGGAAATTTGAGCTTCAAAATAAATAATGGAAAATAACCACTGGTAAAATGGAAATCCATGTATCCATACTGAGATAGATAGATAGACAGACAGACAGACAGATAGACAGATAGATAGATAGATACGGAAACCTCTTTCTTACAGAATACCAACTAATAAACCTTGAAGGAGTGGTGAAATAGAAAAATACCATTAACAATCATAGTTATGTTCAGTTTATGGGAGTTGTCAATTGGAGGCTAAGGTAGGCTGGTGGGTTCGATCAGTTTTGATGAGGAAGAGGATATTGACAATCACAGAATATTTCTTTCACAAACTACTAATCAGTTACAAAGGGCAGAATGGTGACTTTACAGTGGGAAAAACCTGATGAACCAAGTGATCAAGGTTTACATCACAAGTGAGTTGACATCATGTGTGGTATACATCACCTTGATGTCAGGCCCTAGAAGAGCTGTGTATCCTATCAGTGGTTTCCTGCCCCAAAAGCATTGATCAAGAGGAAATATCAGATAGATCTAGGTTTATGATTAGCCTACAGAATGAAACTCCTGTATTCTTGAAAAACTGTCAAGCGCCTGAAAGGCAGGGAGAAACTGAGAATACTGAGAAAGATTGAGTGTCCTAATATCTCTGGGACAGTTTACAAAGTGTGAATGGGGTCTGCAGATTGACAGTAGTGCTGTATCAATGTTGATTTACTGACTTGAAGGATTATACTGTGATTATGTAAGATAAAGTCCCTGTTTTGGGAAATAGTCACCAGAATAATTGGGAATGGCAGGAATCATATATGCTGCTTGTTCTTAAATGGTTCGGAAAAAGGCTAATTATGAGGGTATATACATGTTTGGAGAAGTATATCTAGATTTCAATAAAAAGAGAAAGAGATGGAGCACATAGTGAAATGTTAAAAGTTGGGGAATCTAGGTGAGAGGGATATGGAAATTCATTGTTCTGTTTTGCATACTTTTCTAGGTTTGAAAGTATTTCTAAATAAATTGTTGAAAAATGTTTATTTAAATGGTAATATAGTAAATACCTCATAATCAAAAATTAATACTTCATGAAAAACATATGAGTAGTTACACAAAGTTAGGTTACTTAAAACTGTAAATAGCTTAATGTCTGTTCAGGCCAGATTGTGCTACTAAGTGAGTTAAGTTTTTCAGAGGTTTCTAAATTTGTGAATTGAGGATAAAGGTTGTAGATTTATGTAACATATCTGAAGCCCAGATAAATAAGTTTTCCGATCTCACACAGAAAGTAACAAAACAAAGTCCAAAACCGAAGTCTCCTGATTCCAAATCCAATAGCCCTGGATGACAGTCTGGATAACAGATTACTGAGGCAAGACAGAGACATTTGTGTTCAAATTCTGACCTTTGGGAGTTGGAAAGTGTCGGATCTACAAAATGGCCCTTAGAGCTACATCATTAGCTTCACCAAGAGGGCATGTTCTGTGTTGCAATTTTCAAATGCGTCCTAAAGAAATACAGAAAACCGTTTTCTTTTGCCTCACCTATTTCTTACATGGTAGTATAAATGTGGGAGTGAGTAGACCTCTTCCTCTCATCTGCATCCCAGACCTCTTACCCAGTAACATTTCCTTCTTCCTTACAGAATTATAAGCATACACGTGGACTTCAATCACTACTTTTTTCTAATGTGATTTACCAATCACTTGAATATCTCTAATGCCCAATGTGTTTTTAAAAATTCAAACAGCCATTGACTCGAACTGCTGTACAAGAAAATGGTCTTTCCTGGACCCTGTATCTGTCCATATCATTTTAGGTATAGTTAAGGATTTTGTATTCAAACATTTCCTTTTCTTTTTTTTTTTTAATGTCCTTAACTGCAAAAAGAAAATATTCTTGGATATTTTCAGTTATATAGCCAGTATAGGTAAGTCCATTTTGAGGGCTGAATATTATTCTTTACACTGTCACCATTGCTTAAGTAGGTTTTCAATAAGCTTCTTATATCCCATATCTCTTTATATTCTTATTCTTCAAATACTTTTAAATGATTTTCTGGAAATGGCCAAGTTTTGGTCATTTACAGTTTTGCTACTTAAACATCTACATGTTTGAAATAAGATTGTTTATGAGTAAAAGTGTGCCATTGGCTTAGTTAACTTCTAATATCATTTGATTTATCTTGGAGCAGAGATATTTGATGTCCTATTTTAAATAATGTCAAAACTATTTTAAATAAACATCAAAAACTATGGCCTGAACATAATTTTTAAATAGCTATGTCTCCTGGGTTCCAAAACTGCTTCTTTCCACTCTTATTCCTATATCTTGATGGCTGAGTCAGTTATTTCTTTTCCTGTTTTCAGTTTACTACCTTAAGAGCTTAATAGATTAAAGGGTTTTGCAGATTGTAAATATGCACATTTTCAGTGTATTATTCTAAACTGAGCCTTGATAATTCTTATTTTAGCTAAAGAAATGGGAGACGTATTTTCAATACTGAGCAGTAAAGACAGCATTTTTTCTTTTCAAAAAGGAGATGAACAAAAACATTTTCTAAGTAGCATGTCAGTATACCTTTACTCCATAGCATACATCTCTTTAGTTCTATAAATTATGACCAAAGACAGCATCAACTGTTAGCCACAGTTGGCAACAAATAATATATTGATGAATTATATTTCTGTCTGTCCTTCTAAATCTACTTTATTTAGTAAATAAAATTATAATTGCATTTCCAAAAGTGAACATTTTAGTCTCCTGTAATTTCAGAGCAGGTACCTGGGATTATAATATGCTTACACATGTTAAAACAAAAGGGCTTTAAGCACTTACATTCTGAGATTTTAATTAAATAGCTAGGTTTGAATTAAAATATATTCTGAAGAGAAGAGAAAGGGGAGTTATTGGTTAATGGGGACAGAGTTTCAGTTTAGGATGACAAAAAAGTTCTGGAAATAGATAGTAGTGATGGTCATACAATGGTGTGAATGTGCTTAATGACACTGAAATGTACACTTAAAATGGTTAAAAGGTAAATTTTATGTATGTTTTACACATACAGTGTATTTAGAACTGTGATTCATGGGTTTTCCTCTGTGATTCCTCCTCCCCACAGGCATTAGCTGGCATTTAGTATTTAACCATAATATATACTATTTATTTGTTTAATGTATGTTATATACTCATACTATGTTAGGTATATATTCTGGGTGTAAAGAATTCCTGAAAGTTATTTTTTTTAATTGACTCCAGCTTTTTTTTTAGCTATGTGACCCTCAAAACTTTAATTTTCTTATGTATGAAATAATGATAATACCTATTCAAAAGGTTGTTACAAGGAGTAGTTAATATAAAAATTTTTATTGAGAAAATGAATATTATTCATGTAAAGCACTTAGCACACAATGAAGTGCGTAGAAAGCACTCAAGAAATTATAGCTGGGCTTCCCTGGTGGCGCAGTGGTTGAGAGTCTGCCTGCCGATGCAGGGGACACGGGTTCGTGCCCTGGTCCGGGAAGATCCCACATGCCGCGGAGCGGCTGGGCCCGTGAGCCATGGCCGCTGGGCCTGCGCGTCCGGAGCCTGTGCTCCGCAGCGGGAGAGGCCACAACAGTGAGAGGCCCGCATACCGCAAAAAAAAAAAAAAAGAAAAGAAATTATAGCTGCTGGCACATTTTATTAGACATTGCAGATGAATTAACGCACGAAAGTTACTTTCAGTTCTTGGTTGTCTTTGGGGGGCTGCATATATGGGTTACATCTTATAGTCATAGCCTGCAGTCTCTGTTTATTTTGCTTACTTGACTGCTAAACATGACACATACAGAGGATCCTGTTAACCCTGTGTTTGAACTCTTAGTACCCCTTCAGCCTCCTAGGTCTTGCACCAGTGGCTTAGTCAACAAGCTTGCTAAGGAAGGCGAACAGGGAAAGAAGACAGGCATGCAACATGCTGGTATTTATGTGGAACAACCCTTATTGCCCAGCTGTCCCCAGACAGCCTAGAACAGTTCTAACGCCTTTCAGACTTAGATAGCCTCTTTATTGATAAATCCTGTGGGACTGCTAGATTTAAGCAATTACTGTTGATCAAAAAGGTTAACCAGGGCTTCCCTGGTGGCGCAGTGGTTGAGAGTCCGCCTGCCGATGCAGGGGATACGGGTTCGTGCCCCGGTCCGGGAGGATCCCACATGCCGCGAAGCGGCTGGGCCCGTGAGCCATGGCCGCTGAGCCTGTGCGTCCGGAGCCTGTGCTCCGCAGCGGGAGAGGCCACAGCGGTAAGAGGCCCGCGTACCGCAAAAAAAAAAAAGAAAAGAGGTTAACCAGTGTTTTTCAAAGTATAAATATACTTTTTTCACATAATTTATATACATATACCCAGCTTAATTTACAAGAGGATTTGAGGCAGTTACCTAATTGCTATTATCATCATTTTATTGAAATGCAAAAAAACTAGACAAAAAGGGACCTGAAAAGTCTCCTCAGTCTCTTCTCTCCAAACACCTTGTGCCTTGGCTGTGGTCATCCAGCTGTCCTAGCGCAAGTGTGTGATTTCTCTGGTGGTAATCTGTGCCAGTATTTCACATCACATTTTTTAAGGAAATCAAAGTATTTTCTGATTTTAAAAGATTTAGTATAATTGTTTTTTTCTTTTAGTTAACGTGTCCTCTCCTAAAATAAGTCTCAAATTGCTTGAAACTGAAAGCCAAGAACATGGAGGGAAATGGAAATAGCATGAAACAGCTAAATATGTCAGCTTTTATGGATTTATCCAAAAACTTAAAATTCAAAAATGTTATATGCGCTCACACATTGAGCACTCTAACTTAAGCTAGAGCACACTTCTGAAATCTGATAGGAATGATATTGTAAAGCTTAATTATATTTTTATGGCCCATGCCATCTGTGCGTTTGTTCTGCTTACAATAGTAATAGAGTATTCAAAAAAACAATACATTTAATTTGCAATGCAATCGTCTTATCGCAAATGCATCAAGGCAAATTATCTCTTATCATTTCAGATCCTGTTCTTGTATTGTGGATTTTTGTATCTGTTTGAAATTAGAAAAAGTTAGCTACTAAAAACCATATGTGGCTGATTCAAACAGAAGACACAAAGGTCGTTTTTATTTCTTGAAACAAATTCTAATTTAGATGAAAGAAAACACTATAATTTT
Organism: Hyperoodon ampullatus; assembly: GCF_949752795.1. NCBI lineage: Eukaryota > Metazoa > Chordata > Mammalia > Artiodactyla > Ziphiidae > Hyperoodon > Hyperoodon ampullatus. The sequence goes on along the minus strand of NC_136920.1, from coordinate 29,841,795 downwards.
TTAATATACAATAGTACATGACAAAGATTACTTTCTAATGTCTAAAAATTAAGACTTTTGAAGTCATCTTTATAAATGTATCTATATTTAATTGTTTTGTTAGGAGCTTTAAATTGAGACAAACATAGTTTTAAAAACTATTGCTGTACAAACTTGAAACATGCAGGTGTAGGATCTTTTTATTTGACATTTTAATAATTTCTCCAAAAAATATTGCATAAGTTTAAATTTCTCGGCAAATATAGTCTAGCTATTATTATCTCTTAATAAGTGATAATGATGGTTATGTCTTATTTTTAAATTTTATTCTCTGGATGGAAAAAATAGGCCACCATTATCAAGATGTCTATTAATTTCTCTAGAGGCAAGAAGTATGTATTAAATTAATCCTTGTGTTATTTAAACATCACAAATGTTTGACATTCTGCATGTTAAATTTTCAGAATGATGTATTTTTATATATAACACCACATGATAACTTCACATATGAAATATAACTCATATATGTACATATATGAAATAAATCTTACAATTCATATTACTTGGAATACTGTGTAATATCCTTGATATTCAACTGAAGATATCAACTAGTCAAAGGCTTCTTTTTACCAGGTATAATCTACTGAAAGTTCACTTTTTTTTTTTTTGCTGTACACGGGCCTCTCACTGCTGTGGCCTCTCCCATTGCAGAGCACAGGCTCTGGACACGCAGGCTCGGCGGCCATGGCTCACGGGCCCAGCCACTCCGCGGCCTGTGGGATCCTCCCAGACCGGGGCACGAACCCATGTCCCCTGCATCGGCAGGCGGACCCTCAAGCACTGCGCCACCAGGGAAGCCCGAAAGTTCACTTTTGTATACAACAAATATTGAATCATCTTTGTGTGTCATAAGCATGGAAAATTTAATGCACGCCCATATCAATACTTCCTTCTATCTGTTCTATAACAATGTATTATTTTATAATGTCTTCTATGATTCACATATATTCATATATTTTCATGGTAGGATTCATTGATTCTGCTTTAATAATTGATGCTCTCTTTTTTCTTTATATTATACAAATAACATGTAACTAATTCTGTATTAGTTTCCTATTGCTGCTGTACCAAATTAGCACAAATTTAATGGCTTAAAATAATCCAAATGTATTATGTTATGGTCTAGAGATCTGTATAAAATCAGTCTCACTGGACTAAAATGAAGGTATCAGCAAGGCTAGCTCCTTCAGAAGGCTCTAGTGGAGAATCCATTTCTTGCCTTTTCCAGTTATAGAGGCTGCCAGCATCTCTTAGCTTATGGCCACGTCACTCAAGCCTCTGAGTGAGAGCTTCAACACATCGTTTTCTCTCTGACTTTGACCCTCCTGCCTTTCTCTAATAAGTATTCTTATGATGATACTAGGCCTGGGACAATCTCCCTATCTCAGGATCCTTTATTCTAACAATTGTGAATGGGATCCTTTTTTTGTTTCATTACACTTTTGTATTGATGCTTAAATATTGATCTTGTATTCAGTTACTTTTTTGATATGTTTCTGATATTTATATTTTTCTGATATTTATACATGTGTTTCTTTTTATTGTCTAATTGCATTTTCCAGGACTTGCACTATAAACATATTAGTGAAATTGGGCATCAGTCTTTGTTCCTGATCTTAAAGTGCATTATTGTATTGTCTTACCATTAAAAAAAGAAATTTGTTTTAGATATTTGGGAGGTATATTTTCAGTTAAAAGATGCTTCCTTCTGTTTTCTAGCTTAAGAATTTTTGAGTATTTCTTCTGCTATTAATTTTTCTCCTGTCTTTTAGCATAATAAGTTACCATTTTTGTATGCAAATTGTTTCCTCCCTACCATTCTCTTTCTTCTCTTCTTTAATGCCTATTACACAGATGTTGAATTTTCTGGCTTAAATGTCCATGTCTTTTAACTCTTCTCTATTTGATTTGTTTTTTGTTTTGGGGGGTTTTTTTGCCCTGGATTTATATCCACGAAGAACCCCTTTAATCTTATCTTCTAGCTCAGTAATCCCTTCATCAATTGTATTCATTTTGTTAGTCAATTGAACTTTTTTGGTTTTGACAGTCACATTCTAATTTTCCATGTCTTCTAATTGATTCTTTTCCTAACAGCCTGTCTTATAACATTTCGAGAATATTAATTCTACTGTAAAGTCATCTTCCATGTGCTTTATAAACTATTTCATTAGCTATAAATTCTGTTTGCTGAGTATCCATAGTTACTTGTATGATTAAATGTTTAGTGATTCTTGATTAGGCTTTTGTCTTTGTTTTTGAGATGAATGTGGATCATGTGTGGATCTATTTCTTTTTACTGTAGCCTATCTTATTCTTCCTCTGGGGTCAGAGGGGAGGACAGGATTTGTCCCCAGGTGGAGAATGCTAGTTATTTTCTTCTGGGAGTGGGTTTCTTTGTGCTTGGAAAATTCAGTAGCTATCTGGGGTCATTGTCTTAGTTCTTGAATTTTATTTTTAAAGAATTTCTTAAAAAAACTAAATAAGGGCTTCCCTGGTGGCGCAGTGGTTGAGAGTCCTCCTGACAATGCAGGGGACATGGGTTGGTGCCCCGGTCCAGGAGGATCCCACATGCCACGGAGCGGCTGGGCCCGTGAGCCATGGCCACTGAGCCTGCATGTCCGGAGCCTGTGCTCCGCAATGGAAGAGGCCACAAGAGTGAGAGGCCTGCGTACCGCAAAAACAAAACAAAACAAAACAAAACAAAACAAAAAACTAAATAAAAAGAATTTGCATCAGTAATGTAGACTAGTAACTCCGTGATTTATTCCTGTGTTCTCTTTGTTTTTATTCATCTGTTTTCTGATTTCTCATTTGTCCACCTTAACAGTATCTTGACTATTTTCTATTCTGTTCCTTATGCTTTGATAACACTTATGCCCAGTGTTATCCTCTGGGCAGTTTCTTTCTTTGTTCCTGATAAACAACAAAGCCATTAAAGAGTTCTGTCTTATCTCAGATGTTTTTCATATAAGCCCATGACATGTAACTCTGATATTTAAATTTAGATCATTTAGATTTTAAAATTTTAGCAGCATGCAATTCAAGGCATAATTTTAAAAACCAGTTCTCAGTCACCTACAAGTGTATTATCCACATTTCAGGTTATCAGCACCAAAGATTTCAACTCTTTATTGACAATGTCGCATGATTTCCTTAACTTAGGACCCTATCTTTTATATATTACATGAGGTATCTAAAATAGTCAAACTCATAGAAGCAGAGAATAGAATGGTGGTTGTCAGGGACTGGGGAGAGGAGGAAATGGGGAATTGTTGCTCAATCGGTATTAAATTTCTGTTATGCAAGATGAGTAAGTTCTAGATATCTGCTGTACAGCATAGTACTTATAGTTAACAATACTGTATTGTACACTTTAAAACGCATTAAGAGACAGATCTCATGTTAAATGTTCTTACCACCCCCCCAAAAACAAAAAATCACAACTGAAGTATACAAGGAAATTTTTGGACATGATGTATATGTTAAGTTCTTTGATTGTGGTGATGGTATTAAGGTGTATGCATATGTCCAAACTCATCAAGATGTATCCGTTAAATGTGTACAATTTCTTATATATCAATTATACCTCAATAAAGCTAAATAAATATGTAAATAAAATACTTATTTACTATAATCTGTCCAGCTCTAGAAGAGAAAAAGTTATGTTAATCCCAATAAGGTATAAACTGGTGGGACTTTTTGTTTGTTTTGGGGGTTTTTTGTTGTTGTTTTTCTTTGTTTTTATTGAAGTATAGTTGATTTACAATGTTGTGTTAGTTTCAGGTGTACAGCAAAAGTGGCGCTTTTTTAAGTTCTGATTTCAACTAGCACCTGAATACTCTAAGAAGCCCTAAGAGAGGGTGATTGTGTTTCCCAGCAGTGGGAAAGAAGATTTAAGCAATAAAGTTACAGAATCCAGCTAACTTCTAACTTCTTCCTAAGAAAATCACAATAAAAATAATGCTAGAGTACATTCTGAATCAATTATACTTTTTTCTTTAAGCTGCCCTTTTGGATTATTCATGCCTAAGGTCTTCACTGTTAGTATAACCATTTGAATAAGAATGCAAGGAAAGTTGTTACTAGCATTTCCAATTTTGTTTGAAATTAAAATGCGATTTATTTCCCCATTTTCCTTTTGCATACGAAATTAAAATGTAGACTTTTCTTTGGCAGCACATCCTTTTTGTCTTTAAAACATTGAAACATAATTCCAACTCTGTGAAAGGGGGTCCTTGATTAATTAACTTTATTAGATTTCCTACTATTTAATAATTCTATGATCTATATGTCCTATCATTGAATATTTTCAGTATGTGAGTCAAAATCATTTGAGTGATAGAATATAAGCTCAAAATGGGCAATTGCTGATGTGGGGTTCACCCAAAACCTAGTATCCTGAGTAGGAAAACATCATGCATACAACAACTTGGTGCCAGTTGGGAATAAAATTATGGAAAGCCATGTTAGAACCAGATTAGAAGTAATCCAGGATTTTCGATCCAAGGGTCTCTGTCTCCAAGAAAAGTCTTTGGAGGCCGATTAAGTTTATGCTGAGAATGGGGAAGCTGTCTCCAGGGAGGTGTAATGCCTACTGCAAGAGCCAAGTAAGTGTTAAGTATTAAGTGCCTGGTATGTGCAAGTGACTGATACTGAAACTCTCTAAATATGCTCCTTGTCTCCAAGAAGGGGTTTATCATGGTAATTAATATACCGCATGTTGGTGTTTGCAGACATGGATTTTAGTCCCAGCTCTGCCACTTACTAATTGTCCAACTTTAAGCAAGTATCTTAGTTTAATTCTGAGTCCCTTTTTCCTCATCTTGAGTAAAAGGGGTAATAAAAAAAACAAAACAAAAAAACAATACCTACTTTGTTCTAAGTATTAAATGATAAAGTACATGTGAATTTTCCATTGCAATAACTGGCACATCTTAAATATTCAATTTATGTTACCTACAACGTGTCATTGCTTCTAACAATCTAGTTTGGGGAAGCAAGATTTACACCCAGGCTAAGTCAAATGCCGATTCAAGATAATAATAGATTAAATTATTTGTTATTATTAATATACCAGGAATGCTATAGGAAATAAGCCTTCTCTGATCACACTGTATAAATAATATACATTGTGCACATTCTCTCAGCAAGCTGTTGCCTTCCTTGTACTTACCACAATCTTTAGTCTTTGTTACTAGCTTGAAGTTTTGTTATTTTATCTGTCTTCCCCACTTCAGTGTAAGCTCTTTTAGTGCAGGGGTCACCTTTCTTATTTATTCCTTGCATCCCCAGCACCCTGATACAAAGTAGGTACTCAATAAATATCTGTTGAATATATGGATTAGAGCGGGGAAATTATTGTTGATTGACCAGAACTATGAGAGCAACGATGCGGAGATGATGTTTGAAGTGGATCTTGAAAAATGAGCAGGATTTGGATGGCCAGCCAGAAAGAGACAAAAATGCATTTTGGGTTGGGGCTGAAAGACAGAGGATAAGTTAATAGGCATGAGATAAATAACTAAAACACAGTGAGTAGACACAGTGATTCAGAATGGGGGCATTTAGTTTTAAGAAAAAAGAGGTCATTAAATAAACTTTTCACACCTCTTCATTTTACAGATAAGAGAAGTAAAACCCAGATAGTGATAGAATCAGGATTAGAATTCATGTCTTTTCTATACCATGTAACTAACAGAGCTTGCCATGTAATAATAATGATTAGAACCCATGACTTTAGGCTGTCAGCATCATGAAGGAGGCATTAGATGAGGAGGTAACTATAAGCAAGAAGCTATTTCGGAAGCAATTGTGATAATCCAAGCCCAAAGTTATAGGGAAGCAAAAGACAGAGCAAGAGGAGACATGTTTTATTATGTTCTTTTAGACTGGATATGAATATTTATGGTTACAGTAATCATGGGGCCAAGAAGAAAACTGGTGATGGTAGACGTAACACACTGATATACTCCAACTCAAAGGATATTATATTAAACTTGGAACCATATGTAAATATAAAGAGCAAAATGTACTTTTATCTGTAGATATTCTTTTCAAAAAGACAAACAGGTTTCATAAACCTAGGGATAATCAAAAACTTATCTGGTATACTTTTGAAAATGAAGACACTGTGTGTGCTATGTGGTGTTAGGTGCCCTCATAACAAATCATACACAGAAGAGCCATAGACAAATAAACCTTTCAAAAGTGGGCTGACGGTTTCTGACAGCAATATAAAGCCATCTTTCAGAGCCAGTAATTCAGTCAGACCCATCTGAATCATTTCCTCCATAAATTGTCTTTAGTGGGAATGTAAGAAAAAGCACTAGTGAACTAATAATTATCTCCTCTTTGTCAACAGGGTAGCCCAGATTAGGAAAATGCCACCTTAAAATTAATTCCATCTCTTTTTTAATATACCTGAAATTATTCTGTTCTTTCATTTCTTAAAATATAGCACATTCGTGTATGATCTGTTTTTCTTCTGTACATATGGATCCATATGTACCTCAGAATTATTTTAGACTCCCTCTGTAAGTCTTTAAATCAAATATTTTGACCAAATTAACCACATTAGTCATTTATTTAATAGACTGGTAGATACAGCTCTAGTCTATTTATTATTTTCCTCCACTTTAATAAGAAAAAATTATATAATCAATTAAATCATAAAGCTGCAAATTAAAAACTGGCCCATACTACAACTTCATATTAATAATGCAGCTGATGAAAATAAGTATCAATAACCTAAAGATGCCTACTGCTAGGGACAAAGGTGACATTTTACATTTTTATTAACACTTGTAATTTTCTCCAGCTTGATTTCTTTTAGGCCAAGCCCAATTTCTTAGAAACCATGGGTCACTGAGCTCATGCTGATTCTCATATGAATGATGGGCTTGATTTTGCAAAGATATCACCAACTATCAATACCTAGGCCTTGCTACCATTATGAACAACCTAGAATAGAACAGTGTGAATTTGAATGCATTATTTCCTTTAATTTCACTAACTATGGCAATCCTGGACACCATCAGAATTGTGTATATTTGTGAAGCATTACATTTTTAAATGTTATTAATGTGGTAGTAACAAAATAGTATAAAACAAGCAACTATTATTATACATATTTGTTATCTTTCTGTATTAAACTTCATAGGCAGAAAAAAAGAATACACTTTAAATGGTCTTAATAAGGTAAAGTTTTATATTTAGTAAATGATCTCTTATAACCTAATGTAAGTTTAAGAACAACAGGGTTTCACCAGAATATGATACATATCTGCTTTAGTAGCTTTTCTACATCTGCCCAAAGGAAAACAATATTATATTAATAAATCAGAAGAGGCTTCTAATAGCTTGATAAATAAGTACATTTAAAATACAAGTTAGAAAAGGATTTGTTTAAATACTTTAAATAAGTCTGTCATACTATTCTAGTGATGTCTAATACAATTTTCGTTTTTAAAAGATTTTGTTCGAAATTTAATCTTTGAAAATATTAATAACAGCTTACAGCAGGTAAACTATAAAATAACACTGGATGCTGTCTATTTAGTTTCTGGTTGAAAAAGCACAGCAGTACTTTAGTTCATTACCTTTGAAAAAAACAGTAACAAGATAATACAGCTGCCTCTGATTAAGATGTAAATTCTTTCTAATTAGAATGTAAATTCTTACATTTAAATGAAGACATCAATTGTCAGGATGCCATATGATATCTTATTCCACCTTGCCTGAATGAAGCCCTCACTGCTCATCTATGGCACTAAAATAGTTTTGCAATCCCTTTGTTCTCTGATTCTTGTAATATTCTCTCTTCATGTTCCCTTTCCACATTGCTTTTGTTTGTTTTCCCCCTTGCATCTGATATTGTTGTGCCTTGGGATTTTGCAGAAATTTGGAATGAAAATTGAGTTCAGTCAGTGCCAGTATTTGCTTGTGCCTCAATTACTTCTGCTGAATTTTCTTCAATGCAAATCAGGCAGGTTGCATAAAGTGGTGCATGTATTTGAAATAATTAATTTTCCGTAAAATGATGGATCAAGTCCAATCAACCTTCATGAAATCTAAATAATAGAATAGAGAATTAGAAATTAATTAACATGTTGTGTTGTTAATACTTTACAGTATAAACTACCAATAGTAAGTTTTACTATTGATTCTAACTTTTTCTTTATTAAATGTTGATGAAAACCTTCTGTCTCAATCATTTCTTGCCAGAAATATGCTAACAAGGAATCCTGTATCAATAACACTGAAGCAGAGCTTTCAAAGATTCCATCAACAATTAACCAGTGAATTGAATTATTCGTGCTTCTCTTTACTGAGCAACAGTGAAAGTTTTATCTTGAATAATGTACACTAATTTACTGTTATATTAGATGAGGCCATGAGCCTTTGAGCATAGTATCATATCTTTTACATCATGTTTCTTCAACCAAAAGAGGGAGAACTTTAAAGGCAAAACCAACTCAACCAGCTTTACAGTGCTAGGAAAGGAGAAACGTAGAAATTGAAAGAATGCTTTACAGATTAGAAGGGTGCCTCCCTTGTTTTTTTTAACTTTTTATAATAGAAAATTTCAAACATATACAAAAGTAGAAACTAATATAATGCACCCTTATGTGCCCATCAACCATCATCAGTCATCAAGGAACCAACAGGGAAACAAAACATACAAACTTGAAATACTAATGAATAACATGCAAATGAGAGAGAATAATGTGCATTAGAAGCTAAAATGCACGTGGAGAATATGAGTGCTATGGATACTTAGAGAAGGAGATTAGTTTGTGCTGAATGGGCAAAGAAGAGAACATTCCAGGCAGAGTGGAGGTGGCATAAGAAAAGACTTAGAAATGAGCACAGCCTGTGATAGTGTACAAGAGATAGGCATGCTTTGATCAGAAGTTTCGTGTTTGTATGTAAAAGTAGTTAAGTTTGGTAAGATGGAAGGATTTGAGAGCTAGACAATGCAGTTTCCTACTTATTAGCCAAAGAAGTATTTTAGGTTTTGGAATGACAGCTTCGAAAATACCTTCTCCTTGTCCAAACAAAAATTATTCCTGTTGTAATTTAAATTCTTTCCTTATTCTTTGCTCATGATGTTCACAAATAAGATGACGTTTCTGGTGACTAAAGAATGAACTGCAAAGAAAAAATTTTGTCCCTAAAGTAGCTAATTAAAAACAAATGTTAGTAATAAACCTGTAATGATTTGACTATGTTGCATTTTACTTGACTTCTCTACCCAGTATAATCAAGAGAAATATCACTGTTGTTATTCATACAGTCACTTGAAAGTTGTTTAAAATCACAATATAATTGTTTTTGCACAATTCCAAATTTGTGGTATTTTTAACATACACTATTGCTTTACCATAGTTGTTGTAAAAAAATTACCACACATTTAGTGGCTTAAACAATACAGATTTTTTTTTTTTTACAGTTCTGGAAGACAGAAATCCAAAATGCGTTTTACAGAGCTAAAATCAAGGGATCAGGAGGGCTGAGTTCCTTCTGGAGGCTCTAGAGGAGAATCCATCTCCTTGCCTTTTCCAGCTTCTAGTGGCCGCCTGCATTCCTTGGCTCATGACCCCATTTCTCCATCTTCAAAACCAGCAACACTGGACTGAGTCCTTCTTATACTGCCATCTCTCTTCTACTTCTCTCTTTCACTTTTGAGGGTGCTTGTGATTACATTGGACTCACTGGGAGAAACCTGGGTAATCTCCCTATTTTAAGGTCAACTGATTAGTAACCTTAATTCCCCTTTGTCACATAAAGTTACATATTACAGATTCCAGGGATTAGGATATAGACTTTATTCTGTCTACCATACATTTCTTTCATATTTGCTCATCAGTAGATAGACCATAGAGTTTGATAGACCATAGAGACAGGACCATTTCATTGGCTCAGAAAAGAATTCTTTCTATGATTTAAAATAAACTAACACTTATCATTTTAGCTGACTTTGAGAAAAAGAAAAAATCTCAACAATTGCACAACCAAATATAAGCACTTTTACAAAATTGTATAGTAAAATCAGTCATTGTAGACATGGCCCCAAAATTATGTTTCAAAGAAGTGAGTAAGAAGGTGGCATTTTTTGAGTACTTGCTATGTGGAATTATAATAAATATTTTAGAGATATTATTGCCTTTTAATCTTTTTTTTTTTTTTTTTTTTGGCCACATCACACGGCATGTGGGATCTTAGTCCCCCAACCAGGGATCTAACCCACACCCCCTGCATTGGAAGCACACAGTCTTAACCGCTGGACTGCCAGGGAAGTCCTATTGCCTTTTAATCTTTAAACACCCCTATAATTAACTGTATTTTCCTTTTAATGATAAGGAAGCTGAAGCTGGAAGACTTTAGCTAACTTCCCAGATGACGCACAGAGAGACCCCACAGCCTTTGTACTACACCATGCTGAATTCTATAAAGCATCAGTTGTATCCATCAATCAAAAAACACTTTTTCAATATTGATTAGGATCAAGGCACTCAAAGTATTATGGAATCAACAAGCAAGTAGGAACTATAATCTCTGCCTTCAAAGAATTTGCAATCTAGTTGTAGAAATAAGGCAAAAACACATGGGAAAGTAGTATAGCAGAGTGTTTTAAGCATGCATTTGGACAGCCTTGGTTTAGAATCCTTGCTCTTTTACTGCTTAATCTTTTACTGCATGGGAGACTTGGTTTCCTTTCCTGCCTCATAGGGTTGTTACACAGATTAACTATACATGAAATTACTTAGCCCAGGATCTGGCACATAACAAGCACTCAGTAAATGATAGCTGCTATTATTGTAATAAAATTCTAACAGTGCAAGGGCTGAGTTAATGATTACTGAGTCAGGTGATATAGGAGTTCAGCAGAAGAAAAGCTAATTGTCAAATGAGTGATTTCATGTTAAACTCGCAGGTATATATACAAGGATTTCTTGTATTTATGAATAGCATGAGTGGCAGTACAGTGTAGTGGTTGAGTGCCCTAGCTCTGGAAAAGAATGCCTAGTTTCAAATTTCATCTCTACTAATTTGTCTGTGCCTCAGTTTCCTCATTTGTAAAATGGAGATGAATACAGTACCTACATCATAGAGCTAATAAGAGGATTAAATGAATATGCAAAATGCTTAGAAGAGTATCTGGCATATAATAAGTGCCACATAAGTGTTATTATTAGTATAAGGATACACCTTGTATAGCCCATCCTCAGTGATCCATTGTAGTTGACAGTGATGGTGAAGAATACATGTGGTCTCACTTTCCCACAGCCATATAGGTGATTTGCACAGCTGGACAGCATCACCAGTAGAATGACATTGTACAAGGACACATCATGTGCCTGCAATGTACCTAGCAATATGTTCTGAGTATTACAAAATAACAAACACTCTCAATTTCTATAAACTTCCTTGCCTAGATGAGGAGACAAACTGATGGTAGATGAAATAGAGACTGAATGCTAAAATGAGGGTAACCTGACTCCACCTGCAGTAGGAAGTCATTACAGGTCCTACTAGAGAAAGTAGGACTTGAACTAGGCCTGGAATAATGGTTGGGATTTTAATTGACTGGTGAGAAGATAATGGATAATTCTGAATATAAGACTGGAGTCTCATGCATATTTGTACTAACCTTTCCCCCCAGCTTTTAAATAAATAGCTGCAAAGAAAGGAAAAAGTGAATGAGGAGGCCAGGAATGCCATAAACCCATGAAACCATAAATAAATGCTTGTCCTATTGAAGGGATTTAAAAATAAGGGATCTGTGGATAAAATTTAGGGGTTCCAGGAACTTGGGTGGAAGAGAAATTTACATATTTATTTTCACTTACCTCTCACTGAAATTTAGTATTTTCTTAATTATGAATATAGGCAGCAAACCACAGTAGCATTGGCAATAACCAAGGCTTCATTAATAGAAATCACAGATTTTTGCATATGAGTTTACATATAAGTTTATAACTATGCAGATATCTCAAAATATCATTTATACTCCTCTCCTTTCCTAGATATTAGTCCCACTGCTCTTCTTGTTATTTAAGAGTTAAATTTTTTAAAGCAAATATTGCTAGATCAAAGATGTTTATTATTTGATAACATTTAAATGCAATTTGTTCCCTTTATAATCTAATGTATTTTATTTTTTACATTTAAAATCATTATTCTGAAAAGGAGTTCACTGGCTTTACCACATTGCCAAAGGAATCCATGGCACTGAGATAGTGCTTCTATTTATGGACCTGAAAATACATTAGTTTTCTTGATAACCATATCCATAGTTGACTCATTGAGCTTGCAATCAACCAAAATCCCCTTTTTGCGTGTTAGTTTAGGCTATATTTATTTCCTAATATGGGCAACTAGCGTTACTACCCAGCCAGTGGCTGGAACTATTTGACAAATATCATGAAATTCTTAGAGCAACATTTTATAAAAATTTCTGCATACCTAAATATAGAACTTGATATTAACTACCTGAGGTGATATCTTTTAAGGTATTTCCTTATGCAGATATATCTGTCAAACAAAATTTATATAGTTCTTTGTTTCTAGTTTTATTGAGATATAATTGACATATAACATTGTATTAGTTTAAGGTATGCAATATAATGATTTGATAGATATGTTTATTGCAAAACGATTACCACAATAAGTTTAGTTAATATCCTTCACCTCACAGTTACAGTTTTTTTTCTTTTGATGTGAACTTTAAGATCTACTCTCTTAGCAACTTTCAAATATACAATACAGTATTGTTAATGCTAGTCACTATGCTGTCCATTACATCCCAGAACTTATCTATCTTATAACTGGAAGTTTGTACCTTTGGCCACATTCACCCATTTCCCCTCACCCCTTGCCTCTGACAATCACCAATCTGTTCTCTGTTTCTATAAGTTCAGTTATTTTAGATTCCACATAGAAGTGAGATCATACAGTATTTGTCTTTATCTGACTCATTTCACTTAGCATAGTGCCATCAAGGTCTATTGATGTCACAAATGGCAAAATTTTCTTCTTTTTATGGCTGTATAATATTCCTTTATGTATATATGCCACATGTTCTTCATTCATTCATCCATCAGTGGACATTTAGGTTGTTTCCATGTCTTGGCTATTGTTTAAAAAAACAAAAAATGCTGCAGTGAACATGAGGGTAAAGATATCTCTTCAAGATAATAACTTCCTTTCCTTCCAATATATATCCAGAAATGGAATTGCTGGATCATGTGGTACCTCAATATTTTATTTTTTGAGGGAACTCTATACTGTTTTCCATAGTGACTACATGAATTTATATTCCCACCAACAGTGTACAAGAGTCCCCTTTTCTCCACATCCTTGCCAATCTCTTATCTTTTTGATGACAGCCATTCTAATAGGTGTGATGTAGTATCTCATTGTGGTTTTGATTTGCATTTCCCTGATGGTTAGTGATGTTGAGCACATTTTCATGTACCTGTTGGCCATTTGTATGTCTTGTTTGGAGAAGTGTCTATTCAGTTCCTCTGCCCATTTTTCAACAGAATATTGGTTTTTTGCTATTGAGTTGTATGAGTTCTTTCTATTTTTTTGAATATTAACCCTTTGTCAGATATATGATTTGCAAATATTTTCTTCCATTCTGTAGGTCGCCTTTTCATTTTTTTGATGGTTTCCTTTTCTGTGCTGAAGTTTTTGGTTTACTCTAGTCCCACTTGTTTATTCTTGCATTAATTGCCTTTGCTTTTTGGTGTCAAATCCAAAAAACCATTGTCAAGACCAATGTCAAGGAGCTTACCCCCTATGTTTTCTTTTAGGAGTTTTATAGTTTCAGGTCTTAAATTCAAGTCTTTAATCCATTTTGTTGATTTTGGGTATGGCATAAGATAAGGGACCAGTTGGATATTTTGCATGTGACTGTCCAGTTTTCCCAGGACCTTTTATTGAAGAGACTGTCTTTTCCCCATTGCACATTCTTGGCTCCTTTATCAAAAATTATTGACCATAGTGTATGGGTTTATTTCTGGACTTTCTGTTCTGTTCCATTGATCTTTGTGTCTGTTTTTATGCCAATACCATAATGTTTTGATTACTATAGCTTTGCAATATAGTTTGAAATCAGGAAATGTGATGCATCCAGCTTTGTGGTTCTTTCTCAAGATTGCTTTGACTATTTAGGGTCTTTTGTGGTTTAATACAAATTTAGGATTGTTTGCTCTGTTTCTGTGAAGTATGCTATTGGAATTTTGGTAGGGATTGCACTGAATCTGTAGATTGCTTTGGGTAGGATGGACATTTTAACAATATTAAGTTTTCCAATCCATGAACATAGAGAGTATCTTTCCATTTCTTTGTATCTTCTTCAGTTTCCTTCTTCAATGTTTATAGTTTTCAGTGTATAGATCTTTCACCTCCTTGATTAAATTTATCCCTAGGTATTTATTCTTTTTGATGCAATTGTAAATAGGATTTTTTTTTATTTCTCTCTCTGATAACTCATTGTTGGTGTATAAAAATGCAACTGATTCTATATATTGTTTTTGTATCCAGCAATTTTACTGAGTTCATTTATAGAACATTCTAACAGTTTTTTGGTAAAGTCTTGAGGATTCTCTATATATAATATCATGTCATCTGAAAATAGAGACAGTTTTACTTCTTCCTTTTTGATTTGGGTGCCTTTTATTCCTTTTTCTTGCCCAACTGCTCTGGCTAAGACTTCCAGTACTATATTGAGTAAAAGTGACAAGAGTAGACATCCTTGTCTTGTTCCAATCTTAGAGGAAACACTTTTCACTTTTCACCATTGAGTATGATGTCATATATGCCCTTTATTTTGTTGAAGTATGCTCCCTCTATACCTATTTTGTTGAGAATTCTTTTTATCATGAATGGATGTTGAATTTTATCACATGCTTTTTCTGTATCTATTGAAATGATCATATGATTTTTATCCTTCATTTTGTTAGTGTGGTGTATCACATTGATTAATTTGTGGATATTGAATCATCCTTGCATCCCTGAAATAAATCCCACTTGATCCTGGGATTGTATGATCCTTTTAATGTATTTAGTATCTGCAGATATCCTGCCAAACAAAAATTATATATTCTTTTTTAAAACAGTGGTACTTTTTGGTTTGTTTGGTAGTGTAGGAGATAGAGAAGGGCTGTTCTGGTTATTATTGCTGTGTAACAAACCACCCCGAAACTTAGTGATGTAAAAAAATAATTTTATTACATCCAAGGTTTCTGTGCGTCAGGAATTTGAACAGGACACAGCAGTTATGCTCCATAGATGCATTGTGCCATGATGTCTAGGTTCTCTCTCAGCTGGAAAAATTTGATAACTAAAGGTAGGAATCAACTAGGAGCATTTTCACTCACATGTCTAATGGTACATGCTGGCCGTCAGCTGGCACTACAGTTGAGGCTGTCCTTTGGAGCACCTGTCTGTAGTCTTTCCATGTGACCTAGGCTTCCTCATGACTTGGTAGCCTCTTCTTACCTGATGGTTGAACTGATTAGATGGCACCTCAGAACTCCAAAAGCAAATGTCCTAGAAAACAAGGTAGAAGCTGCCTGGCCTTTATGACCCATCATAAAGGATTACATCTGCCATACTCTATTGAGAAACAGTCACAAGGCCACCCATATTCAGGGAGAGAAGAATTAAACCTGCCTCTTGATCACACTGATACAAGATCACGTTGTACAAGAGCATGTGGAATGGGTAATGTTGTGAAGTTATCTTTGGAAAATATAATCTGCACCTGTAAGCGGGTGCAAAACTGTGGTAGTTTAAAGTATTTGAACACATGGTCTGCAGTGACACAGTTTTTGTGGAATGATTATAGATGAAACGTCATTTGTCTAAATAACTCAGATTTGAAGTTGAGTTTTATAATTGCTATCTATTATTCTAGTAACAAAATTTCTCAATTTATTAGGGTTTCAGGAAGTGTCTGTCTCTTTTCCAAATTTGAAATTTTTGTTTTTCCAAAAAGTGTAGCTATCTGTGTTTATCAGCAGAAGGTCTGAAAGCCACAAGTGTTATCTGACACATATAATAATGACAGAGGTAAAAAATGTTCCATATTTTCTCCACTAAAAGATTTGATGTATAAAGGAACCATAAGGGTGCATTGTACAGTGTGTGGATTATATCACAGTATATCTTTTTAAGAAAAGGAACCATATGTAAATATTGAATTCTAGCTAATGATATACATGCCAAAGTGATTAGAGGTAAAATGTACTGGTGTCTGCAATTTACTTCAAAATTCACCAAATATAAGATGGATTGGTAGGTAGATAGATGTTTAGAAAGGTGATAAAGCAAGTGTATAAAAAGGTTAATTGTACAATATAGGTGGTGTGTATATGAGTGTTCTCTTAAAAAAATTCTTTCAACTTTTCTATATGTTTGAATTTTTAACAATAAAATATTGGGAAAAATCAGGAGACACCACTACACAATCACTAGGATGACCTTAAAAAGTTGGGGTTTTTTGTCTTTTTCAGGTATTCTCTTCATTAAAAGTTCTGACATAGTTTTGATGAAATGGGTTAAGTTATATTAACTACTACATGACCATTTTTATTCAAGTAATTGGATAATTACTTGGTAATAGAGAAAGCAGAAGGGAAGCGTTAGACAGAAAACCCCAGCACAGTTCTGTGACTGCAAAGTCAGAAACCTTCAAGACAAATAATTATAATTAACACAATTTGCCCCTGGAAAAACTAAAACTCTAAACTTAATGTATAAACAGAGTATAGTCTCCATTTCAAATGCTGTTTGCCCTGCTAAAATCATACACCTCTTTTTTGTCTCCAGGCAATTACATTTGATTTTTTTCATTCTCTTCTACCTCAGCAATATGTTCCCTGTTTACATTATTCATGGAATCATGAAGGGTCAGTCTTGTCTGTCCAATCCCAAAACAGTTTGGCACTTTTTCAAATTGTTTTGCTTGAGTTGTACTGAAGTGGTAACCCGCTGACGCAGGCACACAGTCCAGCTACTCTTATGCTCTAGTCAGGCCAAAAAATATATATATATAAAATGAATGAAAGTGGCTTTCAGTTGCTAAGCAAAGGAATAGTTGGTAGGGAACAATAAAACTTTATAATTTTTTAAGTCCTTTGGTAAAATGTGGACTCACTGAGACATTTATACCTTAACTGAGAATAGTACTAATTAATCAATTGAGGTCATTGAGAACAACTGAAGACTTAAAATGCCCTTCTTAAGTGTCCACCAGTGACTGGTACCAACCATGACATGCTGTGCAAAACCCTTGCACTTAAGAAACATAAGCAACATAGCTAGGAAGAAAAGTTAGAGAGAACAACAGGATATGAGCAGATTCACACTGCAAGATAAAGCAAAAGGAAGGTAAGTGCCAAGGACCAGATGGAATGAAGTCATGTTCCCCCTGGCTCTCTTGCCCAGCCTGAGAAGCCAGGCCAGGGGAGTTTGTGATCACGGTACAGAAATGGGGACTATTGCTCAGTACTAAGCTGCCCCATCTGTCAGACTTACTATTGTATATGCTGCTTAGTCCCAATTTTTTATTTAGTCATAGATTCTTATCTGAAGCTTGGTGGCTTTGGAAGCTGACTCATATTTTGTTCTGCTTAAGACTTTCACTTCCAAGTACACAGTCAGGCTTTGTTTGCCCAGTTTTGTTGTTTACGTGGTTGAATGCTATCTCCAGAAAGATGTACTCTGGAGCTAGTATGAAGTCAATGACTTGCCTTCAGCATTCATAAGGAAGTTCTGAAGTTTCTGCTTCAAGACTTTGACATGTCAGCATGTGCAACTCTAGTCTGATGCCAAATGCCTTACACCAACAGGCTTCTTTCGATCTTGGTGTGCAAGATTTTCCTTGTGGCTATTAACCTGTTGCCATTAAGAGAAACAGAAAATTATAAGATTATGGTCTGTAACATAGGTTGTAGGCACCAATATAATTAGAACTGTAACACAACACTGCTTTTGGTTTGTTAGGATTTTTAAGTATGTTGGCTTTTTTTTTTCTTTTTTTTAATCTGTTTTCTAAAACTGTGCATTCAACTCCTGATTTTCCATTCAATCCAAGATGATGCTTCCTGACTGCTCAGCTGGAATCTGGATTTGCCTTCTTTCACTTGGTACACTTTTGAACCAGTGGCAAGTCTTCTTGTGGGGAATATTTGGGGTAGCAAATTCTAATTTGGCAGCGCCCTAAGGACATTAATCAATCAGAAAATATAAATGAGCAAATCATTTCTCAGATGAAATGGTTCGATTGAGAATACTATTGAAATAAAAACATCCAAATGTTGACCAAACTTAAAACACATGTACAGGGGCTTCCCTGGTGGCGCAGTGGTTGAGAGTCCACCTGCCGATGCAGGGGACACGGGTTCGTACCCCGGTCTGGGAAGATCCCACATGCCGCGGAGCGGCTGGGCCCGTGAGCCATGGCCGCTGAGCCTGCGTTCCGCAGCGGGAGAGGCCACAACAGTGAGAGGCCCGCGTACCACAAAAAAAAAAAAAAAAAAAAAAAAAACACATGTACAATTCATAAGATCCAGGGTACTATTGATTTTGTTTTTAGATGCGTTTATTAGGCTTGATCTTTAAGCCTTTATAATTTAAGTAATTGGCAGTAACTTATCAACTGTTTTAATGCTAATGAGTTCACTTTTACTACTTGCCCCCTGACTGATGGCATAGCCCTCTCCATTGCCTTCCTCACTTTTATTATATACCCACCTCAGCCTGATACACAGCCCCACTGCCAGCAGCTTCCATAATATGTTGTTGTGGAAAATATTGATTCAAATTTTGGGTGAAAAATTATAATTTAAGTGTAATTTATATCGTTATCATAATATAAACATACATAGTACTCAAATATTTAAATAACTGAAATATTCCTCAGATAAAAAGCACACTTATCCAGGTTGGCCATTGGTAATAAGAGAAGACCTCCCACAGGAAACTTTTTAAAGTGTTATTTATTTTTGTTGCTGTTTGTTTTCAGTGCTCATTCTTTTGTCCAAAGCGCTAATGATTAAGACTTGAGAATTCAGGAAAGAGACAGTACTTGATTTCTGCCAAATGGATTAAAGAGAATGGTAATCTTGAAAATATTAAGCTAGTATGAGTTTTTGAGTGATTCATTTAAAAATTCATGTATGATGTTTACTGTTACCATTGTCTGTATTCAGATGGTTTAATCGCCCTCCATCTGTGACTTCTCAGTGATAATGCCTAGTAAAAGAGCCTATTTTAAAAGCCTTCTATGGAAGAAAGTAAGCCTTGCAGACAGGACAGGCTACACAATTTGTGAAGCCCAAGGAAATTGGAAATGTGGAGCCCCTTGTTCAAAAAAACCGGAAAAAGTGCCATTAAAGGTACTAAAATATGAAACTTTTTTTTCTTTCTTCCATGGTCTGTCTCTCAGCTTGTAGTGGTGTTTGCATTTGCTAGGTTGGGTCATGTTCCTTCAGGCATGTGGATACTTTCTGAGCACAGATTCTCATGGGCCCCTTGTGGTCTCACCCCATGGCTCAGGCATAAGCTGCCCATCAGATATCAGGTTTTCCCTCCTCCAGCCACTTGAGATGCTGTGCCTTGGCCAGAGGTGGGGAAGTGAGCCAGGCATCTCCCCTTCCTATAGCCCCATGGCCCCAACCCACACAGGATGGGAATTGCAGCCTCCACCCTGGAACATGACAGCTACCTGGATCAGAGGTGGACAAGAAGCTTGCCCTTGCCCGGTGCCCACCAAACGCTCTGAAGCACTGCCAGCCCTGGGCAGGACAGCTGACTCCATGCCCCCACCTCATAACCAGTGGGTCCCATGGTCATGGACCTTCTCCCACATCTCTTTTCCTATAAAGTAATTTCTTTCATTAGATCCAATTTTGTGTAGGATTCCATTATCAATAATTAAGCATCCCATATATCATTGAAGTGAAACCTGTAGGCAGGAAATGTAAACCCATATTGGAACAGCTCTCTGATACTTTATTTAAATTTTTTTAATTGTTATTATAGGTTTTCTAGTTGATTTCAATGAGACAGCTGATGCACTATAAGATAATTTATCAGAATTGGAAGTGTAAGTACTTGTTTCTCTTTGAATTCTGTGTGTCTAGCCCAGTGCCTGATATTGTGCCCCACCTCAAGATGCCATGGGATACATGCCATCCCTGACCCTTTCCACATCCATACCCAGGGCACCCTGCCTGCACAGAAGCAGAGAGCAACAGTATTCACTGGGAGAGCAGAAAGCTGGAGACTGGGAGGAGGAGACTGCAGTGTAGCCATCCCTCTGTGCATGCTCCATTGTCCCACCAGACTTGACTTACAGAACACAGATTCAAATATAGAAATATTGGGCTTCCCTGGTGGCGCAGTGGTTGAGAGTCCGCCTGCCGATGCAGGGGACACGGGTTCGTGCCCCGGTCCGGGAGGATCCCACATGCCGCGGAGCGGCTGGTCCCGTGAGCAATGGCCACTGAGCCTGCGCGCCCGGAGCCTGTGCTTCAAAACGGGAGAGGCCACAACAGTGAGAGGCCCACTTACCGCAAAAAAAAAAAAAAAAAAAAAAATATATATATATATATATATATATATATATATATTAAGAATTTCAAGGCGTCAGTTACAGAGCATTAAACCCCAAGCTCTGAGCCCTTCTGTGTGACATCTGTGAAGCTGCCTGCAGACTAAACCAAATCTACCCATAAAACAATAAGATAATGGCTAACATCTGTTATGCCAAGCACTGTTCTAAGCACTTTACAGGTACTAATTCATTAATCCTCAGAAAAATTTATGAAGTATGTGCCATTGTTATCTTCATTTTATAGATGAAGTAACTGGTATTCAAGGTCACTCTGTAATAAAGGGTACACTGAAGATTCAAACCCAGGGAGTCTGGCTGGATTTGTCCAGCAGCGATCCTTGTTGGACAACTGAAAGAGTGAATAACTGAGACATTCACTCAAAAAGCAAATCACACTTGTAAGCACTGTGCAATGTTGGTGGCTTTGTCTTAAGCAAATTTCTAGAAGATAAAATCCTGATTGATTGCAGGTACCTTGGGTATTCTCTAACAGGCTGTTGCCTTGGTCTAGTTAGAGCATCAAAAGCAACTATCAAATAAACAGGCTTCTCTCAGGGATTTGTGGATACTCCTAGAATTGTGATGTTTTAAAACCTTCTGTAGATGTCTACTCCAGTCCCCACCCAAGTTGCCCTGCCCAAGGTTATGCAGCTAATTAATGACAGAGCTGGGCCTCAAACCTCTTTGTCTCAGAGAAAGAAGTGGAAAGAAAGTTGCTGGACACCTCTGCCGGGCAACATTCTTGGTAAATACTTAGACCCTTCCTTGAGAAGCCTGCACTGGGAAGAAGAGTGTGTGAGGCAGGAAGAAAGGGGGCTGTCTACCAATATCTACCCCAATGTTGACTTTATTTTCTTTTTGTCGCCCTTGTTAAAGGTGATGTCATGTTTCTTTGTGTAAAAATACTAGTGTTGACTGCAGCCATTTCATCTTAATCATAATTGCTATTATAAAGCCACTATTTTGATTGAAATTGCTATTATAAAATCTTGACATTATAATGGAAAAATTGCTGGGTCAATGTGTCTAACCCATCCCTCCAAAATAAGAGAATTCAAAGACAACATGCAGTGTGATTCCTTGATGCATGTGCCTTCAAGTTGCCAGCAAGATAGATCCTAATAACTCTCATTAACTTTATTTGTGGGATTTTCAAGGGACCAGGCCAGAGACCATGACGGTTGCTTCCTCTACTTCCTCTACTGACTTTCTTTTCCTCCAGAACGTAGTATGTCACCATAGAAAAACATGGGATAAGAGCCAAGGCTAACCTGTTTATTTAACCAGTTTATTGAGGAATGTCAACTCAGGAGGTATACATATTAAACAATTTTATTTGCTCTCATGGTAGCTTTCAACTGGCTTTGTCAAATCTTTTCCTGTCCCTTAGGTATATCTTTGTCATATTCACCAACTTTGGGGCCACTTGTTTATTAAAATTTAGCCTCTAATGCAGTTTAAAATCTCATCTGCCCTCTACCCAGTACAGGCTTGAACTGGGATCCTCACTGTTTGAAAGGTGGAGAGGGATTGGAGAACTGTGTCTGGTTCTGAAGATTCTGGGTCTCCCTGCTCTTTGCAGGGCCTGGCTTCTCTAGTGTGTTGGACCAGGGAGAATGGAGTGGTAACAGGGCACATGTTTCTTTACACAGCTGCCCACTTGTAGAGTCCTCTGTCCATTATGACTACTTCTCTGACTACATCTGAGGCCGGCATCCAAATCCTGGCCCTCTCAAAGCCTGGATAGATGAGAGTTTCAGAGAGCCCTCTAGGGTGTCCACACCGTGTTGTTTTCTGAGGTCAGAGCATAGCAGTCATGCCACCTCCTTCCGTGCCCACAGTGGTGTGCCTCGCCAGCCTCTTGCTGATGGTCTCCCGTTGCCAGGCAGGTCATCACCTCGGGTAGAGCACCAGCAAGCTGACTCAAGTGCAACTCCACCTTGTCCCACAGGAGTTTCCTGCGAATGCAGGCTGCTCCACCACTGCCCCTCTCTCTGCCCTGCCCTTCCTCTCTAGCTCTCTCTGCCTTGCTCAGATGGGCACAGGATGGATTAGCACATTCTCTGCTCACAGATCACCAATGGAGAATGAAATGCTGATGTTTTCATCTCACAGGTACAGCTAGTCCTTGAGTTAGTCTCTCGGAAACCCCGCCAGCACCTTCGAAACTAGCTTCATAGAATAGAATCTCCTTTCATCACAAGCACTGTACTTCGCACAGAGACCAGCGGCCCTGTCAGTCTTGCCCACCTTTCCCCAAATTTTTATATGGAGGTTGGGGTGATAGCTGTGGTACATTCTACCACCTTTTAGGTTTGAGAGGTGTCTGGGCCCAATTGCTGAAGACTCTCTTTAGGTCTCACTTAGTCCCTATTGTTGTCAAGGATGGGTCCATCCTGTCAAGCAACAATAAATGTACCACTCACCATGCTGTTATATTTATATGCTGGTAGAGGGAATAATTTTTAATGCAGAGCAAAGCCTTTGAGAAGTCCTTGGCACACAGTAAAAATTAATGTTCATTCCCTAGCCCTTTCAGAAAAAGGCTGAGAAGATTTAACAAAGGAGGATGGGGCATCAAGTAGACTTTGACAAAGTGGATAGGATGGAGAAAAGATATTTCAGCCAGAAGGAGCACATGAACAGAGGATGGGATATGGAAAACTGGAGAGCAGATTGGGGAAAGTGAGTAAACTTTTTGTTAGTGGAAAAGCAGGATATAATATCAGAAAAGCAAACTGGGAACATCAGATCAGGGTGTTATTGAGGACAGAATTAGGGAACCTAAACCCGGGTACAGTGGAAAGGCTTTTCAGAAAAGAGAAAATAGCAAATGTGGGGAAGTTGTCTCTTAGGCAACATGCAGAATGGGGTAGAAGAAAGGAGACCAGGGAAGTAGTATTATAACAATTTAAAGAAGAAGAAATAAGGAAGGTGGGGTGCAGGAGAGCTGATGGAAAGGGAGAATCTAAGGAATATTGGGATCATCTGTGATTTCTGAGGGCTAGTCTTATAGGGCAAGATATGCCAGCATGTCCCAAATGCATGCTGCATAACACTAATGCCGTCAGATGCACCAAGTCAACAAAGGATTCTCTGATCCGATGAGCTGAGGAAACTCAGGATAATATAGCCCCCACTTAGAAATTCGTAGTTAAAGTAACACAGCAATCCTAAAGAAACACACACACACAAACACACGTAACTTTGTTTAACCTTGCATTTCCCAAAATTATTTGATCATAGAACCCCCTTGTTTGTGACTCCTATCGTACAGAAACAGTGTTCCAAAAAAGACACTTTGAGAATCACTGCACCATGTTATATGTTATGAATAGATTGACATACAGATCTGTATGTTAATATTGTAAATTTCTTTAGCAAACAATAAAAAGCAAAAGCATAATTTATGATAAATTCTGTTCCTGAGTAGAATCGTTCCTCTTGGACTCTCTAAGCTTGAGCTATATCTTTTGAGACTTGACCTTGTCTCATATTCAAAATAAAGTATCTTTTTGTAGAATAAGACCAAGAATAAGTGGCTCCAATTTTATAATAATTTCTGGGATTGACTTTTGTGGCCTTAAGATTTAAGTACATCAGTATCTGTGTCCTTAGCTTTGGGCTCAGAAGGAAAAGAGCTTTATTTTTTAGAGTGCATTTTTATTTTAAAGTGAGCACATGTAAAGCAAGGATTCTGTCTGGGAAAATAAGAGGAGGAAAGCTGTCTCATTTGTTATATTGTTACACATAATAACTGCTAGCTGAAAGTGTGTTGGATTATGAAAGTAAGGCAGATATTAATTACACTTTATACACAAAGAAATTTGAGACTTAAATATGGTAATTTATTGGTTCAAGGTAGCTAATTTATGACAGAACCAGGACTTGGGAGAATCAGGACTCATGGTTTTTCTAATAAAGCAATCCTCTGAAGGAATAAAAGATAAAATGACCCCTTTTGTTGAATGTCAAAAGGTCCTTTCCTTTGTTTGTAAATTATTCCAAACCTCTAAGGGGGCCTAGCCACAAATGCTACTGTGTTCACACTTTTTCTTGGACAGAGGACCCTCCCTTCCACACAGTTACTAAAGTCATTGAATGTGGTGAATGTGTCTTTCTTGCCTTTACACTTTTCACTGTATCCACTGAAGAATATCAAAGACTAGTAAACTCCAACTCTCAGGGCAGGGATTATGCCCAATTGAATAATAAAGAAACTAAAGTAATAAGCAGCATCTTATTCATATACCTCCAGTATATTTTTTCACTTAAAGAGACTCATCTATCTCAAAAATAGTAGTGCCTGTGACCTTAACTCAAGCTTGAACTGTTGCTACATTATTGTTTTTAACTTATAAACAAAAGCTTATGAAGGAGGTAAACTTTACTTCCAACAAAAGAAAAATGGCAAAAATGGTTTTAAAAGCCATTTGCTTTATATCTTTAATAATATTCAAATATTAGGTTAATAAGAAGAAAAATGTTATTTTGTTTATCATTTTTCTCATATTACATATTTTTGATGTGTCATTTATAAAATCTGTTTCAAACTTATTTTGCCACGATCAGATTTATAGTTGTTTTACATATCTGTTCATTCTGAAAAGTATTTTTACTAATAAAGAAGAATATATAATCTGTTGAAACAAAGGCTGGTTACCTCAGAGAATGTAACTGGGAAATAAGGAGTAGGGAGGGGCACTTGTAGTTGTTTGCTTTATATTTTTTTTATTTTATATTATCTTTTATAGTATTTTAATTTATCATAATCCTATATTACTATTATGACTTTTTCAAAATTCATAAAAATTGGTTTTAAAGAATGAAGGCATATAATTAGCTTCGTGAACATTTATACTTTGTCAAAAAATTAAGTATTTGAAACATACAGATATACAAAAGCTTCTATGTACCCATCACCCAATTGTGACAAATGTTAATATTTTACGGAAGTAAAATTTTTAACAAGTAAACACCTCAAACTTGCCCTATTGACTTAGAATAAATGGGAGTTCTTAGACTTTCCTGCCTGAATCAGCATCGTTATAGAAAATGGCATATGCTGCCATAGCGCTGTCTTATGCCGTGGAGCCCTGCTACAGAACACTTGTAATTATTGGTTGCTGGGCAATGGACAAAACAGCAAACCCAGCTCCCTTCACTTCTACATTTATTTATCTAGATTAATGATGTAGACCATCATAAACAAACAAGATATTTGTTATATAAATAGGATGGCTAATGCATTTCAGGAAATTTTAAGATTTTCCTTCGCGTTCAATGTGTACTTTCAGTGCTTTTAACCTTGAAAGAGATATAGATTGTTTGGAAACCAAAATTAAAGTTAGATTGAAAGAATATAATGTGATTTCCTTAGCTCATGATAAATAGATTCACTATGGATCTTAGGAAAGGTACATTGTGTTTTCTATTTGAATTGTTTCCTAGCAAATAGAAAGAATAGAATAATTCATGTATAGAATAATAAATAGAATACTTCATTTATATTAAAGCACAAAATAATCTTACCAGTTAAAAGAGAAAATCTCAAGTTATTCTTGGTTCTCATTCTCTACCAAACTTCAAAGGATAATCAAATCCAAAGGAAATTTTTTTAACCAGCAAAGCAGAATGTTATAATGACAGTTCTTTTTTTTTTTTGCCGTACGCGGCCCTCTCACTGTTGTGGCCTCTCCCGTTGCGGAGCACAGGCTCCGGACGCGCAGGCTCAGCGCCCATGGCTCACGGGCCCAGCCGCTCCGCGGTATGTGGGATCTTCCTGGACCGGGGCACGAACCCATGTCCCCTGCATCGGCAGGCGGACTCAACCACTGCGCCACCAGGGAAGCCCGACAGTTCATTTTTGAACGTGCTTGTTCATCTATAAGGGCTAAGAAAGTTATAAATGCAATGTTTAACCGTTTTATAAGGTATGATATCTACTGTCAATTGTAATGGTTATACTACACCATATAAACAGTCAGTACAAAAGTTCTGCCATCTCTAAACAGGTTGTTTCCACAATTAGTATCTGTGTACTAAGTTAGCAATAAAATATATATGGACCCATTTCCTCAGATTCTACCTCACAGAGGTGTCACAAAAATAAAATGAAATAATACGTAATCATTTTAGGAGCGAAATGTAAAATGCTACCCATGAAAAAATGTCTAATAAAAATAATAATAGACATCAATATATCCAGGTGTACTGGAAATTAGACTTCAGATCTCAGAAAAGATTTTTTTTGTTATATACCCTTCTACTCCCCTTTTGTTGTCTATCATGGTAATTTATATAGTGGGAAGGCTTTGACACTTTCTGTATGCATAACTGCTTCAGTTACGTGATGAACTGACCCACTTACTAATATAATTCAAAATAATAACTAACATTTGCTAAATGCTTCCACATGCTAGGTGTTATGCTAATTTCTTTACGGGTTTAACCCATCTGATTTTCATAAAAACCTTACGAAGAAGGCATTATTGTTAACCTCAGTTTACAGAAGGGAAGAGCCAGTCAAATTGTGTGCTCAAACACTACTCAGGTGGTGGAGCACCTACCTCATTCATAATGCAGGCTCTGAACCCCCATGTTCTGTCACCTCTCCCATCCAGCACGGGGTCCGTCATCAGGTAAACACTTCTTGCATTCCTACTGCCACAGCTTGGGATTATACCCGCTTCATCTCATCCATTGCCCTGGATTCATAACTGAATACGGCAGTCCCCCGTTATCAGCGGGGATACATTCCAACATCCCCAATGGATACCTGACACCAAGGATAGTACCAAACCCTGTATATACTATATTTTTTCCTGTACATACATACCTATGATAAAGTTTAATTTATAAATTAGGCACAGTAAGAGATTAACTGTAACTAGTAATAAAATAGAACAATTATAACAATATACTGTAATAAAAGTAATGTGAATATGATCTCATGATCTCTCTATCTCTCCAAATATCTTATTGTACAAATTTAATGTCTTTTCCATCTTAACTGAGCATTTATCATGCACCATGGCCACAACTTTTGCAGTCTGAGGTAGGACAGAAAAACTAGCACAAATTTCTTTTTCTTTTTCCACAATTTCATAGATAGAGGATTCATTCTTACTGTAGAGCTTAGCAACCTCAGCATACAAATATTTTTTCTTATTAGGTCTAGAACTTTCACCTTTTCACTTACAGGGAGCACTTTATGGCTTCTCTTTGGCAAATCGGGATTGCCCAGCCTTACTACTCTTGTGCTTTGGGGCCATTAAGTAAAATAAGGGTTACCTGAATACAAGCACAGGGATACCCCAAACAGTCAGTCTGAGAACCGAGAGGGCTGCTAAGTCAGCGGTCCTCAACCTCTTGGCACCAGGGACAGGTTTCATGGAAGATAATTTTTCCACGGAGTGGGGCTGGGGGTTGGGGTGGGGGTATGGTTCAGGTGGTAATGAGAGCGATGGGGAGCGGCAGATGAAGCTCGCTGACCTGCTGCTCACCTCCCCCTGTGCAGCCCGGTGGGGCGGGGATAGGGCCCCCTGTGCTACGTGACTAACAGGCTGGGTTCACTGGAGAAAGGAATGATTCACATCCTTGATAGGAGGGAGTAGGAAGGCGCAAGGTTTTGTCATGCTATGTAGAATGGCTTGCAACTTAAAAGTGACAAATTATCTATTTCTGGAATTTTCAGTTTAGTATTTTCTGATTGAACCCGCAGAAAGTAAAACTGCGGATAAGGGGGGATGACTGTACTTCATCTGACCACATCTCATCTCCTCTTTTGATTCAGTCACTTCACCTGCTCCTTATGTTCTAGGACAGAGGGTCTCGAAGGGTGATCTGAGAATCAGCAGCATCAGCATCACCTGGGAACTTGTAGAAACACAAATTGTTGGCAGTGGACCCAGCAGTCTGCATTTTAACAAGCATTCCAGGCGATCCTCCTACATGAGTTTTTAAAGAACAAGTTAAAATACCAATAGATAGTGATATTCAAATGTGACATGTTTATCTACAAATATCTTAGGCTGTATTTATTGCTTGCTGAGCTCCCTCCTCTCTGTGTACAAAACAAGCACATACTTGCCAGACCACAAGCAAATCCATAATTTGCATGATTAGTATCAACATTTCCATTTATTTTGAATGTACAGCACATATTTATCTGAATTTTTACTCACAGAGTTCCCATTTCCTTAATCACTACCACCACAGCCCAAATTCTGAAAACAAAAAAAAAGAAAATTTTTCTTTCCAAATTCTTAGACATACTTTGCTCTCAAGTTGCCAAGAGAAGATTTAAGAAAGCCAATTTTATACCCAAAGGCTATAAAGTTGAAGGAATTATATAGACATCATTCTAAAATTTGTACTGGATTATCTGATTTGGCTCTCTGGCCTAAAGTTCACCAGATAATTTCCAGGGCTATAATTCATTTTCACTTATGAGACCTTAGTCAGTTGTTGGGAAAATGGTCTTTTTTTCCCCTCTCAAGTTAATCCAGTAATGCTTCCATGTACCATTAAACTATTGGCACATTCTACTCCCAGAGGATAGATTTTGTTTGGCATCCTGAGG
Source organism: Hyperoodon ampullatus (assembly GCF_949752795.1). Lineage (NCBI taxonomy): Eukaryota > Metazoa > Chordata > Mammalia > Artiodactyla > Ziphiidae > Hyperoodon > Hyperoodon ampullatus. The sequence continues at coordinate 29,812,540 of NC_136920.1, read as the reverse complement.
AATTTTGATATATTTAAGAAGGTGAGAAGTACACATTGGCATCATTTAAACAACATAAGTCTAAACCCAAATTAGCTGCTACATGCCAAAAATGCAAAATGTGCCAACTGTTTAATAGTACACAATAACTGTTCAACTACATAAGTTGATTTCAGCAAAACTGTTTGGTGTGTGTTTTATCCTGAATCATTTAGATACAATTATGCCTTATGGTACCTTAATAATAGAGGCAAGTTGTCCATGACTTTTGCATAGCAGATTTAAATAATATTGAAATGATAGTCATACCAGAGTTGAATAAAATGTAAGAATACTGCTTTAATTCAAAATGCCATTTCAGCAGCTTCTATGCTGCCAACAAATGTGAAATAGGAAAATAAAGTTTGAGGTTGATGATTGTTGACAGTGAACCTCTTAACTTCCTTTAATAGAATAAAGTTGGACTTTTAGCAAGTTGGAAAACATATTACACATTTTCTTTTATTTTCAGACTTTGAAGTATATATATTATTCATTTTATCAACATTTATTGAGTGTGTGCGTATATATAAACATATATATATACACACATATATACACACACATACATGGGATGCTATGCAAACCATGGTTGGAAAGATAAACATAGAAAGATAGATATGACATAACCTTCTTTAGGGAGCTTGCAGTCAAATGGGGAAGTCATGCAGCGAACACAAGTACTAACTTTAACACAAAGCAGGCAGTGCTAGTATTTTAATATAGGTAAAAACCAAAAGTTAGTGTGGCATAAGAGAGTAACAGAATTTAGGTGGTGGTAGGGGCTATGTTAGAAAGATCACCTGGGAGCTTCATGTGATTGGTATAAGCAGACTTTAAACATTGATCTCCATGGTAGGGCAAGCAGAGGAATTGAAGCAAGCGTAGAAGCCACAGAGTGTGGGAAGGGAAAGGTGGCGGGGAAGAGGCTGCAGTTATAGAAATAAGGTATGTTTCTCTCTTTACCAAATCAAGGGAGAAGAACTGGATGCAATTTTACATAACATGTAGGATATATTTGAGATGATCATAATATATTAGTTTCATGGCCTACCTAAAATTCACTTTGGGTAACCTGGGGTCACTCACTCCCAAGAGTCATCCTCCAGACAGCCAAAACTGAGGTGCCTTGAGGAGGTAGTGTGACTTCCATTCTGGAGAGACTTGCCATCGGTAGTAAGTCACCATGGATAGAGGAAAGCAGCAGTGGTTTTAAATGTGAACCCCAAAGAAAAAGTCACAAAAACAAATGCTCTAAATTAGGCCTCTTCTCTCATAGGCAACTCTTTCTAGTGTGCCCCAGGGTGAGTGGCATGAGAGGTTTACTTATTTAACAGTGATTAATGATTTTTGCAGGCAACCTAGGAGCCAGGTAGTAGAAAATAAAGTTGGGAGATAAATTAGTATAAAGTCATGACAGCCTTCTTTATATTTAATGCCAAACAACTTTCTTCAGGATGAAGCAAATTAAAGCATAAAAATTATTGCTCAAAATTATATTTGGACTATATCCAAAAAAAAGAGCTTTCTTGTAACATGCAAAACAGAATATTTTACAATTGTAGATTACAGATTTTTTCTTAGAGATAAGCAGCTGAAGATAGTTTTAGAACATCCTCCAACTGTTTTCTTTTTCTGCAGTGAACAGGTTCTTTAGTTGTGTTCCCTCATGGTAATAGTTAATATTATTATATTATTCTCTTATACATCTAAATAAATTCCTCTTCAGCAGAGTAAACCCAGATCTCATAGCATAGGTTTCTGGTTAACATTTACTTTAATGAACACTAAAATGTGAGTATTATCGGTGTCTTCCCCACCCCCACTCCCATCAGACTATCTCTGTTACCCTCAGTGAACTTAAAAATATAGTAGAGCAGAAAAGGCTAGTAGATAAGAAACAGCCGCATATAATGAAATGTAAATTGTGCAGAGTAGTCATATGATTATAGCTCAGCAAGGAAAGTCAATTAGGTCTAGAATAAAGAAGGTTCTAGGACTTGGCCAAACCTGAAATGTGGTAGAATTAGGAAAACCCTGAAAGACGAAGGTCCTCCTGAAAGAGAAGGGTGCAAGTGAAAGCACAGAGGTTTGAATGCCAATGGCACACTTGGAAACAGTCTAGAAACTGGCCTGACTGAAGGAAACTTGTGGTGGGGAAAGTAACTGAGATGGGGATGATTTACAGAATGCCTTGCAACCAAAGAGGAAATGGAGGACCAGTGCAGGTTCTTGGCAATATGCTAAAAGCAACATTTAATAAATATTAGTCTGGTGGAAGTATACAAGATATATTGGTGGAAGCAGAGAAAAGAGGGATGCAGTTATTTTAAGTGTGAGGTTATGAAAGTGTCAAAAACTATAGTAAAAGTGAGGAAGGAAAGAAAGAGATGCATAAATTCACTTCCAATAAATAATCAACAAGACTTACACACAGATTAGTTATAGAGTGAAGAAAAATATGATTAAAATGCAGCTGTTCTATATGGCCCTGTATAGTCGCATTTGGCTTTTCTGAGAGCTATTTCTCACAGCAACTTGGACCTAAATCTTATACATATCCACACAGCTACTACTCCAAATTACTTCCTCTGTCAGTGATTTCTAATTCTAACAAATGATCGTTAAAACATCCATTATTTAATTTCTAATTATAGTCTATCAGAAGAATTTGGAGGCTTTTACATGTATTTAAACAAGTTCTCTAGAGTATAGGTAAAAAGAGGAAAGGAATTATGGGTGAGGGTAAAAGGAAGGAGAAAAAGTACTCAGAAAAATAAATACATCAATTGAACCACATAGTAATTCCTGCAGCTAGAAAATAAAACTAAATATGGGTGATTTTATTGAACATCATCAGAGCCATTTAAGCTGCTTTATTCCCTGTCAGCATCTGTGAACCTTTATGGCTTTTATAATATTGATACAGGTACTTCCTGGAGGCAGATCGGTCGGTTGGTAGTTACTCTTCTCCCAACTTTGTTGCTGGCACAGTAGCACTCCCAGGAAGGGAAACCGGATTTGTGATGGATCTCATCCCCGATATGAATAACAGGGGCTCCCAAGGGTCACCATAAGGCCTTTTCTGGACTCTGGAGAAACTTAGGTTTTTCAGAGCACTGAAACCTCCAGGAAAGCAACTGCCTTCTCCTTAAGACGTGGTTAAACTCACTCAAAAGCATCTCTCTCTTCCCTGTCACAGTGGTCTTTCCCTCAGGCTACCTGAGATGCAGTCATTGGATTTTCAGAGTCCTTGATTGTCTTGCCTGAAGGTACAACCTGACCCAGATAGATGTGACATGCCCTTGTCCTGTTGCTCAGTTCACTTCCACAGAGGTTTTCTTCCATAAGAAGTGTTAGGGTTTTTTGTTGTTTGGGGTTTTGTTTTTACATTTTCTGCTTTCTGTCTGATAACGCTGAATCTTCAGAGAGTGAGAAATGTATACTTTCTGACTTCTCCTTCCTGCCAGAATATCTTTCTGATAGCATGTTTCTCACAGGGCTCATTTAAATGTCTTCCGTGGTGAAAGCCAGGCTTTTGTCTTAGTCCCTGTGGTTTCCCTGATTGTTCAGTTCTATGTCCATATTTAGTTCCCTGCATTCATGATTCACCTTTCCTTTCTCTAGCCTTTAGGCAGACATGCATTTAACTGAAATATGCAGAAAGAACATACCTCTTCTGAAGACCTCCACAGAAGAGAATTCCTCATCCTCCAATATTTAATCTCTCACTGTCAGTATCTCTACATTTAAATTATATAAAATTTTAAAGGCTCAGAGAATCTAGAGAATCTATCACCATGCCCTAACCTTTTACTTTATGTATGAGGAGATTAAGTACTATTCACATTCCTAAACCCTCCTCAACTCAGGGTAATATGTACATTTTAAATGATCACTTTCTAACAAGTCTACTGGTAGAAATTGACTTTGACACCTATTTGTAAAGCAGACTCTAGCTTGGCTCTATAGCCAAGAACAATGCCCAAAGCTCTTTTAAGAACTTAATTTATTTCAAGCATTAATTAAGTTCTTACTTTATGTCTAGCATTCTTCCAACTTAAAAATTAATTTCAAACACTACATTTATTCTTCTTTCCAACCCCCATCAATCACATGTCCTCTCCCAGGTCTACATTTTGGAAAATCTAGGAGAAGGAGGGGAACCAAAACTCTAATGTTAGGGAAGAGAAGCACAGGAAACATAGCTGCTATTAATACTAGATGGTGGGGTTGGGGAGTGGGGTGGGGAATGGCATAATCCCTGTCAGAAAGGCTGAGCTGGGAGGAAGAGGAGAAAGATTGCACACCCAGAGTTTGACATTGAATAGACACTCAATATTTTTGAATTAATAAAATGAAATGAGGGCTTCCCTGGTGGCGCAGTGGTTGAGAGTCTGCCTGCCGATGCAGGGGACACGGGTTCGTGCCCCGGTCTGGGAAGATCCCACATGCCACGGAGCAGCTGGGCCCGTGAGCCATGGCCGCTGAGCCTGCACGTCCGGAGCCTGTGCTCCGCAATGGGAGAGGCCACAACAGTGAGAGGCCCGTGTACAGCAAAAAAAAAAAAAAAAAAAAATGAAATGAATCAGTGAACAACAGACTCAAAGCTCTGTCTCCAATGTAGTCCCAACAACCTTTTGGATATCTCCATCTTACCGCAAAGAAACTTGAAATCAAACATGTCAAAATCTGAATCACCTTTCCACCCTCTCCTACCCTTCTAATGTCCCCTATCACAGTACTTAGCATGAATCCAGCCACCTAAACCACTAACCTAGGAGCCATCCTCTCATTCACACCTCACTGCCAGTCCTTTAACAAGTCTCATCAACTCTACCTTAACAACATCCAGGAGCTAGTCGAGTCTTCCCACAAAAAAAGATACGAAATATAGGGTTTTTTTGTTTTTTTGCGGTACGCGGGCCTCTCCCGCGTGTGCCACCAGGGAAGCCCCGACATATAGTTTTAACACAACTTCAAATAATCTCTGTCTTATAAAAACTGTGAACAGAGAAAGGAAAAGCTATTCAACTCATGTTATAAAACAAGTATTATCAAAAGACAGGGATAAAACAGGAAAAACAAACTATAGGAAACTATAGATCAGTTTCACTTATGACCATAGGTACAAAAATCCTACATAAGACACTGTTGGATGGAATTTGGCAATTCATTCTCTCTCTCTCTCTCTCTCCCTCTCCCTCTCTCTTTCACACACACACACACACACACACACACATTACTAAGTATGGTTTCTCTTATAAAACCAGGAATGATTCAATATCACGAATGTAGAAAAGTACTTAATAAAATTCAGTACTCATACTTGGGAATTTAAAAAAAAAATTTTTTTTCTAGGAAACTGAGCATAGAAGAAAAGTTCTTATTCTGATAATAGTTGACCCTCAGGAACAAAGAGGAAACATTTTTCTTAATGGTAAAAATTTAGAAATGTTTCTACTAAAGTCAGGAGTAAGCATGTCCGTTCTCTCCAGGTCTATTTAGCATTATTACTAGAAACATTAACCATTTTAATATACACCCCTGCAAAAAAAATGGGAAAGAATTAAGTAGTATTATAACTGTAAAGGACAAGGCCAAACTGTCCTTACTTTAAGATAATGTGACTGTTTACATCCAAGGGCATCCAAAACTATTAGAGAATCAACAGTGTTGCCAGATAAAAGATCTCAGACCTACGACTGACTTACCATCCCTGTAACTTTGGTCATTTGTTAGCCTATCTATACTGTAGTTAACATGTGTAAAAAGGTTGTTGAAAGGGTTGAATGACTTAAACTACGTAACGTGCCTGGTACCTTATAAGCATTATTATTATCTAATATTATTAGCTAATAGTAGCATTAGCTATTATTATCACCATTAAATTACTGTATTCAGTAGTCTTCTTGTACACCAGGTATACCTAATCAGAAAATATAATAATAATAATAACTAATGATTACTCATCAGCTCATATTAGTCTGCTCACCAAAACACCCACCATAGTTTTCCCAGTCACTCAGTGTAAAAGTTCTTAGAGTGGCCTGTAAGACCTTTGTGGTCTTGCCCTCCACTCTGTGTCTGTCCTCTTCTCCCACTCTCCCCCTGGCTCTTTTTAACTCAGATATGCTGGCCTCCTTGCTGTTTCTGAAGCACTCAAAGCCATCTACCTCCTCAGGGCCTTAGCATTGCTATTCCCTCTGTCTGGGACACTGTTTGCCCAGGTATCCAAATGGCTTGCTCCCCCACTTCCTTTAGGTCTCAGATATCACGTTATAGCAGCTGCTACTATATATTTAGTGCCAGGCCTAAAAAGTACCTCACATGAACTACCTAATGTCAGGAGAGAAAATGTTCATCTGTTTTGTTCACTGCTCTATAATTAGTGCTAGAAACAGCACTGACACATCATAGAACTCAGTAAGTATTTGTTGGATGAAGAATTTTAAATCTCCTGAGAGGTCATTATGTGCTAAACACTGACCTAAATGCTTTCACACTTTAATCTTCACAAAAAACTCTATTGAGTAGGCCATTACTATGCCCAGTTTACTGATGAGAAAACCAAGGCATGGAGAGACTAACTTGTATCCTGGGATCACACAGCTGGTTAATTGCCACATGTGCATGCTCTATGGCACCTGAGATTAACACTCACAAAAGATGTACAACTTTGCTTATGGAGAAAAGTTTCAAAACTGTATTAAAAACCCCTTTAAGACCTTTTAGTTGGAATATTCATAGGTAGGAAAACTCAGTATCATAAAAATGGGGAATTCAATGCAATTATAGCCAAATTCCTGACAGAGTTTTTCTTAGAATTTGACAAGCTGATCCTTACTTCAAATGGAAAAGCAAAGAATCAAGAATAAGACAATTTTAAAGAAGAAGAACATGGAGGGTGACTTGTTCTATCAAATATCAAATCTTCTCATAAGGCATAAAGAGTTAAATCGATATAATGGCCCCAGAATGGACAAATAAGCCAATAAGGGGCAATAAAGATCTTAGAAAAACAGACCCCCTCCAATACAGAAAATTGAACAATGTCAGATGTGGCATTACAGTATCATAGGTAAGGAAGGACTGAGTGCTGGGATAATTGGTTATTCTTATGAAAAATATTTATTCTATACACAAAAAATAATTCCCTGTTAGTTTAAAGGATTAAATGTGAAAAGACAAACTTTAAAACTTCTGGGGGGAAAAAATAGGGCAATGGTATTTGACCATATTATATTTTAAAACCCCTGGTTGGTTAAAACAAAAAAACAAAAAACCATGAGCTATGTAAGAAGTAAAGAATTTGCGGGCTTCCCTGGTGGCGCAGTGGTTGGGAGTCCGCCTGCCGATGCAGGGGATGCGGGTTTGTGCCCCGGTCCAGAAGGATCCCATGTGCAGGCGGAGCGGCTGGGCCCGTGAGCCGTGGCCATTGAGCCTGGGCGTCCAGAGCCTGTGCTCCACAACGGGAGAGGCCACAACAGTGAGAGGCCCGCGTACAGAAAAAAAAAAAAAGAATTTGCAACGCACATCACCAGCAAAGAATTAACACCCAGAACTGAGTGTGTCATAAAATAACCACTCGATTAAAAACCGGGCATAATTGGGAGATTGGGAATGACACATATACATTATTGATACTATGTATAAAAGAGACAACTGATGGGAACATACTGTATAGCACAGGGAACTCTACTTAATGCACTGTGGTGTCCTAAACGGGAGGGAAATCCAAAAAGGAGGGGATATATGTATATGTATGGCTGATTCATTTTGCTGTTTAGCAGAAGCTAATACAACATTGTAAAGCAACTATACTCCAATAAAAATTAATTTAAAAAAATAAAAACAGGCATATGTAATTCCCAGAATAGGAAACAGAAAAAAATGTTCAAAGTCATTGGCAGCCAGGGAAAATGAAAACTAAAATAATGTCTATCATGTCATACCCATCAAATTGGCAAATTTTTAAAAGTCTGACTGTCACGTAAATTGGTGAGAATTTAGAGAAACAGGAACTTCCATATGGTGCTGATGGGATTATAAATTGCTACAACTACATTTGAGAAGAACTTGGCAATGCCTTGTCAAATGGATACTGTATATATCTTTTGACCCAGAAATTGCATTTCTGGATATACACTGTAGAAAAACGTCGACATATGCAAAAGAAGAAAAGGATGTTGAATACAGCATTTCTTATAAGACAGAAAAACTGAAAACAACATAAATGTCTATCAACAGGAAATTAGATAAATTAATTTTATATATTCACACAATGAAGCAGTACTGTAGAGCAATTTAAAATCAATGAGCTAATATATTTTAAAAAATAAAATAATAAAATAAATGAGCTAGACCTACATGTATCACCCTGGTAAATCTCCAAATCATAAATTTGTATGAAATAAAACAAGGTTCAAAATAATACATGCATTGATACTATTATATAAAAATTTTAAACATGAAATATGATATTTATATGTTTATTTATTTATGTATAGTTAAAGGTGTCCATGAGAAAGATAAATGTCAGATTTACTTTAGTGCTTACTTCTGGGGAGGTATGGATTGGGGAGAGGTACACAAGGGTCTTCACTACTGTCTTATTCTGAAGCAAATGTGACCATATGTTAGAATGTGATAGAGTTTAGTCATAAGTACATAGGTGTTTCATTTAATGTTATTTTCTATAACATTATATTATAGTTTTCTATATGCCTGAAGTACTTCTATATAAATACACACACGCACCAAATCTAGCCACTTCTCACCACCTCTGCAGCTACAGTCATGACCCTACCCCCCATTATGTCTTGCCACCGTTAATCTTTTACCAGAGCTGCTGCAGTCACCTCCTACATTTCCTGCCCACATTTCATTTGCCAAACATTGCTCAGAGTAATCTTTTATCACCAAGTAAATCAGATTATGCTATTCTCCTGCTCAAAACACTCCAGTGGCTTCCCATAGAAGTTAAAATTCATACTTCTTACCATGGCTCACAAAGGTCTTGTTCCCCCTCTACTCATTCCCCTGGCTCACCAACCACACTGGTCTTGCTGTTCCTTGCCAAGCATGCTGTTCTTACTTACCTCTCGATTTGCACTCACTGTACCCTCTGCCTGAAAGCTCTTCCCAGGTCTTTTACATTGCTCCCTCCTTCACTTCATGTAAGCCTCTTCTCAGATGACCTCATCAGAGAGGCTTTTCCTAACCAGCCTATCTTAGACATACCCTCTCCTTGGCCTAAAGCGATGATACCTCTGTGACGATGGCGTACTTCGCACCAGGACTTTGTCTCTAAACACCAATTTACAATAAAAGAAACCAGGGCTTCTAAGAGAAGTGCTTGATTCCAGGACCAAGGGAGGGACAACACAAGATGAAGCTGAACTTCTTGGACCAAAAAGTAAGGAACTGCTTTACAAAGATTATGAGGCCAGGTCAGAAGAATACAGGAGCCAACCTGATGGAGCTCCTAATGACCAAAGCTGAAAGAATTTGAGCAACAAAATAAATAATGATAGTATTGATTTTTAACCCATAGAATAAAATAAATATCCATGAGTCAATACTGATATAAGTAAATAATAAGTTAATAAACATAAAAGGAAAAAAGGGAAACAGACACACCATTAGGCAAACAACACAGTAATGTTGCAGACAGATCCCTTAATGGATGTGAAAATCAATGGCCAAAATTTTGAGGAAAAACAGGGTTTGCACATTTCAAAGTATCTTGACCAAGATACTTATCAATTGCAAAGGGAAAAGTAGTAAACTTACTTTGGAGAGACCTAGCAGACACCAACTTAACTGAATGGTCAAGGTAAACAACACCAGAAATAATATACATCAGCCATGATATACTATGAACCTCTTGGTTTGATGCCTTGAGAAGCACGCAGGGCACATCATTTCTGCAGTAGTCTTGCCAAAAATGCATAACTTCAATCATGAGAAAACTTTAGACAAACCCATACTGAGGGACGTTCTACAAAATAACAGATCAGTATTATTCAGAAATATCAAGGTCATACATAGAAGGCAATGAAAAAAACTGAAGAATTGTTACAGACTAGAGGAGATTAAGGAGAAATAACAACTAAATGCAAGTGAGGTCCTGGGTAGAAAAAAAGAACATTAGTGAACCTGGTACCCAAGATAATATCTGGTACTTAGTGGGAGTTTAATAAATATCTACTGAATTGGTATGTCCACCTATCCAACTGTCCTGTCCTATCCTTGATGCCTTCCTTTTCCACATGCTCCACATCCAGCTTCTTACCAAAGCTTCATTTCTTTTAACACCTACTTCCTCATGGAGAGAGACTAGGTGAAAAATTATATCAGCAACACATCAGCATCTTTTGAGTAGATCAGATGTGAACTTCCCTATATACCCAGGATAAGAATTTATGTTTAAGGAGTGAATATTAAAGGGTATGGGAAATTCATTAAGAAGAACCACACTCGGGCTTCCCTGGTGGCGCAGTGGTTGAGAGTCCGCCTGCTGATGCAGGGGATGCGGGTTCGTGACCCGGTCCGGGAGGATCCCACATGCCGTGGAGCGGCTGGACCCGTGAGCCATGGCCGCTGAGCCTGCGTGTCCGGAACCCGTGCTGCACAACGGGAGAGGCCACAACAGTGAGAGGCCCACGTACCGCAAAAAAAAAAAAAAAAAGAAAAACCACACTCAATGCTCTGTGGTGACCTAAATGGGAAAGAAATCCAAAAAAGAGGGGATATATGTATACATATAGCTGATTCACCTTGCTGTACAGCAGAAACTAACTCAACATTATAAAGCAACTATACTCCAATAAAAATTAATTAAAAAAAAAAAAGAAGAAGAAGCACCACAGAAGTGATTCCAGATGGTAGTAACAAAGTCTCCAGCTTTGCCTGCTTGGGGGATGGGATCTCATCATCATTTGCCTGAATTGCTGCACTAGCCCCCTAATTGGTCTCCCAGCTTGCAGTTTTGTCCTTCCCTCTTTACCCCTCCAAATCCTGCCCTACAAGAGTGATATCAGTATAGCCAGAGTAATATTTTCAGGGGATAAATCTGATCATGTCACTTCCCACGATTAAAATCCTTGATTGACTCACCATTGCCATCAGAATGAAAGCCTTACATGTACTGGCCCCTGCCTACTTCTCCATCTTTATCTTTGACTGTTTCCTCACACAAACCATAAACTCCAGTTGTACCAAACAACCCAGTCTGCTTGTCACATCCCCTCTTTGGCTTTGAATTTGCTGTTTGTTTTCTCCTCTGATGCTGCCTAACTCTGACTTGCCCTTTAAATTCAATAGGATCAGTACCTGTTCTTCAGTCTTTCCTTATCTGCTGAAGTTTCTCAGCGACTATCAGCACCTTCTTAGGGCAAGGACTCCTTGTATCTCCAGCTAGCTTGTTGCCTGGTACATAGTAGATGCTCAATAAATGTTTGTTGAGAGAAGAAGGAGAGAAGAAAAAAAGGAAAGCGGGAAGGGAATTTTTAAAGTTATGTATATATTAAGCAAATAAACTCTTCCCTCACTTTTTCTCCTTCTGTATTTCTACGACCTCAGCTATTGCATATGCATACAATTTATTTATTTTTCATGATTCTCTTTTTGTCCTTTGACATAGATGAAACATTAATGTCAATTAACTGAGGAATATGGAAAAGCTGTTTCCACTTTGACATAAACTATTACTGGTAAAGATGGTATTAAGCCAGATTGAGACTGTGGAATGCTTCTCTCATTTTAACCTTCAGAGAATCTGATAATCTAGTGAAATCTAGAAATAGCACCAAAAAGCAAGTCTTAAAACAATGTGTGCCATCTTAATCAATACAAAGAAATCGGAGTATACCTTCTACTTACTTGATATGTTTCCTCTTTATAATGTACTGAGAAGTTTAATTGGTATTTATTTGCTATACCCAGAGTGGGGAAAGCCTTGGAAGGGGTTAAATAAATTAGCTCTTGAGTTTTGGGTCTACTTTAGAATGCAGTGAAAAGAAATTTCTAAAGGAAAATAGTGGAAGTCTCAGGCTAGTGAAAGAGAGAAGGTCCCGGTTGCGTTTTTACCTCAGTGAATTCTTTCCAAATCAGACTAAAGCATTTTTTCACATCTACCACACCAAGCACAGTATTTTTAGTAACAGTAATACACAGCAGCAGCTTGTCATTTGGGAGCTGACAAATAAGCATACTGTTCCTCTTACACACAATATGCTACACATCCTTATTTCCACTCATCCTTACAGAAGCTCTTTAGCTTTCCATGTTTCTTTAAGGAGATGACAAGGAGTACTGGTTAATAAGCTCTTGGGGTTATTCAATATCCCTCTTCAGTGCTCATTTTCTGAAGTTGAAAACACTTATGCATGTGCACACATGCACACTAAACTTTGTCAGAGGTGAAGTACTCCAAATGCCACTTGAATGTGATTAAAAGAATCCTGGGCTTGATAGGACTCATTACACAAGATGCCAGGCCTGTTGGCTCAAACTTTGGTCTAAGAAAAGGAAGCATCTTGAGGGAAAAAAAAAAAAAAAAAAAAAAAAAAAAGGCTTGTGGAAATGGAGGTTAACAGTTTATTGTATTTCTAATAAAAATATATGCTGGATATATCCTTTTAAAACAGAAATGTAACAGAATTTCTTATTACAGATTATATACTGGAAAAGCATCTCTCTTTTCTTTGGCTCTAGATAAGAAATCAAAGTCTATCTGACTTACCACTCTGAGTTTCTAGTCTAGGGTTGTCTGTTTTCCCTAGCTAGTCATTATAATTTTGTACCAAAGTTCAGGAGACTATTAAGCAATTTTATATTTAATGTCATTGGTAAATTTCATGTTAAATTCCAAGTCACACTATGATTAATATTGTTATTTTACAATATGGTTTTGAAAGTCTTCCAAAACAGCTTAAAGTCACTCAATTTAGTTTTTACCTTCTAATCTCAGAGTGTTCACAAGTCCATCCTAGGGTTGAGTCTACCCCTAGGTAAATTCCTCGAGGATTTATTAAAACATCCCAGCCTCTAATTGAATTTGTGGAACTCACTCACGTTCATTCTTTACCATTCCAGCAATAGGATATATTTGAGTTGTGTAGTGTAGTAATATAGTTGAGGTTAATGATTGTTGAAATCAAATAGACTTGTGGGAACTTAAGATTATAAATCCAAGGTTTCATGGATGGTAATTGTACTGTGTGTTTCAACCAGACTAGACCATTTTGACCTTGGAAGTTGTCAGCCTAGAAAGTTCTCCACATTTGCATTTTTTTATCCAGCCCATGTTTTATCAAGCAGTTATGTGTCACAAGGTATTGTGCAAGACCTCACCTCATACTAAAACATTTTAGATGAACTGATTAAGCTTTGATTTTCATTCTGTTGTTAATGATATGTTGACAAGAAGGATGGAACTTTTTAATAAAAAAATAACATTTAAAGATCTTAAATAAAATAACAAGGCTATGTCAGTTATGTAACATATCTCATCTTATTGTGAGATATCAGCTTGTGACTTACTTTTATCCATCATTCTGTTCAGTGAAAATTAGCAAAATTGCTTAATATGATTTTATTTAAATGACTATTCATGTTGAGAAATTAATCTTATATTCTGGTGCCTATAAAACCAAATAGCAAAAAGAAGTTTTGCCTAGTTTTGCCCACATAATGCATTAATCCTTCTCCCAAGTAATTAATTTAAAAATCAGGAAATTCTTCCCCATTCACGTTTCCCTGCAGTAAGAAAGCAAAATTAGAGAATTTATTAAGTTTTTAGTCTTCCCCTTTGTTCTGCTGTGAATGTTCAATGTGTAATTCTACAAGAATCCTCTGCTTAAAAATAATTGATCCTATCCTGAATGACTGGAGCAGTTATATTAACATTAGTATTACCTTATGAGGGTAAGAAAAATGTATTATTTATGGATGTTCAAAGTATCCTCTCATTTTTTAAAGGTTTTATCATAAAAGGTGTCTGAAATAAGAATTCACTGTCCTTCTCTCAAGCTACAAAAAATGTATAATTCTAGTACTTTGTAAAATGTATCTTCTCATAAACCTCTGCTAAGTACAAAGCAGCCTATTGCTTTGATTTTTATTAATGCTTATTTTCATGCACCAGTAATATTATTTTTTCTGTAATATGTCATACCTTTTTTTTTTTTTTTTTTTTACTTATTTATTTATGGCTGCGTCGGGTCTTCATTGCTGCGTGAGGGCTTTTTTCTAGTTGCAGCTAGCGGGGGCTACTCTTCGTTGCAGTGCGTGGGCTTCTCATTGTGGTGGCTTCTCTTGTTGCGGAGCACGGGCTCTAGGAGCATGGGGTTCAGTAGTTGTGGCACGTGGGCTCAGTAGCTGTGGCTCACGGGCTCTAGAGCGCAGGCTCAGTAGTTGTGGCGCACAGGCTTAGTAGCTCTGCGGCATGTGGGATCTTCCCAGACAGGGCTCGAACCTGTGTCCCCTGCATTGGCAGGCGGATTCTTAACCACTGCGCCACCAGGGAAGCCCTGTGTCATACCTTTCTTAAGTGTTTTCCAATTACTACCTTGAGTAGTTTGTGTTCATCAGCCTTAGTGCTTATATTAAGTCGGAAATATTGATGAGCCTGACCACCATAATTAAATGACATATGACCTTATGTCCACTTTCCTTGGGATGGGCTATATATTAACTAAACTCCCAACTAATTATATCCCAGCTTCTTTCTCTACTGCTAGGGAAATAAAAATGTGCCCTGGCTACATGAACACTAGAAAAACTGAAGTTTTGACTAAGCAGTATCTTTGGCTTGCTTTTTCCAAATAACACAACTTTAAAAACACACATCACCATATTCAATGTAACTTGGCTATTCTGGGCCCAAAGGGGCCCATTCCTTTTACCCTATGAGTTTTGTGATCTTTTCAGGATGGCACTGTTCCTTGAAAGAAAATTACTGTAAGCTCCAGCCTAATTGAGTGGATTATGTCTTGCCACTCTCATTTTCTCTCTCATGCTTTGTCAAGTCCTTTCCCTTAAGTACAAGTATACATCAGTTTAAGTATGCTAGATATTTTTTAAGTATGGATTTACAAAAACATTAGGGGAGGGTATTTGCATTTCAAAAGTTCTTTTCACTTTATACAAGATTCATAATAGAGTCCATTTAAGTATAAGTTCAATAGTATATATCTCATTTCATAACAACTTGTTTTAGATAAAACTTTTCAGGAATAGAACTCCCTGTAAACCCCTGTCCTTAGGAGACTTCCTTAGATATTCCAGATGGTTCTAAAGGAAAATTAACTGCAAATTATTATGACATTTTTTAACCTGATTATATTATGATCAAAATAGCAGGACCCAACCAACTCTTTACCAGAATGTTATGTTTCTGAATATGATACAACGCTTTTTCAGTCCAAAACTGACATGGTTTAATAATCCGCCACTATTGTCAAACAAGTTAGCTTAGGATGTTCCCACTAATTGTACATCCCCAAGAGTGGGGAACTATGTGGCTTTATTTTTTTTTAACTATTTTATTAAGCTTTAGCCCTCTTAGGAATTAAGCTATGTGCTCTACCCTATAATTAGGTTAGGTCTCAACTTTTTTGGAAATGTTATCAAGTCTAAGTCTGTTAAGATGCTCCTTAGAATGATAAACCGGTTGCTCATTCATTTGTTTGTTTTTGGTAAAAATTCAACCCAAAATTCAACTTTAATACTTTAAATTGGAAGAATGGAAATGGTAGGAGTAATGATTTATAGACTTTCTCACTAGAATAAAATTTCAACCTGGTATATATACACCAATAACTATATAAAATCTCTGTAGTTGGAAATATTTTTGGAGTCAAGAAGAAATTTGGATTTAAAAAATATACATTTTAGTAGCATGGGTAATAAAGGATAGGGATAGAGGGGAGAAATGCTAATAGCAAGATATATCAAAGAATATTGAAATAAGAGCAGGAGTCATTTAGAAAGATATTAGGGAAAATGATTTATTAAGCTAAACAAATAAGAAGAAGTATCTTAGTAAATAAGGACAGTTGGCATGTATGTAGGTGTGGTCTTGGGACTTTGCCACCCAGACCAGGGATTTGGGCTGTGGGGAAGGATGATGACCATCTGCTCCAAGTGACTCCTACTGGCTGATACACAGAGCTCAGTTGGCATCAGTCTCAGAGGAGACTGCCAGCCTTCCCATCGGGAAATAAGCAAAACAATGGCATTGCTGTCAAGCACAGAAATGAAGTTTAAGATTTAAGTAACTGGCAACTCAAAACAGGTCAGGGAACCTTAGAGTGTAATCCAGACAGATATAAGTTAACTTGGTTGTGGAACAGGCCATGTTCGCAGTTAAAGGAGGATATGCTTACAAAGCCAGGCAGAAGTGATCTACAGTGAATGTGGTAAGCAAAGACTGAAACTATTACAGCTCACTAGATACTTAGCACAACCTCTAACACCTCAATCAGACACAAAGAAGACAAGACTCCAAAGGGAAAAAAACCACACCCCATACGCAAATTCGATTACATGAAAATAATGTAAATATTGAGACAATGTAATAAAAAGAGAATGTTCGCCCATCTCCCCTGTCCTCACAACAAGGTTTATTTAAATGATCTTTTCTTTAAAAGGCTTCAAAAGCCAGGACCAGTGAACTTTTTGTTACCTTAAGGGAATCTACATTTCTTTTTAAAGAACTTGAAATTAAGTTATAGTGTGACTTAAAGGGTTCAATTTTTTTAAATAGCCTTTAGAATTCAAAAACATTTTGTTAAAATAAATATACTTTCCAGTAAGAATGTTTTCACTTTCTCTGTTTAAATCAGAGATAATTTTGGTCTTATACTTTGCATTTCAATAGGCAAATATATGTTCTTGCTATGGATTTACAGTTGTTTTCAAGTCTATTTAGCTATGATTATTTAGAGCCCATGTATTATGCATATAATTACTTTTAAATAATTAAATGGAATCTTAGCTGAAAAGTAACCTTAAAATTATCAAATAGATTTAATATATGTAAAGTTGCTA